>NC_133650.1:87231529-87603296 GCF_009905375.1 Apium graveolens | reverse complement strand
ATGAATTACGGAAACGTGAGAAACTTGGCATTCAGAAGGAGATCCCGGAGCTTGAATCTGGAACGCAACAAGTGATATCAGAATCGGGTAATTTTATGCATAATATCTTTTCGTGCTAATTAGTTGCATTATATTTTAGGCATGTTTGTTTTCCTGTATTTGATATTTATAACTGATGCATAGGAGGATTAGGAGATTCACCTGTTGGTGAAGATCGAAAAAGAAAGAGAGGGAGGACCAAAATGAACCATGTTCATAACAGTACGGAGAGAAAAGTGATCACCCTCAACGATCAATTTCAACCTGTATCTTGTGGAGGAAAGTGGTCAATTGCCGAATTTAGCAACTTTTTGGGGACAACCCTTAGGTAGTTCGTGTCGCCTGCATGTGCTAGTTGGCATCAAGTTCCCGAAATAGAGCTGTTATGGGAGTATGTCAAGGTGAATTAGTTTTCATGAGTTCATTCTTTGTGCTACTATTTTTTGTTTTCTTGTTTATGCATTTTTTGTTGTTTTTTATAGGATAAGTATATTATTCCGGAAGAGGCTAAATTGTGGGTTTTTACTACCCTGAGTGATCAGTTCAGGAGCACCAAAAGTCGAATTAAGCGAGATTATTATTCCAAATATGCTACGGATGAGGAGAGGTTAAAGCATAGGCCGAGGGATGTTTCTCTTGAATATTGGAAGATTTTTTTGACATATTGGGGTGGCAAAAAAGTTCAGGTATAAACTGTATATTTAATTTCTCCTTATTAATTTTGTGTCAACTGTCTCCTTAATTACGTGTCAATTTCTCTTTATTATGTGTTAATTCAATAGGAGATAGCAAAAAGGAATGCGGAAGCACGAAAAAAAGTAACAGAGCCACATACAACTGGGCCGAGAACTTTTGTCCAAGTTACCAACAACTTGGTAAAAATTTTGTCACTCACTTAATTTCATTTTAATCATCATAAATAGAAACTGTTAAAATATTTTCTGCACTAAATTGTACTTTAAATCTATGAATTTCAACTACTTGACAGACTTGATAAATTGCCCGTGGGTATTAATGATGATGAAATGGAAGAGTTGTTAAAAGTTTCTGATGCTGATGTGTATTTGGAGACGCATAAACGAGATGACAAGCGCAGTTACAAGTTACCAGATGAGATGGCTAAAGTCGTTAACGAAAAATTGTAAGTTCATTTTATAGATATCTAGCTGATTATTCATATTTTCTAGTCTTATGATGCATTAATTCGTGATATTTTGTTTGCTGAAATAAGCAAAAAAAAGAAGCTAAAATCTGAGCGCATAGTACTACGGGGTTCATTAATTTAGTATAGTGATTATATGTGAGTTGAAATTAATTATTTAAGAAAATAATTAGTTAAAAAATTAAGATAAAAAAGATAATAAACTAAGATACATATAAAATAATGCCTCTACAAAGTAGGATTACAAAAAAGATAATAAACTTAGATAGTACGTATAAAATATAAAAATCTTGGAAATATAGAAAATTCCCGTTCAAAATGACTACTGCTAGATAGATTCCCTAAAGTCTATTTGAATTTCATGAACTGTTATTGTTTGGTTCACTTAGAGTTTTCGTCTTGTCTGCTGGACAGTTTGTTAATAGTGGCTCTTATTTCATCTTTATACAGGCCAAGGTCCAGAAAACTCTGCAAACTGATGGTTTTGACGCTGCCAATGAGTTGGTTCACGGCGCCAAGGAACACCACCCGTCTTACCTGATTGGAAGGCTAGTTCGTAAAAAACACCAAAAACCAAAGTCTCCAAGAACACCGCGCACAATATCGGTTCCAGGTCCAGTTCCAGTTCCAGAGCATGACTATGCAAAAATTCGGGCCAAACTTCAGAAAGAGATGGATGAGAAGCTTGATCAAAGGGTTCGCGAGATGATGAAAATATTGGTAGAGAAAAATCAAAATTTGAACATTAACCTCAATGATTTGGATAAATCTGTAGAAGATTTGGATGGGTCTCGATCTGGATGAGTCTGAGTAGAAGTTGTCATGGTTACCCTTTAAATTTTATGAACTAGTACGTTGTTAAGTTAAAAATGGTACTTAAATTTGGCCAGGGTACTTAGCTATGTATTATCGGTATTAGATGGTATCAAGTTATTTTGCCTGCCTTGGATTGTTGGTAGTAGTTTATTTAGATTGCCTTGGATATATTGTTGGCAGTAGTTATATTGTGGCTGCTTATGTATTGGATTGTCATTGTGGATTTTGGATTGAAATGATTGTTGGTTATGTAATGGGAAGTGGTATTTTCAAACACTATATTGTCTTTGTTTTTAAATAAAGTGTTAGAATAGCCTTTTAATGTGTAGCCACTATGATGTAAATGGTCACAATTTGATGTTAGTAATACTTTAAAAGTGTAGGTAAAGCCAATAAAAACTGTTAGTAAAGCTAAATAATGTATATTAAAAACATGTTACCATATATAAAAAGTGTTACCAATGAAAACAGAGTTTTTCAAAAAAGGCGTTTTGGTAACAACAATTTGATGTAACAAAAAAAAATACCGGTGTGACTATAAGTCTATGGTTACAGTACTCAAAATGTTACTATAAATGTGAAATGTAGGCGTATACCATCTATGCGCACATTTTTGTCAATTTAACCTAAAAATTGAAAAGTGTAACCATAGACCCCTAAGGTAGCGGCCACATTGGTTACGAACTGTTTTTTCACAAAAGTGTAACCATAGCCCTTTTTTAACTTACAACCACACTTTTTGGCCTTCAACAACACTTTTTTTACTGTTACAATAGGCCACTTATGGTGTAATGACTACCTTCACCTGTGCTGAAAGGCCAAAGACACTGAGGCCTTGGTTCATTGCAAAAAGAGGGGAAGAAAGAACTCCGAGACTATCTGGCCCGGTTCAAGGAAGAAACTGGGATGGTCACAACTTAGACAAGGTTGAAGTTATGGGCTTCCTCACAGCGGGGCTAGATCCCTACAAAGATAGACTTTGCTCCTCTCTTTATGATCCCCCCCCAAGTCCCTTAATGATATCTATGTGATGAAAGAAAAGCTATGTAGGAAGATGGAAAGTATAGAGGGTTATAAATATTCCCGAAGGGATGATAGATCAAAGAGACCAGAAAAGTATGACTACCCCTCTAGGTCCATCAATGACCGAAGGGATAACAGAAAAGATAGTAAGAAGGAATTTGATCGAGGGGTCGAGCAACGTCGAGATAGAGATTCGGTCATGTTCACTTTTTTGAAAGTGCCGATCTCCAAGATTCTCAAAGAGATTAAAGGAAAACTAGGGTTCATTCGTCCAGAGGAGATGAAAGTCAAAAATCACAAAACAAATCCTGACAAGTACAAGTACCACCAAGATAAGGGTCACAGCATTGGTGAGTGCTACCACCTCAAAAAACTGATAGACCGAATAATCAAAGAAGGGGGGTTGAACCAGCTCATCCAAGACTTAAGGGATAAATTAGGTCTGAAGAACAACAGGGAAGAAGAGCCCGAAAGGAGAGATATAGTAAGGGTCAAAGTGAAAGTAATTTATGGCGGCAGTGTGTTAAAACGGGACAACAAGACTGCAAAGGAAATGTATTTCCGACAAATGTACAATCTTTATCAGTTCAGCCCATCAAAGCAGCACATGCTAATGACGTTTAGTACCGAAGACTACGAGAATGTAATATGCCCCCACAAATATTCTCAAATCATCAACCCTCTCATTGGACAGAATAATATTTGGAAGGTATTGGCCGATACTGGTAGTTCAACCAATATCCTCTTCCACAAGATTTACAGGAAAAGGAACTTGGTGGGTGAACAACTAGAGCCCTGTGACGAAGTGCCTCTCTACACCTTCGGTGGTCACCCTATTCAGTTTGAAGGTACGATTACTGTACCGGTCCTTCTTGTTAAAATTCCTTACATTGTTGATAAGCGGGTGAAGTTCTATGTAGTTCAGATCGAGAGTCCATACAATGCCATTATCGGTAGACCCTTTCTATCCACCTTCATAGGAATGGAGAAGGGGTAGGCGAAGAGAGAGGCGATCAGAAGACCACCCGAATAATAATGTTGGAAGGCCTTGAGAAATATAAATTATATGAAGTGTCGGACGAATCCGAAAAAAGAAGCGTGCTGAAGCCGAACCCCGCGGCAGCCGAACGAGCCTTAATATTGAGTTAAAAAAATTCAGGGCAAATTTGTTATGTCCTATAGACAAACCATCCGCAGAAGTATATGAGGTCAAATTGTACACTGGTTATTCGGGTAAAATGGTACGCATAGGGAAGAACATGGAGGCAGACCTGAAAGAAAAGGTTATTGCAGTTGTCTGGTAATATCACAATATGTTCGGCTGGGGACCAGAAGACATTCTGGGTTTATATCCAAAGACGGCTAATCATTTCCTTAATGTCCAGCCTGAGGCCAAACTGGTCAGGCAGAAGGAAAGGACGTTCACCGCCGAATAACAGAAAGTAATTGAGGCTGAAGTAAAAAACTTGTTGGAAGTAAAATTTATCGAAGAAATTAAATATCATGATTAGCTAGCTAATGTGGTTGTGGTTAAAAAGTCCAACGGGAACTGGAAAATGTGTGTGGACTACAAAGATCTCAACAAGGCTTGTCGAAGGACCACTACTCTCTTCCCAGCATCGATCAACTGATAGATGCCACGACTGGATAACAGGTACTTAGTTTTCTTGACGCATTTTCTGGATATCATCAAATTACCATGAATAGAATGGATGTGCCGAATATTGCATTTATAACATGAAAGGAACCTATACATACATCAAAATGCCCTTCGAACTTAAGAACACTAAAGCCACATTACAAAGGATGATGAACAAGGTATTCAAAGAATAGGTCGGTCAAAATATGGAAGCCAACGTGGATGATATGATTGTAAAGTAATTATTTAGAGACCATGCGGATGACCTAAGGGAGTGCTTTGAGACCCTGTGAAGGAACAATATGAGGATTAATCTAAACGAATGCACGTTTGGAGAAGTAAGTGGTAAATTTCTGCGCTACATGGTCATTGCTTGGGGAATCAAGGCAAATCCAGCAAAAATCCAAGCTTCTATCAACATGGAAGCTCCAATATGTATTCAGGTTTTTTCAGAAACTAACCAGGAGACTAGAAGCCTTTCGGTGCTTTATCTCAAGATCGGCTGAGAAAGCATTGCCGTTTTTAACTATACTTAAGGGGTCCAAGAATTGTGAGGGGCCTGAATTCTAGAAAGCCTTCGAATAAATAGAGGAATATCTCACCAAGGCCCCATTGCTAAGGAGACATGATCCAAAATAAACCCATCAGTTATATCTGGCTATGTCCGAAAGAACTCGGGGGCTGTTTTTATTAAAAAATCACGAGGGAAATCAGGATCTGGTCTTCTACGACTCTCATGCATTGTAGAATGCGGAAACAAGATATCCTAACACCGAGAAATCATATATAGGCTGGTCATGGCCTCCCGAAAATTGTGACATTACTTTCAAAGCTGAACGGTACAAGTGGTAACTAATCAATCACTGAAGAAAATTCTAACTAGATTGGAGACTTTGAGAAGACTTGTGGCCTGGTATATTGAACATAGGGAGTATGACCTTGAGTATGTCCCCCGAAAAGCTATAAAGGCTCAAGCACCAGCAAAGTTCATGGTTGAATGTACCTTCTCAGCACCGAAGGATCTTATTTTAGAGGAACTGTTGATTCAGACTCCTGGAAAGTGAAAGTTGTTTATTGACGGTTTAGTCGCCGGTAAAAAGTATGGAGCTGGACTAATCCTTTCAAGTCCCGATGGGTTAAAAATCTGTCAAGAGATTCGGTTCACCTTCACCCTCACCAACAATGAGGCTGAATACAAAGCACTGTCTTCAATGACTCAATATTGGTGGTCAAACACTTTTTGGGGGAGTACGAGCAAAGGGATCCCCGAACGAAGGCTTATGCCACAAAGGTAAGAAAAATATTCCTAGCCTTGGAATCCTTCGAGTTAAGCCAAGTTGGGAGAGAAGACAACAGTCGGGCATATGCCCTCTCAAGGCTAGCTTTGGCCGAAACACAGAGCCTAACTGGATTTATTTATTTGACCGAAGCAAAGATGCCTTCGATTGAATGGAAACAATGTCTGGAAATTTATCAAGGTATAGGATGATGACTCCAATTCAAAATTACCTGAAGAAGAGGATTATTCCTCTCGATCGAAAGGACTGGAAGCAGTGCATGAAGGGATACGTAGAGAACATCTTACCCGTCGGTCCCTCGCCTTTAAGATCTTTCGACAGGGATTCTTCTGGCCGACTTTGAGAGAAGATGTGGGCGAGTATCCCAAAAGATGTAAATAATTCCAAATATTTGTAGCAGTACCGAAGCAGCCACTAGAGGAAATGAATATTGTGGGCATTCTCCCAACCAGCACGAAGCAGGCGAAGTACTGCATTATCGTCATTTATTACATGACCAAATCCAAAAAGAAAGACCATTGTCCTCCATAACTGAAGAGGAAGCTAAAACGTTCATATTAGAATAAGTAATTCTAAGGTTCGAGATTCTAAAGGTATGTGTTTCATATAACGGCACCCAATTCATGACCAACAAGTTAAGGAAATTCCTCCATCACTTGGGAATTCAACAAAAGCTCAGTTTAGTGGCTCACCCTCAAGAAAATGGGGCGTTCGAAGCTGCGAACAAGATATTCTTTCAAAGCATCAAGAAGAGATTTGGTGAAGCCAAAGGGAAATAGGCAGATGAACTTGCCTGGGTTTTGTGGGTTTACCGAACGACCCCAAGATCCTCTACGGGAGAAACTCCCTTTAGATTGGCATATAAAACATATATCTTAGTCCCAGTGGAAGTGGGTCAGGATTCCTTCCGAACTGAAATCTATAATATGGTGAATAATGACTTGTCCTAAAGGCCAACATAGATATACTCGTAAAAGAAGTAAAGCGCCTCACCAAAGAAAATTGAAGTACTTACTACAGGCCGCACAACACTATGATTCGGGTATGAAGAAGAGATCCTTCAGAATATGAGACCTAGTCCTCAGGGAATTGGATGCATCCATGCCAGCGAAAAAACAAAACCTCCGATAAAAACTAGGAAGGGCCTTACAAAGTAACAAATGTCATTCATCCAAGTACTTACATATTGGAAACCCTAGTTGTGGAGACAATCAAAAATACATGGCATGCTAGCCGACTTCGAAAATTATACTGGTAAGAATTTCTTGCATTTCCCTTTAAGAATTGTATTTTCCTAAACTAAAATTGAAAGATGTATAATAAATAAATAATCATCAATAATTATGCACTTCTTTTGCACAACCACTTAATTTTTGAAGTATTTGGAACTGACATTTTGAAAGGACGAACGAACATCTATCTAGAGACTATCGCGACAAAGATAATGTCCTTCTTCCCCATGTGCATGACGTTCAAATTCACTAAGTACCTAGATAGACAGAGCGAATGAACATTATCATAGGGCTGCCCAAAGAAGATAATATATTTCTCCCTCTTACTTATATTGCTTACAAATGATTAGTAAGAACGCACGAAATTTTATCTAGGGGCTCTCAAACGAAGATAAAACCCTTCAACCCTACCTTACTACCCTTCATTCAATAAGAAATGTCACATGATACCATAAACTATAAAGGATAAAAGAGTGAACGAGAACTTATCCAGGGGCTACCCAAAGAAGATAAGGCTTTCATCCTTCAAAAACAAAAGATGACCGAGCACCTATATAGGGGCTACCCAAAGAAGATAGCTTATTCTCTCACCATAAACATATTTGAGGTCCGGAGATGATAGTTTATTTCAAGTCTTCACTACTAAAAAAATTCCCTTAGACATCGGTTATAAACCGATGTTCACTACAACAAATCTGGCCATTTATGACAGGTTTTTTTGAACTGAAGTCGTCGTAATTGATCCATTTATGACCAAAAAAAATTCGTCATTTTTGGTCGAGTAGTAAGTTCATTTTTCCGTCCCAAGATACAAATGCGTCGCAAGTTAGGAAGAAGGGGCCCACATACTCAATAAAATAATAAATCTACTTACGACGGAAAATATCCTCGTATGTTATGAACTTACGATGGAAAATATTATCGTAAGTTAGTTACGACAGAGGAATCGTCGGATGCTTTCTTGTGGGACCCACCTTTGATAAAATAAAACATAAATTTACGATGCAACTATACGTCGTAAATTAGTAATTTCCGACATAAAAAAATGTCATATTTTGGGAGTTAAAGCCAACTTACGACGGAATATGTGATGAACAACTGTCGTAAATTTGTAGTTTCAGAATAGTCAAATTTTGATTTTCCAGTTTCCAGCCATTTTCGGCTTCCAATTTAAATTCCATAAATACAAACAAAAAGCAATCAAAACTATTAAAAGAACTCATATTATTTCACTATAATTGGAATAATACTCAAACATCATAAAGTACAAAAAAATACGTAAAAAATTAAAAGTACAACTAACAAAGTCATATTGAATCGTACAATACATGACAAAAGTAGAAGCCACCAAATTCAACAAAAATATAATGTCCTTGAGCAATTGGTTGTACGTTGCACACAATTCTTTTCTTCTCAAAGCCAAATACACAAACCCATCTTTCCTTGAAATGCCACCTACAAAAATTAAAATATAATATATTACATTTACCCCGCGTAAAAGGCACCATCAAACATAAAAAAGACTAAAAAGTAAAAATCTAAACAAGACTTGTGTATTTATAAATTTACAAGTAAAGATAAGACCAATTAAAAATCATAATTTTTTAAAAAGAAAATCAAATTAAATACTCATAGATCAATTTAAAGTCAAATCACTAAATGAAAAGTTCGTTTACTCCATGAAGATACAAATATTCTTGAGCATTAATAAAAATCTACCTTGTCAAATGGTTGGTAACAAAAAAGTAATCACCCCTATTATTTTCCCAATCTTACCCCTGTAATAAGAATATATATTTTTTAGAATAAATGGTTGCTGTTATAGTATTTCTCAAATGTGTAATTACTTGACCAATCTCTCCCACAAGAAAAGCTTGATGTATAACACTTATATTGTTAAATTTGTAGGATCGTTGCAGTACACTATGCACAACTATATTTTTTTATATGATAGTGTACAATATTGCAGTAAAAATATAAGAATCAGTCATGCAATATGATAAAACATCTATTTTGAAATAAAACTTCACAAACAAGAATCTTAATTAACCAGAAGCTACTGTATCTAAATATCTGGTCTAGCTTGATTGATAAATATCCTTACCCTGACCTTCTTCTCAGAATTAGTGGTGAGCTTCGACTGAGCAATTTCTTTTTGTGGCAGTTAGCCTACTCAGAACTATTCTTTTAAAAATCACATTGGCCTGATTTTGGACAAGCTGATTTTGAAGAGGCTTTACATTCTTTCCAACAGAGGCAGAGACGCTATGGTAGATACAAACTATAAAGTACTACAGAAACCTATACGGGCACTTCTCCTGAACCTAATTGTTTATGAGTGTCACAATGACTTGAGCAGTTAAGCACCCATCAACTTGAGATTGAACTCAAGAAAAATGCTTAGTTGAAGGCCATTGGAGAATTGATTCCTAAATGCAAGAAACGGCCTTGTTCAGAAAAGCTTTTCAAGTGCCTACTGAATATCTATCAAGAGGATTTGGATTTTGAATTTCCAGCTACAGTATGGCATCCACAAACTTCCGATAAAAAATATATGGATTCCAGAATTCGAGCCCTGAGGAAAAACATGGACTCCAAATTGTAATTATTCAGGAAGCGGGATCTAGCTAGCGCGCCAAGCTTCTGTTCTCCACTACTTCCCTTGGTAACTGACAACATCATAATTTTGTAGGTACTGAACATTTATGTAGTTAGTGTAACTTAGTTCAATATATACAAATCACATTTAGCTTCATTGGCGGAGTCAGTATGTAGCTTAGTCCAACGTACTAATTATCCAGTCAAATATTACATCTACAACCCTGGGTTGATCGAAAAGAGCAAAGACTATATACTGACGGAGGAAAATGAGAATACAAGCAGACCTTTATATAACCACTTAAAAGGAAAATTACTTTGTTGAGGTTAAAAGTTGATCTATGATTTTCAACCATATTACATATGAAGCAGGGCCGAAGGTTTGACATAATATTGCTTCTAAATGAATAAGCTACATAAAAAATGCTGCAATTGATTATGACGCAAATTGGAGTTCAATGTGAAGGAATCATGTATTTCTTCTAGATTTGGCAGGTGGGAAAATTTGACAAAAGAGAAAATTCAATTGCTAAGTTTTTCTATCAGGAGGCACCGGTTTTCTTTTTAATCAGGTGATTTTAATATTATAAGAGGAAAGGACTTCGAGTACACTCTCTCTTCTCCCTGACAACTAGCGATCATATAGTTGTGTGTATAGAATAATACAAATTCTATTGAATAATCTACTACATTCTAATTTCAGTGCGTGCAGAATCTACTACATTGATAAACTTAGAAATATGTCAAACAGAAGAAAGAAGACAAAACTTCCATATTATGTTATTCACATGTCTTTTTTGAGTAGAGGTTAAGTCCGACCTAAACAACATGTTGCAGTTTCAGTAAAAATAAATAAATACCAACGTAAAGTCGAACAACCTCCAACCTGGCCACTTCTTTGGCAAGAGCCGGTAGCTCTGATCTCCCTGTGTTATTTAAACAATGTCATCAACTCTTCATTTAATAAAATAGGAGTATATACATAGGATTTTAGGGAAGCCCCACACCTGATGAAGAAGAATCAATGGTAGGGAGTTCAGTAGAAGAACGAAGATCCGAAAAACTGTATAGAAAAATGAGAAGAGAAGGAGGCATAAGAGAATTCAAATCACACAAACAGCTCAATCTAAATTGAAATCAAACATAAAATCGAAATTCCAGACTCGCCGTTAGTTTTGACGGCGATAGAGTCGGGAGGTTTTTTCATCTTCCTCCTCGTAATCAATAAGCTCCTCTTCGTATGCGTCGTTATCCTTGTTCTCACCCATCCTACATATACAGACACATATACATAGATATATATAAGCTCGCGAATTGAAATCAAAATCAAAATCTGAGAACTCTAGGATGAAATTTAAGAGACGATATATATACAAAATAATTGTGTGTATAGAATAATCGAACCTTGTGTAGATCTGAGATAATTGAGATAGTTAGGGTTTGGCGGTGGTGTCTTCAGATAAAATAGGGATAGAATAGAGAGAGAGAAAGAAAAAAATGGGGAGAGATTGATACATCAGCCATGGTTTTTGACGTTTTTGACCCTCCGATTTATTCCAAATAAATATTTTATCATAAATATTAAATTATAAACTTAAATTATATTTACATATCTATATCTTCAATAAAATAATATTCACTTTTTTTATATTTTCAATTATTCTAAATTGCTGAATAATTTTAACAGTTAAGCATCAGACTAGTACATCTAACTAGTGTTTAATCCTGAACTAGTGTTTCGATTATTTTAAAAATATTTTTCAAAGATATATTAGTGATATAACCAAAATTTCATTTCAAAATAAATTTATTTGGTTTGACATTTTAACAGTCAGACATTAGTTTAACCAGTACACCTAACTAGTGTTGCATCATGAATTGGTGTTTCTATTAGTTTAAAAATATTTTTCAACGATCCAACCGTATGGATGTCAATAAATATATATATTAGTGATATAAACATAATTTTATATCAAAATAATTTTATTTGGTTTGACATTTTAACAGTCAAGCATCAGTTTGATTAGTACATCTAACTAGTGTTTAATCCTGAATTGGTGTTTTGATTATTTTAAAAATATTTTTCAACAATCCAACCATATGGATGTCAACAGATATATATATTAGTGATATAAACATAATTTTATATCAAAATAATTTTACTTGGTTTGGCATTTTAATAGTCAAACATCAGTTTGACTAGTACATCTAAGTAGTGTTTAATCCTGAATTAGTATTTTGATTATTTTAAAAATATTTTTCAACGATCCAACCGTGTGGATATCACCAGATATATATATATATATATATATATATTAGTTATACAACCAAAATTTCATATCAAAATAATTTTATTTGGTTTTCCATTTTAACAGTCAAGCTAATGTTTGACTAGTACATCTAACTAGTATTCAATCATGAATTGGTGTTTCGATTATTTTAAAAATATTTTTCAACAATTCACCCGTATGGATGTCAATAGATATATATATTAGTGATATCACCAAAGTTTCATATCAAAAATAATTTTATTTGGTTTCCATTCTAACAGTTAAGCTTCAGTTTGACTTGTAGACCTAAATAGTGTTGAATTCTGAATTAGTGTTTCGATTATTTTAAAAATATTTGTCAACGATCCAACCATATGGATATCAACAAATATATATATTAGTGATATGACAATAATTTCATATCAAAATAATTTTATATGGTTTAACATTTTAACAGTCAAGCATCAGTTTGACTAGTACATCTAACTAGTGTTTAATCCTGAATTGATGTTTTGATTACTTTAAAAATATTTTTCACCGATTCAACCATGTGGATGTCATCAGATATATATTAGTGATACAACCAAAATTTCATATCAAAATAATTTTATTTGGTTTGCCATTTTAACAGTCAAATTGATGTTTGACTAGTACATCTAACTAGTATTCAATCATGAATTGGTGTTTTGATTATTTTAAAAATATTTTTCAATGATTCAACATGGATGTCAATAGATATATATATTTAGTTATATCACGAAATTTTCATATCAAAATAATTTTATTTGGTTTCCATTCTAACAGTTAAGCTTTAGTTTGACTTATACAACTAACTAGTATTGAATCCTGAATTAGTTTTTCGATTATTTTAAAAATATTTTTTAATGATCCAACCGTATAGATGTCAATATATATATATATATATTAGTGATATAACCAAAATTTCATATCAAAATAGTTTTATCCGGTTTGCCATTTTAACAGTCAAGTATAAGTTTGACTAGTATAGCTAACTAGTGTTTAATCCTGAATTAGTGTTTCGATTTTTTTAAAAATATTTTTCAACGATCCAACCGTATGGATGTCAATAGATATATATTAGTGTTATAACCAAAATTTTATATCAAAATAAATTTATTTGGTTTGTCATTTTAACAGTCAAACATCAGTTCGACTAGTAGAACTAACAAGTGTTTAGTTCTAAATTTGTGTTTTGATTATTTTAAAAATATTTTTCATCAATCCAACCGTATGGATGACAATATATATATATATATATATATATATATTAGTGATATAATCAATATTTTATATTAAATTATTTTATCAAAATATTTAAATTTTTTTCTGAAATTCTTGAAATGTCACTCAAACAAATAAATGCTGACATTAATATGGTTGTATCATGAAATAATATTTTTTGAAAATTTAATTTATCAAAAATCATGTGCTAATTTACGACTGAATCCGTCATAAATTATTATCTGTAAAAAAATTTAGAAAAGTCAAATTTACCGCCAAAATTTTGGGGAAAATTTAAATTTCCCTCTTTGATAACTTATGACGAATTTTAATTTCTGTTGTAAATTGGATGTTCCAATATTTTCCGTCATAAATATTTCATCATAAATTTACATGAAATAATTTTTTTATTTAATTTTAAGTTAAAATTTGAAAAAAAAATATATTTAACTTACGACGAATTGTTCAAATCGTCGCAACTTCAAATGATTTTTATTTTCCCGCCAAAAAATTGGGGAAAAGTTAAATTTCCATCTTTCATAACTTACGACGAATTTTAATTTCCATCGTAAATTTGACGATCCAATTTTTACCGTCGTAAATATTTTGTTGTAAATTTAGATAAAATATTTTTTTATTCAATTTCAAGTTAAAATTTTAATAAAAATAATTAACGTACGACGAAATGTTTAAATCGTCGTAAATTCAAATAATTTTTATTTTTGTTTAATCGTGTCGTGCATAATTTTATTAATAAAATACTAAACTTACGACGGTTTTGGGTTTTGTCATAAATAATTTCGACGGTTTACTTTTTTCCGTCGTAAGTTGGTCGTCGTAATTGGCCTATTTTGTTGTAGTGGTTTTTTGTTCGGACCGATGTCTTCGCATGTGTAGAGGAAGGTAGGGGTCTTTAACATCGGTTTTTAGCCGATGTTAAAGATGTACAACGACATCGGTTTTCTTAGCAAACTGATGTATAATTAGCCCTTTTTTTTAATAACATGTTAAATCTAGATTGTGAAAAATAGTATTTAGGAGGTTAAAAAGCACTATAAATATATAACAGGGAAGAAATTTTAACTGATAGACATCAGATTCTTAAAAAAACTGATGTCTTACTCTGTATTTTATATCGGTTTATTTACTCAACCGACGTTAAACATAACTTATAACATCAATTTTACTTGAGGAAGCGATGTGAAACTTCGGCTTTAACATCGGTGGCATAAGTTAGACCGATGTAATTTGTTCTAAAAAATGTCAGTTTTCTTTTGATTTACTTTTATATACTTGCACAAAGTGATGTGTTTTAACATTTCAGACATCATTTTCATTCCTATAATTCGATTTGTTTTGTTAGTTTAGACATCCCTTTTAGTTTAAGCAGGTGATGTGTTTTTAGTTGCTTCACATCAGTTTTATAACAAGCACCGATGTTTGAGTTTTTTTTTAAAAAATAAGCTTGTGCATTTGTGCATAAACCCAAACAAAAGCAAAAAAATACTAAATCAACATTGAACAAACAACCAGAAATATATTAAATTAACTTCCTTATCTACAACCAAAATCCAACGACATTCTCCGACAACCAACATCTAACCATTTCGACGTCCAGCAAACAACCAACATCCATATATCTACAACTAGACATCACCTATATATTAATTACAAAAGCTACTTGTGTATTAATTTAGCATGTTTACCATGTACAAATTCAAGCCAGAAGCTAAGTTGTTCAGTATCGCACCAACAAAAGCATTACATACACCAGTTTTGTCCACAGCCTTTACTTTCAAAGAAGAAACTCTACCCTTGAATTCCTGAACAAAATGTTTACAGATAAGTTATATATAATCATGCATGCTAGTAGGCTAATTTAAAAATATGTAACTAATCTATAACCGGTAAGAATACCTTGGTATAGTATCTACAACCCTCAGATCCTTCTGTTACTAATAGAAGTTTTAGGTTAGAGTGGTATAAATTTCTTAAAAACCATATTATCATCATAAGGATCATCGCCTCCAATTAAGAAAGAAACTTTGTCCTTGCTTACCTATCATTTCATAAGAGTCTTTGTTAGGTCTCAATATGTTTGTAGAAGGGGGGTCGAATACAAACAATATCGCTTAATCGAATAAAATGCGGAATAAAATAGTGAAACAAAATTCAAGTTAAATAAAATTATTATTAAACTTGAAAGGTGTTACAATAACGGTATCGTTTACAAGGGATTAATATCAAATCAATTATCACAAATCTAGAATAAATTCGACATGAACTTTTTATATTTTTACAATAAAAAGATCAAATGTTAAAAGCGATTTAAGATTAAGTTCTAGGGATTTCGATCCGCTAGATAGTTACACAAGAACAAGAAAGGTATTTCTAGTGGATTGGATTTAACAATAAATACTAGAAATAAATGATCTGAGAATTTGAAATAAGTTCTCTGCAGGTTTTCTTTTTGTTCTGTGTTCTTCTGTATGATATTCAATGCACTGCTAGTCTTGAAAAACAGCTGTTGTGTTTTTAATAAATGAATCCTGTGATTTTTAAATGGCAAGACAATCCATTTAGCTCAGCATGACAATCCTTTGAACTGGTAAGACTTTCGGTAGGACTATCGATTGAACTGATAGGACTTTCGGCAAGACAATCTAAATGCACTAGCATGACTTTCGGTATGACTATTGATTGTCATACCGATTGTCTTGCTAATACAAAAGATAGTCTTGCTGGATTAAAACAGATTTTAATCAAATAATAATTCTAAATTAATTAATCAATTAATTTAATTAATCAATAAATTAATCTTTGCAGATTTAATTTATTCTCTTAATTAATTTATATGACTTAATTAATTAATAGAGAATTAATACTAATCTTGAGCAGCAACCATTCTTCTGAAAATCTTCTGAAAATTACTGTCAATTATGAATCAATTCCACCACTTCAATGTTGACACTTGATGTACTGTCTGGTTCATGAGTGACTAACATCCGTGACGTTTCTTCATGCCTTGACCTTGATACTCTTGATTTTCTTCAGACTAAATCCTTGTAATTAATTGATACCCTGATGAGATCTATGTCACTTGATTAAATCCATAATCTTGATTTATATCACTGAGGCTTGATCAATTTCTTGAGCTTTTTCCAGTGAATTAAGTCATCAAGTCTGTAGAAGAACAATGTTACTTAATCCTTTGACATATGTTACTCTGAGAGAGATCTCGGATGGTAGGACCACTATTTACTTGTTACATCCTTATTTGAGTTGAGTTAAATCCTCGAATAAATAAATAGTCTATGACATATGCCTTTCAATCTCCCCCTATTTGTTTGTTAGATAATAACAACAAATACCTAGAGGATAACTCAACTAACAAATAAGAAAAAGATATAAATAGTAATGCAAAGTAAATAGCAGAAAAGTTCTGGATTATATTTAACATTTTCCAGATTCCAAAAGAAATTTACAAGTGAATACAAGATAGATGTTCCTCTAGCCTGAACATATAACTACATTAGTCTATCTTGATTCATAAAGCTCTAATCATATTACATTGAGTTTTGAGCTAATTGAATTCAATTGTCTTCTCTTCCGACTTCACCTTCTTCCAAATCTTGGAGCAACTCCTTGTCAAAGACACGATCCTTTTCTGAAGTGAAGCTGTCTGGTCTAACTGGTTGAACTCCAACTGACTTTAGCTTATTCTTTAACTGATTGTACCTTTTGATATTCTTTTCACAATAAGCTTGAATCAAATCAGCTGCTTGAGTTTTCAACATGGATGAATATCCAGCAGTTCTTAGGTAATGTTCCATCCAGACCAGATGCTTAGCTGAGTAGTCTTTAAGAGATTGTGAATCGAGCTGGCAGATTTGAAGACAGTCAGACTTAGAGAATCTTACCTGATGAGGATTGTTGACCACTTTAGGACTAGCCCTGCTGGCAAACTCTTTGAGCCTTTCTCGAAGAACTTCATTCAATTCTGAGCTTCTTTTGACTTTGTTGAGAAGAACCCAAATCTCTGACAAAGAACGATTCTCAAACAGATGAAGTGACACCTTGAAAGATCCTTCACTCTGACAATATACAAATATGCTCATCTCATTTAGTGATCTGTCAAAGGCAGCTGTGATCCTTGAGACTTCAGTCTTTATAGCATTCATGTACATGTCATTGTTTGGATTAGAGATCTCCATCTTGTCCAGAAGATGTAGAAACTGCCTATCATTGTTTGTGCTCAGCTGAGGCATATCAAGTACTCTCCTAGCTTCATCCCATTTTTCACCAATCTTCAGACTGACATCTCTTCTCCTTTCTTGAGCTTTAATGTCATGAAGACGTTGCTTTTGAAGAGTTTCTGTTCTTTGTATGTCTTTCCTCATGTCAATGATCTGGAATACCTTTTTGAGTTCAGCTTCTTTTCTTTTCAACTCTGACTGCTGCTGCTGAAACTCTTTCTCAAACAGAGGATCCACTGGAGCTTCCTCTTCCCATTCTCCAAAATCACTTTCCTCCTCAGCTTCAAAGAAACCATCTTTATCTCCCAAGACTGATTCAGTGGGAACGTCACAAATATCAAAGTCATCCTGTTCTCCACTATAGTAGATATCATCAGGCTTCCCTGTGCCTCCAGCAGACGAATCTTTTTCTTTTCCCTTTTCACTTCTCCCTTTCTTCTCCCCCTTAGTTGAGGAATCCTCTACAGACTTTCCCTTAGATCCTCCATGACCTCCATCACCTCCAGAGCCTGAGCCTCCACCAGACGACCCTTCAAAGAAAGTCCTTTGTTCTTCATTAGGGCAGTGAGAATTTTTGATCATGTAGTACAGGTGCTTCATCCCTTCATTCAGATGTTCCATGCCCGTCTCTATCTTCGGAAAAATGGAAGAATCTAGTGAATGATTCATTTCAACCAAGTCTTCAAGAGAAGTCATTCTTGTATGTAGAGAGCAGAAGTTTGAAATGTCGTCAACTGATAACGTTGGAGATGCCTGGATTGAGTTAAGCTTTGGTACAACAGATGTCTTCAAATCTGATATTTCAGTTCTGATGAGAGCCAGCTGATTATTGACAGAGGTGGAAGAAGAAGACCGTTCAACCACTTGTGCTTTGAATGATTGATCTTCAGCCTGACTTTTTGCAAGTTGTTCCTTGAGATCAGCAATTTGAGCTAACAGATTTTCAGTGTTTGTGTCTGTGTGTGCGCTCACCTGAATATCTCTCCTATTTAATTCACTCAACTCACGTGCTTGTGTATCTCTCAATATAATTGCTCGTGAGGAGTCTTCCTGATGCTGATCTTCTGTACCTGCATTTAAAATCACCCTAGCCTCTTCAAGAGAGGTCAGTGGTGGTGCAATGGGAATTTGCGAGTCCCGATCCTCAGTCAAACCTATCTTTTCATGTGAAATAGATGTCTGAATTGCTTCAGGGATAGATTGACCGAGTTGCCCTCCACTTTCTCCAGATAAATCTGTGAGTGGAGAATCCCGTGAGGGAGCCAGAGGTGTTGGATCTGGGAGGGGAGAAAATGACTATTAAAGGTGGCTGAGAGTCAGATTTTCCCTCAGAAGCATGTGACTGCTCTTCTGCCGTAACTATGGCAGGCTGTAATATTACATATTTTCAAATATTATTATTATAATTATTTGGAATTATTATGTGATTTTTATGTGAATTTTTGTAAATTATATGATAAGTGGAATTGATGTTTGGGTGTTTATATGTGATATTCCTTGAGTGTTCTAATTTTTATATGTTCAGAATAGAATATAGATAATTGTGATATTTTTCTGGTAATTTTTGGACTGTTAGATGATTTTATATTGATTTATGAATTATTAATTATTTTCTGAATAATTACCAAAATTATTTTATAAAGCCGGGAATTGTCCGACTTCAACTGTTTTTGCGTTTTTACAACCTGAAACTCTTCCGAAAACTCCTTCCTAACCTAATCTGGTAATTTCGGACATTTTCCGTGTTTTGACTTTTTCGATCCGGATTACGGTTTGAACCGTGCGTGGCCCGGCACAATATTTTCGATACGATAATCATTTCGGTAATCGACAAAAACCCGTATTCTCGAGAGACGGGATATTTTTACGTTATTTTCGTATATAGTGTTTTATAAAAAGCTCGGTTTTGATAATTATCCAATTTTGGTATTGAATTATATCGTTTTTGTAGTTACTTAGCGGCTAAGCAACTAATTTAACGATCCAAAACGATCCAAAACGATCCAGAACGATCCAATATTCCATAAATATAAATAGCCTATTTTTTATTTTGTTTATTTCGTTTATTCATTTGCAACCAGTTAAAATACCGTAAATACAGAGAAAAACCCGAGAAACCGATACGTTCACGAGAATCAAACACACGAACGAAGGCGTTATCGAACTCCGATTCGGGCGTGCAGCATATCAAAACGAAGCTCTCGAAATCTTCTTTCTGAATCAATCATCAGTTTCTGCCCAGAAATCATGGTAATTTTCTTATTTATTTATTTATATTCGAATTATTTGATAATTAAATTATGAAAATTTGTTCTTGATGTTGTTGATGTGATTTGATGCTTCCATGTTGTAGAGTATGTTTTTCTGGTCGATTTGGTATATTATACTTCAAAAATAGGGTTCGGTATCATATAGAAATTGAGGTTTAATTTTCTGAAAATTCTTTGAATATGTGTTCTTGGTGTTCTTGAAAAGTTCTGAGAATCAAACCCAAATTTGAGGGTGATGCAGACTTCAGAATTTGAAGTATGAGTAACCAAAATGTTCAGATTTTCATGTTCTTTCTGTTTATGCCCTCAAATCATTCAAACGACTAGTGATTTGTAAATTCGTAATTTTAGGGTTTATATCCGAATTTGGGGGTTTTTGATTAAGCAATATTTGGCTTGTTTTGATCATGTATATAGATTGTATATTGCTCAAGCTTTATTTTGGTATATAGTACGTTAAATTTGGTTAAGATTTTAGCAAAAATCGCTGCTTGTCGGAAAACTTCGTGCATCGCCGGTTTTAATGGCCGAAGTGGCCGGAAAACTGATTCCAGGGGTTATAAACAAGAAATAAAGATGTTTTTGAGTTGCTGGTATGGTCAGGAATCGATTGATATACGGAATCGTGTCAACTGATTCGTGTTTTGCTGCGAATTCGGCTCGCCGGAAATGTTTCTGTTCGCCGATTTCTGGAAGAAGGTCCGGCGGGTCGGCTGTTCCTCGTCGACCCGGTTGTGACCCGTCCTTAAACCCGGCTTCGATCCATTTTTCCCCAATTCCCTTTCCTAAATGTTGTTTCTGGAATTTTGTTTTAAAATAAATCAAAAAAATTCTGTTTTAATTTCTGAAAAATGCATTTTAATTCTAAATATTATTTTTTTATTCTGAAAATTTATTTTTAATTCAAAAATAAATCCAAATTAATTAATTAATTAATTTTAGTTGATAATTAATTATTAATTATTCAATTAATTTAAATATTAATTGATTAATTAATTTAATTAGTTATTAATTAATTTTAATTGATTATTTAATTAGATTTAATTATTTATTTTGATTTAAAAATTTCTGAAAAATAGTTTCGAGCTTTAAAATATTATTTTAAATTATTTTCCAAGCTCGATAATTCTTAAAAAATTATTTTCGGGTGTTCGATCCCTATTATTTAGTTATAAATGATTCAGAGACCTGTTTTAATTCCGAAAAATGTTCAAAAATTCATATTAAATAAACCGTTCGTCCGTTTAATACGAAACGAACGCGTACAGACTCAGAAAAATATTCCGCTTTCAATAAAAATACTTTCGAGACCCAAATCCTTTGGTTTCAAAAGGTCGCTTGTTTTACGAATGATTCTGAGTCGATTATTCATCGATAAATCATATTTTTGACCTAATTTCAATTTTAAACATATCGAGTCGAGCCTTCTGATGAACCGAGTCTTATGTGATATGAATTATGTGATATATGAGTTATGTGCTTATGTGTTATGTGAATTATGTGTGTATATGGATCAAGAGTCTTGTGTTTGATTGTCTTATTTATGTGTGGGCTATCGTATGGGTAGATGATAGGCTTTTGACGCGTAGTTCGTCGAGTGGTTATCGTTTAGACAATTAATGTTTTATATTTTAATTATAGATGCGGATCTCTCAAGTTGATCAGGATAAGACGTTGGATAAAGAATGAGATGGAATGGTATTGGGTAGCTGGCTTTTAGCAATCGCAGGAGCAGCATATCGATGAAGTGTTGAAAAGAAAGATGGTGATATTTTAAGACAGAATATCAGAATAGATGTGGTTTTGCGAGTGTGACTAACTGCTAAAAACCCAAAGGCAAGTACCCCTGACTTCACTTATCATTCAAGTGACGTTTATTTCGAATCATATTATGCAAGTATTGTTTTCCCTATTCTCTGTTCGGTATAGATAAATGTTTTGCATATCGCTGAATTAAATAATTCTGTTTATGCAAGTATTCTTCCGCTATTCTATGTTCAGAGTAGCTAAGTGATTTTACTTATCCAATTATCGGATTTATAAATGTTATGGATTTTGAGAAAGATGACGTTGTTTTGGTTTTCTACTCAAGTGAATGCGCGAATAAAATTTATAAGGGTGTCGAGTGTTATGACCCCTTTCAATAAAAATGTTTTAAGATTGGATGGTTGCATAAGAGGCCGTGGCGGCGGTCCAGCGTGAGCTATGTGTTATACTGGATATAACACCTTGCTAGGCTGATATGTGCCTTGGGTACCCCTTTGTTTAGTTGGATGTGCTTCGGCATACCGGTGTTGCTCTGCGGCTGATCACCGGCGGCAACACACCGTCGTTCGAGGATTCCAGTCTAAATTATTATATTGATTTTGACATCTTACAAGGAATGATTTATTAAGTATTTTATTTTCGGATAAAAGATGAAATGTGGTTTTGATTCAGTTTCTTATTTTGAGGATACTTAGTTTGTTGTTAAATATCAAAGATGGTATTAGTACAGATGATTGGTGTTGACTTCAGTATGGAATGTTGTGAGCATCAAAGTTCGTAGTGATATCTAATTTGATATGATAACAAAATAAGTATTAATTTCAAGAGTTCGGTTTTTGAGTAAAGTTTACGATTCAATCCATAATCATTGTTTCATGTTAGAATTGTTTACGATATTTCCATAAACACTGTTTTACGAGTTTTATTATCGTCAAGATTCAAAGTAGTGCTGAAGCATTTCGCTTGAAAATATCAAAAAGAGTTTTATGATTCAGCAATTATGATTTCTAAATGTTCTGCACTGATGCAGATGTCAGTTTTATATCAAAATGACCCGATATTTACTATAATGAACTTGCTGAGCATTTCTTTCGCTCATACTTGCCTGTTTTTAAATTTAACCTCCAGTGAGGATTAGCTTGCGTTGTTTAGCTGCATAATTCTAGGAAGCAAAGAAGAAGCTTTTCGAAGGTGGTTGGTCCAGGGTTTGCGGACTAGTGTAAGTTTTATTATGTAAAGTTGTTTATATTATAATTGTGTATTGTATTTGGGACTAGTATACTTCTTTTCGAAGTTATACTAGTGGGTTTAGTTTTGAGTTGGAATTTATTGAAAAGAGTTTTAAAAGAAAGTGAAAAATTTATTTGTGGAATTTGGATTTCTTGTTTCCAGAACTGTAACCTTAAAAAAATCTTGGAGTAGTTTGGGGTCATTTTTGATAATTATCTTCCGCTGGCATTTATTTATTGATTTAACAGGTTAATTTGGATTGAAGTTTTATAGTGACGACCAAATCCTCTGACCCCGGATTTGGGGGCGTTACAGGTTGGTATCAGAGCTGAGGTTATAGTAAACTAGAAACGAGAGTGTGTAGGAGTGTGTATAGCTATGTGAGGACGTTTGAGCTCATATCGAGTTCCTGTTGGACTATCGGATATAGTGCCAAGGAGTAAGTTAAAATAGGCGCATTCGTTCGAGATGGTTGTGCTGAGCTGGATGAAACTCCGGAAAGCTGCAAACTTCTATTGTGGAATCTTTCGAGACTATGATTCGACGACGATGGAGATTATCGATATCCTTAGAACGTGAAGAAGTGTCTAGAAGTGGGTGACGATTTAACTGGAGAGTTCAAATTGAAGATAAATATTAAGACTTTGGCAATACCTTCTCTTTCTATAATTCCTTTTGACATCTTTCAAAAAGAAGTAATTGTTAGAGGATATATTCCCTAACACTCATTTTCAATCATAACTGTGTTTTAAATGTGCCAGAGGTTGTCATGAAGCCTATTTTTCAGGTTTTGATAGCTCTGCCAAGTTATGATAATTTAACTTCCACTTTTCTATTTGGTGGATAGTTTCTTGGTGATGTGACACCACTTGCTCATTTGGTGTCAGAATTTTTGTTCTCTGGATTTCATTTCCTTCAGAAATATCATCTTTGAAATCTTTTCAATTTTATTCATTTGATTTTCAATTCCGTTGATATTCTTTTATTCTGACTGAGATGAACAACCCTAACTGTACGGGACACAAGGTATACCTGTCTGTGTGATAGGAGTTGGATGGGACGCCATCACTTGTGTGTATTGTGAATACATGAAAGTTAACAACCTTTAGTAGTGTCCTAGTTTGGGCACGCAATACCAAGTTCTTTTGATCATATTGATCTCTCAGTTATTCTCTTATTTCAACAATAATTTTTTTCAAATTCAGATTTTGGTTCCATTATAATATCAAATTCTGTTCTTTTTGAAATTCTATGATTTTATCATTCCAAATATTCGAAGGTATGCCAATCAAGTTAAGTTGAGTATCCTGTTCAAGTCAAAGTAAGGCGATGTGATGAAATTACGAAGGACGACAGTGGACTGTAATGCGATTAGAATATCGGTGGCATATAGCGAAGTCAATCTGTTCTTTTATTTCTCTCTCTATTTTTCTTTCTTTTCTTCTCTCTATCTTTCTCTCTATTCTTCTTTCTCGCGATCAGTAAAAGTGATTCTATTGAGGAATTGGTCAAAAGATGTAGATGGAATAATAATGCAGAGTGAAGCTCACGTGGTAACTGTATGGTATAAGGAATTGCAGTGTTATTAGAAATTTTGAGAAAAGTTGCGTTTACAAGATTTGGAAAGTTGGTTAGAAAACCCTTAGTGCTTTCTTCTGCTGATTCCGAGGACGGAATCCTTATAAGGGGGGTAGATTGTAATATCCCATATTTTCAAATATTATTATTATAATTATTTGGAATTATTATGTGATTTTTATGTGAATTTTTGTGAATTATATGATAAGTGGAATTGATGTTTGGGTGTTTATATGTGATATTCCTTGAGTGTTCTAATTTTTATATGTTCAGAATAGAATATAGATAATTGTGATATTTTTCTGGTAATTTTTGGACTGTTAGATGATTTTATATTGATTTATGAATTATTAATTATTTTCTGAATAATTACCAAAATTATTTTATAAAGCCGGGAATTGTCCGACTTCAACTGTGTTTGCGTTTTTACAACCCGAAACTCTTCCGAAAACTCCTTCCTAACCTAATCTGGTAATTCCGGACATTTTCCGTGTTTTGACTTTTTCGATCCGGATTACGGTTTGAAACGTGCGTGGCCCGGCGTAATATTTTTGATACGATAATCATTTTGGTAATCGACAAAAACCCGTATTCTCGAGAGACGGGATATTTTTACGTTATTTTCGTATATAGTGTTTTATAAAAAGCTCGGTTTTGATAATTATCCAATTCTGGTATTGAATTGTATCGTTTTTGTAGTTACCTAGCGGCTAAGCAACTAATTTAACGATCCAAAACGATCCAAAACAATCCAGAACGATCCAATATTCCATAAATATAAATAGCCTATTTTTTATTTCGTTTATTTCGTTTATTCATTTGCAACCAGTTAAAATACCGTAAATACAGAGAAAAACACGAGAAACCGATATGTTCACGAGAATCAAACACACGAACGAAGGCGTTATCGAACTCCGATTCGGGCGTGCAGCATATCAAAACGAAGCTCTCGAAATCTTCTTTCTGAATCAATCATCAGTTTCTGCCCAGAAATCATGGTAATTTTCTTATTTATTTATTTATATTCGAATTATTTGATAATTAAATTATGAAAATTTGTTCTTGATGTTGTTGATGTGATTTGATGCTTCCATGTTGTAGAGTATGTTTTTCTGGTCGATTTGGTATATTATACTTCAAAAATAGGGTTCGGTATCATATAGAAATTGAGGTTTAATTTTCTGAAAATTCTTTGAATATGTGTTCTTGGTGTTCTTGAAAAGTTCTGAGAATCAAACCCAAATTTGAGGGTGATGCAGACTTCAGAATTTGAAGTATGAGTAACCAAAATGTTCAGATTTTCATGTTCTTTCTGTTTATGCCCTCAAATCATTCAAACGACTAGTGATTTGTAAATTCGTAATTTTAGGGTTTATATCCGAATTTGGGGGTTTTTAATTAAGCAATATTTGGCTTGTTTTGATCATGTATATAGATTGTATATTGCTCAAGCTTTATTTTGGTATATAGTACGTTAAATTTGGTTAAGATTTTAGCAAAAATCGCTGCTTGTCGGAAAACTTCGTGCATCGCCGGTTTTAATGGCCGAAGTGGCCGGAAAACTGATTCCAGGGGTTATAAACAAGAAATTAAGATGTTTTTGAGTTGCTGGTATGGTCAGGAATCGATTGATATACAGAATCGTGTCAACTGATTCGTGTTTTGCTGCGAATTCGGCTCGCCGGAAATGTTTCTGTTCGCCGGTTTCTGGAAGAAGGTCCGGCGGGTCGGCTGTTCCTCGTCGACCCGGTTGTGACCCGTCCTTAAACCCGGCTTCGATCCATTTTTCCCCAATTCCCTTTCCTAAATGTTGTTTCTGGAATTTTGTTTTAAAATAAATCAAAAAAATTCTGTTTTAATTTCTGAAAAATGCATTTTAATTCTAAATATTATTTTGTTATTCTGAAAATTTATTTTTAATTCAAAAATAAATCCAAATTAATTAATTAATTAATTTTAGTTGATAATTAATTATTTAATTATTCAATTAATTTAAATATTAATTGATTAATTAATTTAATTAGTTATTAATTAATTTTAATTGATTATTTAATTAGATTTAATTATTTATTTTGATTTAAAAATTTCTGAAAAATAGTTTCGAGCTTTAAAATATTATTTTAAATTATTTTCCAAGCTCGATAATTCTTAAAAAATTATTTTCGGGTGTTCGATCCCTATTATTTAGTTATAAATGATTCAGAGACCTGTTTTAATTCCGAAAAATGTTCAAAAATTCATATTAAATAAACCGTTCGTCCGTTTAATACGAAACGAATGCGTACAGACTCAGAAAAATATTCCGCTTTCAATAAAAATACTTTCGAAACCCAAATCCTTTGGTTTCAAAAGGTCGCTTGTTTTACGAATGATTCTGAGTCGATTATTCATCGATAAATCATATTTTTGACCTAATTTCAATTTTAAACATATCGAGTCGAGCCTTCTGATGAACCGAGTCTTATGTGATATGAATTATGTGATATATGAGTTATGTGCTTATGTGTTATGTGAATTATGTGTGTATATGGATCAAGAGTCTTGTGTTTGATTGTCTTATTTATGTGTGGGCTATCGTATGGGTAGACGATAGGCTTTTGACGCGTAGTTCGTCGAGTGGTTATCGTTTAGACAATTAAAGTTTTATATTTTAATTATAGATGCGGATCTCTCAAGTTGATCAGGATAAGACGTTGGATAAAGAATGAGATGGAATGGTATTGGGTAGCTGGCTTCTAGCAATCGCAGGAGCAGCATATCGATGAAGTGTTGAAAAGAAAGATGGTGATATTTTAAGACAGAATGTCAGAATAGATGTGGTTTTGCGAGTGTGACTAACTGCTAAAAACCCAAAGGCAAGTATCCCTGACTTCACTTATCATTCAAGTGACGTTTATTTCGAATCATATTATGCAAGTATTGTTTTCCCTATTCTCTGTTCGGTATAGATAAATGTTTTGCATATCGCTGAATTAAATAATTCTGTTTATGCAAGTATTCTTCCGCTATTCTATGTTCAGAGTAGCTAAGTGATTTTACTTATCCAATTATCGGATTTATAAATGTTGTGGATTTTGAGAAAGATGACGTTGTTTTGGTTTTCTACTCAAGTGAATGCGCGAATAAAATTTATAAGGGTGTCGAGTGTTATGACCCCTTTCAATAAAAATGTCTTAAGATTGGATGGTTGCGTAAGAGGCCGTGGCGGCGGTCCAGCGTGAGCTATGTGTTATACTGGATATAACACCTTGCTAGGCCGATATGTGCCTTGGGTACCCCTTTGTTTAGTTGGATATGCTTCGGCATACCGGTGTTGCTCCGCGGCTGATCACCGGCGGCAACACACCGTCGTTCGAGGATTCCAGTCTAAATTATTATATTGATTTTGACATCTTACAAGGAATGATTTATTAAGTATTTTATTTTCGGATAAAAGATGAAATGTGGTTTTGATTCTGTTTCTTATTTTGAGGATACTTAGTTTGTTGTTAAATATCAAAGATGGTATTAGTACAGATAATTGGTGTTGACTTCAGTATGGAATGTTGTGAGCATCAAAGTTCGTAGTGATATCTAATTTGATATGATAACAAAATAAGTATTAATTTCAAGAGTTCAGTTTTTGAGTAAAGTTTACGATTCAATCCATAATCATTGTTTCATGTTAGAATTGTTTACGATATTTCCGTAAACACTGTTTTACGAGTTTTATTCTCGTCAAGATTCAAAGTAGTGCTGAAGCATTTCACTTGAAAATATCAAAAAGAGTTTTATGATTCAGCAATTATGATTTCTAAATGTTCTACACTGATGCAGATGTCAGTTTTATATCAAAATGACCCGATATTTACTATAATGAACTTGCTGAGCATTTCTTTCGCTCATACTTGCCTATTTTTAAATTTAACCTCCAGTGAGGATTAGCTTGCGTTGTTTAGCTGCATAATTCGAGGAAGCAAAGAAGAAGCTTTTCGAAGGTGGTTGGTCCAGGGTTTGCGGACTAGTGTAAGTTTTATTATGTAAAGTTGTTTATATTATATATATTATAATTGTGTATTGTATTTGGGACTAGTATACTTCTTTTCGAAGTTATACTAGTGGGTTTAGTTTTGAGTTGGAATTTATTGAAAAGAGTTTTAAAAGAAAGTGAAAAATTTATTTGTGGAATTTGGATTTCTTGTTTCTAGAACTGTATCCTTAAAAAAATCTTGGAGTAGTTTGGGGTCATTTTTAATAATTATCTTCCGCTGGCATTTATTTATTGATTTAACAGGTTAATTTGGATTGAAGTTTTATAGTGACGACCAAATCCTCTGACCCCGGATTTGGGGGCGTTACACAGGCACTGTAACCGACTCAATGTACACTCCTCGCTCCGTGTTCTGAGTATCATCTATAGGTCTGTATGCTTCCATTGTGAGTAATGGAATTGTGCTTGACTCAGTACAGGATGCCATGGCCCTATGGCGAATTTCAATAGTTTTAACTTGTTGAGAGAATGTTTCTAGTAACTGTTCAGTGGCCATTTCAAAGTCCATGTCCTGTTGGGAGGACAAGGATGGGCTTTCAGATGCCTCAGTAAATGTTCTTCTTTTCTTGGGTGGAGGCAGAGCTGAGGGTTCATTCACATCCACTAACATACTACTTCCTACTAACCTTCTAGGCAACATTTTAGACAGTGGGGGAGAGGTTGAGATAGGTTGTGACTCTGCGTTTGGCTCTATGACCTGGGATTGAAGCTGTGGTTCTACAACTTCATGGTCAGTCCTATCAACCACTGGGGGTCTTTCAACAGAAGTAGGAATAGGTTGAGTTTGAGGAATTATTACCTGTAGAGGAAGAGCATCTGATGTTTGAGCCTGGGTGGTTTGAACCACTGGAGGTTGAGCTTGCTGTTCATGACCGGGAAGATTGAAGATAGGTAAAGGAATATAAGTGGCCAGGAAAGCAGATACAAGTACTGGAACTTGCATGAATTTGAAAGTTGTGTCTTGGCGGGTGTAAATCTTTTTGCTTACTGGAGGGGGTTCGATTACTGAGGAGTTAGCAAAAAGGGCTTTATTCTCAGGTGAGAGAATGTGTTCTGCTATGAGCATGAGAAAACGAGCATAGTAGCACAAGACCCTACGATTTGTAGAATGATCACGTAAAGCAGTAGTGAGACGTCTCAAAAGAATGGGTAAAAGTAGTTTGCCAAAATTGATCCTTTGATTGAAAACAACCGCAAGACCAATATACTGCAGAGTGGAAGTGATGTTGTGAAAGTTGGATTTAGTGCAGTTGGAAAACACTTTAGAAAGTGTATCGAAGAAAATGTCCCATTCAGAAACCAAATTGGATTTAGACAACTTGGTTAAATTAATCACCCCCTGATAGTGAATAGCATGGAAAAAGTTTGAAATATCATTTTCAGAGGGCAAGTTACAGAAATTGTCCATAGGAAAATTTAATGCTCGATTGACGACGGTTTCAACAACTACATACTGTGTGTTTGCCACGGTGAATGAAAAAGATTTAAAATCATCGGCCACAGTAGAGGTTGTGCAAATCAGTCTGAGCAGATCAACATTTAAAATCACATTTGATTTAATAGCAGAGCTAACAATCGAATGGTCATTTAAAAATCTAATCCACGGCTTAAATTTTTCTACATCACATTTATCTGGATTAAAATAACCAACAAGATTATGTGCGACAATTTGGAAATTGAGAGCCATTAAAAAATTAATAAAACACACACTTTAAGAATTTTAAGAATTAAATTAAGAAAATTCGAATTAATAAAAAAAATTAATAATTTGAATTAAATCAATTATTCCCGAAAAATGTAGAAAGTAATGTATCTCGTTAAAGTTCTTAACTCACGATAATAGATCTGAAAAACGCACAAGACACCAAACAAAATTAAAATAAAAATACCCAAAAGCAAACAAACACTGATTTTTTTTTAGGGAACAAAAACGAAGTGAAAATTTTTGTTTTTCTAAAACATAAAAATTGGGCAGCACTTCTGTATGTATATACGTGTATGTATATATCACAGGAGTGATGATTTTGTATGCTGAGTAAAAACTCGAGCAAGGAAGACAAAGAGAACAATGGCGGTTTTGATCTGTTCGAAATGAGAGAGAGAGAGTAAAATAAGAGAGAAAAAGAAGACTGTTGGAATTTTGAACAAAAACTGAACTGAATGATTTACAAAACAAAAAAAACGTTAAGTAGACAACTGGTATAACAATTCGGGATAGTCTTACCGATTGTCATACCGATAGTCATACCGTTAAAAATTGAGAAAACAAAACAAAAAAATAGTAATAATATAACTGGTATGACAATCTGATAGTCATACCGATTGTCATACCAGTATAAAATAAAACAAAAAATATCTGATATTAATTTTATTACTGGCATGACAATCAATAGTCATACCGATTGTCTTGCCAGTTATAAAATTAAACTGAATTAAAAATAAACAATTATATGTACTGGAATGACTTTCAGCAAGACAATTTCAATTGTCTTGCCGATTGTCATTCTAGTATAAACTAAATTAAGTATTTATATAAATATACTGAAATGACTTTCAGCAAGACAATTTCAATTGTCTTGCCGATTGTCATTCAAGTATAAACTTAACATACACAAACAAATATATATATATATATATTTTATAAACCAAATATAAACAGTTTTTAACAAAAACAGAACATAAAAAAATTTACAGAAAACTACAATAAATACTAATATAGATATGGCAGAAAATATTTACACAAATAAAATATTTCAGAGATAATTATATTTTCAGTCCAAAAATAGATTTCTTTTGAATTTTAGCAAATAAAATTCATAGAAGAATATTTTTAGAGAAAATAAAATATTCTGAGACATTAAAATTAACAAGTTGAGTAAATAAGTAAGATAGGATAATAAAAATTACATAGAAATAAGCAAGAAATTTTGGAAAATGATAAAATAAATTTGCAAATGAATTTTTCATTTATGAAAAATTCATTTGTAAATTCACTCAAGAACAGATTTCAGATATTCACAAGTTTAATCACTAAAGCTATTTAACATACCCAATTTACCAACTAATTTGGTAAATGTGGATTCATCAAGAGGTTTAACGAAAATATCTGCTATTTGTTCTTCTGTTGGAACAAAAAATAGTTCAACAGTACCATTCATGACGTGCTCTCTAATAAAATGATACCTGATGTCAATGTGCTTGGTCCTTGTATGCTGCACAGGGTTGTTGGTGATGGCTATTGCACTTGTATTGTCACATAGAATAGGTATTTTGTTCAATACAGAGCCATAGTCCCGTAGCTGATTCCTAATCCACAAGATCTGAGCACAGCAGCTTCCAGCAACAATATATTCAGCCTCGGCCGTTGAATTTGAAATTGTTTGCTCTTTCTTGCTGTACCATGAGACTAGTCTGCTACCTAGGAATTGACAACTCCCTGAGGTGCTTTTCCTATCAACAACACTTCCTGCGTAATCTGAATCTGTATATCCAACAAGGTTAAAACCAGGTTCTTTAGGGTACCAAATACCTAGATTTGGTGTTCCCTTAAGATATCTTAAGATTCGTTTAACAGCAACGAGATGAATATCTCTAGGATCCGCTTAGAACCTTACACATAAGCATGTAGCATACATAATATCTGGTCTACTTGCAGTAAGATAGAGTAACGAGCCAATCATACCTCTATAGCTTGTGACATCTACCTTAATGGAGTTTTCACATGGTCCAAGCTTGACAGCTGTAGTTGACGGAGTCCTTGCTGATGTAGAATCCTCTAGATTGTACTTTTTGAGGAGTTCCTTGAGATACTTGGATTGACAAATAAAAGTTCCATCTAACCTTTGATTTACTTGTAATCCAAGAAAGAACTTCAGCTCTCCCATCATGCTCATTTCAAATTTACTGTGCATTAACTTAGCAAATCTCTTACAGAGATTATCATTAGTAGACCCAAATATTATATCATCCACATAGACTTGGACTAATATTGTATCATTCTTATGCTTTTTAGAAAAGAGAGTTTTGTCTATGACACCTCTAATAAAGCTATTTTCAATAAGAAATTCAGAGAGAGTGTCATACCATTTTCTCGGAGACTGTTTGAGTCCATAGATAGCCTTGAAAAGAAAGTAGACAAAATCCATATGATCTGGATCTTCAAAACCAGGGGGTTGCTCTATATATACCTCTTCATCCAGCTTTCCATTCAGAAAGGCACTCTTGACATCCATTTGATAAACTTTAAAGTTAGAGAATGCTGCAAATGCCAGAAATATCCTGATGGCCTCTAGTCTAGCCACTGGAGCATAGGTTTCATCATAATCAATGCCTTCAGCTTGAGGATACCCTTTAGCTACCAGTCTTGCTTTGTTTCTTGTAACCACACCATCTTCATCTAGTTTATTCCTGAATACCCACCGAGTACCAACAGCTTTCTTGTGTGTAGGTCTAGGTACCAGTTTCCAGACTTGTTGATGTTCAAACTGATTGAGTTCATCTTATATAGCAATCACCCAATCTGGATCAGTCAGTGCTTCCTCAATCTTTTTAGGTTCCATCTCAGAGAGAAATCCTGAGAATAGACACTCATTTTGAGTAGCACGTCTAGTTCCGACTCTAACATCTGGATCACCAATAATCAACTGAAAAGGATGAGCTTTATTCCAGACAGTCTGTCTTGGAAGATTTGATCTTGATGATTCGCCTTGAAATTCATTGGGATGTTGTGTCCTACTAGTTGATCCTTCAGCATCTCCCCCTGAGTTGTTGCCATGTTGACTTGAAGATTCTCCGTCAGTAGCAGTGGTATCTCCATTGTTGCCAAAGTTTCCATCACCATTACCTTGAGTATCATCATGATTAACAGGTTCTTCACCAGCACCAACCTCAGGTTCTTGATCATGTTCTGATTCTGAATCTGACATGTCATCAAACTTCAGTTTCTCAAAAGGATCTTCAGTTTGGATACTAGGGAGTTTAGTGTCATCAAATTTAACATTGACACTTTCAGTTACTTTGTGTTGATCAATGATATACACTCTGAATGATCTTCTTCCATATCCAACAAAAATACCCTCATATGCCTTTGCCTCGAATTTACCACGACGATCATCTCCATCCTTGAGCACGAAGCATCTGGCACCAAATACATGAAAGTATTTGATAGAAGGTTTCTGTTCATTCAAAATCTCATAAAGAGTTTTCATGAAGTCTTTGTTGATTAGAGTTCGATTCTGAGTATAACATGCAGTATTGACAGCTTCAGTCCAAAAGTATATTTGAAGACCTGATTCACTTAACATCATTCTTGCAGCTTCAATCAATGTACGAATCTTCCTTTCTACCACTCCATTTTGCTGAGGGGTTCTAGGAGCTAAAAATTGTCTGGTAATCCCTTTGTCTATACAGAATCCATTGAGAAGTGAATTCTTGAATTCTGTTCCATTATCTGACCTTATTGCTCTAACAGGGACATTAGAATCTAACTCGATCAACTTGATATGATCAATCACAACTTGTGGTGTTTCATCCTTAGAGTGAAGGAATAAAACCCACGTATACTTGGAATAGTCATCAACTATCATAAGACAGTAACACTTCTTTGATATCGAAAGGACATTAACTGGTCCAAATAAATCCATGTGCAATAATTGTAGAACACTAGTTATGGAGGATGTGTCAGTGCCTCTGTGACTTGCTTTCTTTGACTTTCCTTTCTGGCAAGCCTCACATAGTCCTTCTGGGGAGAATTCCAGCTGAGCCAGACCTCTGACCAATTCTCTTTTAACAAGAGAATTCATTGTTTTGAAACTGAGATGAGAAAGTCTCTTGTGCCATAGCCAACTCTCATCTGACGATGCCTTTGCATAGAAACAATTGACTTCAGGATTGCTTCCAGAGTTCATGTCAGCTACGAACAGATTTCCTTTCCGGATTCCCATCAAGGAGGGTTTTTCATTTTTCTTGTGCAGAATCTGACACTTCAGCTTGTCGAATAAAACATTGTAGCCGTTGTCACAGAACTGACTAATGCTAAGCAGATTGTGTTCAAGTCCTTGCACAACATACACATTTTTAATGATAACATTTCCAGCTAGCAAACAGCTATATCCCTCCATTAAACCTTTGCTGTTATCTCCAAAGGTAACCACTGGGTCAGCTTTCTCAACCACATTTGATAGCAGGGCTCTATCTCCGGTCATATGTCTTGACAATCCGCTGTCAAGAATCCACACTATTGGTTGTACCTGTTTAATGCCCTGCAATACAAATGGATTAGACCTTCTTCGGAACCCAAGCTTGGCTGGGTCCGGCATACTTGTAAAATTGGCCTTTATCAGGCAAAACAACATTCTTAATTTTAATGTTCTCAACTTTCTCAATGACTGGACATTTGACCTTGTGAACAGCCTTGACAAATTTCTGTTTAGGCTTAGGCACAAATGTCTCCTTTCTAGCTTTAGGAGGACTAGCAGTCTTAGACCTATCATGCTTCCTATTATTCACATGCTGACGAGGAGTAGTCTTATCATTAGAAACATGCTTACCATTAAAATAAGCATACATCAAATTAAAAGCACAAGACATACAATCAGGAACACCACATGCTTTATGAGAGGGATTAACAATAGGCAACTTATGCATGGTAGACATGGCATTTGTGTTATCCAACTCATGTGTGTCTGAGTTAGTCTCAGTTGCTTTCACAACTTTGACTGGAACCTTTGACACACTTGACTTGGAAACAGCTTTCTCATTAGCATGATCTTCAGCACGGATTTCTTCTTGAATAATAAATGAGCTCTCATCAAATGGTTCAGCAATTGATTCTTTATAGAGGGGTTCATCAACACCCTTAAGCACATGTGGTACTTCCCTGCCTTTAGCACAGACATGAGGAGAGGAGCTTATGCCTAATTTTCCAATAGCAACATTGTAATCATAACCTATTCCATATGTTTGATTAACAACTTGCTTATTGTAAAACTCTTTGGACTTCGAACAAGAATTAAAGTAATCTTTAACCTTAGCCTCAAGACCGGTGATCTTGTCTTTGAGAATAGTTTCGAGTTGTCTATAACAGTCAACTCTATTCTCTAGAAAAGATACTTGTTCTTTTAATTTATCTTGATTAATGTGCACAAGTCTTAATTCATTGACCTCTTTCTCAAGGTCTTTGATTTGTTGATTTAACATTTCATTATCACGACGAGCACAATCTAAGGAACCTCCTAGATGATAAACTAATTCAGCATCAGTAAATTTTACCTCTTTTCTTGATGATGAAGTGTTTGCATCACTAGCCATGAGAGCAAGATTCCCAACTTCTTCATCTTCACTGTCAGTATCATCCCAGCTTCTTCCCTTTGCCAGGTAAGCCCTTTCAGATTTACTCTTCTGATTAGAATCGTAAGAGTTCTTCCTAACTTGTTTTGGCTTCCTGCATTCTGTGGCAAAGTGTCCCAACTCATTGCAGTTGAAGCATCGAATGGTGCTTCGATCAACCATCCCTGTTTTGTACCCACCACTGCTGGTGTTAGAGGATGAAGATCCACCTTTCTGGAATCTGTTGTAGTTGGACTTATACTTGAACTTGGGATTCCTTTTGAATCTGACATTTGAGAATCTCTTGACAATCAGGGCCATTGACTCATCCTCCAATTGCTCCAGTTCTTCCAAGGAATAAAAATCATCTCCTGATTGATTTGTAGTAGGAGGATCAAATTCTGCTACTATCACATTTTCTTCAACCTTGGAAGACTGTACCATTCTTTCTGACTGTTGAGATTGTTGTTGATATTGTGGTTGTTGTTGTTGTTGTTCATCAGCTACTAGAGCAGTAGACGTCCTGACCACTCTTCCTTTCCCGTAAACTTCCTTCTGCTGAATCTGCTCCAACTCATAAGTCTTTAACACACCATAGAGCCTTTCCAAAGAAATCTCACTCAGATCTCTTGCTTCTCTTATGGCAGTGAATCTATGTTCGAGATCAGTTGGCACTGTTAAAAGGAACTTTTTGTTGACCTCCCTGATGGAATAGTATTTACCATTAATGTTCAGGTTGTTGATCAATGCATTGTACCTTTCAAACACTTCAGTGATTCCTTCTCCTGGATTGGATTTAAAGTATTCATACTCAGAGGTTAGGATTTCTAATTTGTTCTCCCTAACTTCCTCTGTGCCTTCATTAATAACCTCAATAGTTTCCCAGATGTGTTTGGAATCTTTACAGTTCATCACATGTCTATTCATCAAGGGATCAAGGGAATCTACTAAAATTAATTGAAGGCTAGCATCCAGGGAGGCTTCTTCTTTTTCAGCAGGAGAAAAATCCTTAGGATCTTTCACATAAGTTCTTGCTTTGGTAATCACCACATCATTTTCTATTACCTCTGGTTCAATAACCATCGGAATTTTAGGACCCTTCTTTAACACTTCCAGATATTTGGAATTTGCAACTTATAAAAACAATAGCATCTTCTTCTTCCACATAACATAATTTTCTTTATCGAATAGTGGAATTTTAACGGTTCCAACTTTTTGTGTAGTCATTATGAATTTTTGAGTAAATAAAAATTTAAGGAGTGAAAGAATCACAAAAGTCTAGGATCTTGATTTGTTCGTTAATCAGAAGGCTCTGATACCAATTGTTAGGTCTCAATATGTTTGTAGAAGGGGGGTTGAATACAAACAATACCGTTTAATCGAATAAAATATGGAATAAAATAGTGAAACAAAATTCAAGTTAAATAAAATTATTATTAAACTTGAAAGGTGTTACAACAACGGTATCGTTTACAAGGGATTAATCTCAAATCAATTATCACAAATCTAGAATAAATTCGACATGAACTTTTTCTATTTTTGCAATAAAAAGATCAAATGCTAAAAGCGATTTGAGATTAAGTTCTAGGGATTTCGATCCGCTAGATAATTACACAAGAACAAGAAAGGTATTTCTAGTGGATTGGATTTAATAATAAATACTAGAAATAAATGATCTGAGAATTTGCAATAAGTTCTCTGCAGGTTTTCTTTTTGTTATGTGTTCTTCTGTATGATATTCAATGCACTGCTAGTCTTGAAAAATAGCTGTTGTGTTTTTAATAAATGAATCCTGTGATTTTTAACTGGCAAGACAATCCATTTAGCTCAGCATGACAATCCTTTGAACTGGTAAGACTTTCGGTAGGACTATCAATTGAACTGATAGGACTTTCGGCAAGACAATCTAAATGCACTAGCATGACTTTCCGTATGACTATTGATTGTCATACCGATTGTCTTGCTAATAGAAAAGATAGTCTTGCTGGATTAAAACAGATTTTAATCAAATAATAATTCTGAATTAATTAATCAATTAATTTAATTAATCAATAAATTAATCTTTGCAGATTTAATTTATTCTCTTAATTAATTTATATGACTTAATTAATTAATAGAGAATTAATACTAATCTTGAGCAACAACCATTCTTCTGAAAATCTTCTGAAAATCACTGTCAATTATGAATCAATTCCACCACTTCAATGTTGACACTCGATGTACTGTCTGGTTCATGAGTGACTAACTTTCGTGACGTTTCTTCATGCCTTGACCTTGATACTCTTGATTTTCTTCAGACTAAATCCTTGTAATTAATTGATACCCTGACGAGATCTTTATCACTTGATTAAATCCACAATCTTGATTTATATCACTGAGGCTTGATCAATTTCTTGAGCTTCTTCCAGTGAATTAAGTCATCAAGTCTGTCGAAGAACAATGTTACTTAATCCTTTGACATATGTTACCCCGAGAGATCTCTCGGACGATAGGACCACTATTTACTTGTCACATCCTTATTTGAGTTGAGTTAAATCCTCGAATAAACAAATAGGCTATGACATATGCCTTTCAGTCTTGTTTAGTGCCAACAAAATAATGTCCGAATACTGTATAGTAACATAATATTGCATCATGTCATAACTTCTCTAGACAGCTTATTATAATTGCAAGTGCAACAGTTCACTCGTTAGAAACTAGACCTTGATGACATCTGCTTGGTCCCAAATGCTCATTATATCGTCCCGAGCAGCATCCGCTGATGGCTATAAGATAGAATGCAACCATTGTAACTTCCATTGCACAAATATGAGTATACCTACATGGTTCTTCAATCAAACTTATTGAACCATAGTGAAAGATTGTTGCCTACTTTAAATATCATTTAACAGTATATTAATATATGCGCCATCAACATCAAATCCATTACAAGAAAAGATGAACAAAGCAAACCTTCTGGATTAGATTTATATCAATTTCTGATTTGCGGAAAAGCATATCTGCACTGGGATTACGGAAAAACAAAAATTCTCACTCGCCATCCGACCTGAGTGTAAGAAATTCCAGCGTTGTCCTAGCAGTTGGGTCAAATCGCATGCCAGAATTATCAACCTTGTTCTCTTTCAAGATATCAACCAACATGTATCCAAATTCATCATCCCCAACCTAAGATACAGTAATCAAAGCTTTTGATATGATTGATGCACTTAAGTCGAAGGACGAGAAATTTATTCATTGAAGAAAATGCTATGAAACCTATATTTAGACATTGAAAGGACTGAACAGGAAAAAGAAGTCCAAATATAGCGTAATCAAGTCAATCGGTTAATCACTTGTACACTTTGGTATATATAATGAATCTTTTAAAAATATATTTCACAAGTTCAAGCTTGAAAAAATCTATGTAATTGAATCTGTAGTGTTAGCAACCATCAAAGCTTCTTATAAATTTTAATACAAGTACGACAAGAAAAGTTTTATTTTTCAAGTGTACATGGAAACAACACATTTTTTCCATTTTTAGCTAATGCATCATTATATATTTTTTGTTCACCCACTCACAAAAATGCATACTATGTTAGAAAAATATTTCAATCATGTTCCTCCCCTGATCTTCGAAATGCTAATTCAGATTCAAGTAAATAAATAAAAAGAACTAGACCCTATTTCTAACATCGGTGGGTACAATTATACCAATAAATCAAAATTAGCAACTTAGCAACATTTTTGGTCAACACATGAACAACTATAATATAGAGTAATATCATATCAACCATAATATTAAAGGTTTAAAGAGTAGTGCTTAACCTGGATGAAGACCTCACTGATGTAAACATACAGGACTGATGTAAACATATCAAATCGTTGAATAATAACAGGTCAAACTTTAGATTGATTGTCTTCTAGTATCTTCTTCACACAAAAGAAACAAAGTTTGAAAAACTGTTCCTAGGAGCTATAATAAACTCTTTTACTGAGCAAATCATATTTAGCATCATAGTATCTCCCAGCAAAGCATAAATGACTCAAACCTCACAAACCAACGGCCTTCTAGGATATACACTTTGGTTTCTACAACAAGCATGGCGAGCATAGAACACCAGGCAGCTGCCTTCATAATTAAGGAGACAATTTGCAACATGCAAATATATAAAAGTAAGAATTACTACTGTGTTGATTTCATGCCAGGTATCCTTGCAAAAAGAAGAAAAAGAGACAATAGGAGGGAACCAAACATACGAGGACTTCTTTCAAAAGCCAACTCGAAAGAGATGACAAGCAACTTATCATATATCAGAAATCACTACAACAAATCTGGCCATTTATGACGGTTTTTTGAACTAAAATCGTCGTAATTGAGCCATTTATGACGGAAAAAAATTGTCATTTTTGGTCGAGTAGTAAGTTCATTTTTTCGTCACAAGATAAAATTGCGTCACAAATTAGTAAGTAGGGGCCCACATTCTCAGTAAAATAATAAATCAACTTATGACGAAATATATCGTCGTATGTTATGAACTTACGACGGAAAATATTGTCGTATATTAGTTACTTACGATGGAGGAATCATCGTAAGTAACAAACACCAGATTTAAAAAAAAAGCAGCAAAATGCTGTTTAATTTCATTTTACAATTTCAAAACAAAGTAGAACATCTCTGGAAGGAATTATATCAAAATCCACAGTTCTACACAGTATGATTTGCAACTTACGCAACACAAATATATAAAATATATAAAAAGATTATCGACACAAACAACTTCAATGGCTGAAATAATCCGATAATAATGTTATAATACACTACAACAATCTCTTTTTTCACCTATACAATCCATCAAACACCTTGTCTTCGCTAACAGTGCTAATGAAATTTGCATCCTTTATAATACTACAAACACTATAAGCACAACATATCAACAAGCTATCAATCTCTCTCTCCGCAAGTCATTTAACTTACAAACACTATAACTAACATAGTTGTACTCTACAAACTCCTTATAGACTAAAATTACAATACAAACACTTATATTCATAACTTAATTCAATTTGAATTAAACAAAATAACACATACAAAAACAAATACAAAATAACCTGAGATTGCTTAATTTTCACCAAAAGCTCCTTCTAAACAGAAAAAGCTTGTTCTAGAACCTACGTAACTTTCTCAACTTGTCTCCCAATCTTCTTAGCACAACTCATAAACCTACCTACATACTACTCCATAAGCTCCTCAAACGCAATCACCGACTGATCAATCACCGCCGTCGCCGCCGCATCTCCGCCTCCTCCGCCCGAACTTTCGGTGAGCAACTCCAGCCGCGCCTACCTCTCTCGCACACACTCCCCACCCCTACCTCTCGCAAACCCTCCTCTTCGTTTTACAGATTCATTTCATTCTCCGTACCTATTACCTTAAATCCTCTCGTTACTTCTTCATCTTCTCGTCATTTTCCATCAATCTCTTGCTCTTCTTCATCATCTCTGCGTTGAATTTTGACTTTATAACTTTCAATTAAAAGCCAATATGATGATAGTATATGAGAATATAAGATGAAGGTGAGAAGAGGAGAGAGGATGGTGAAGGTGGGAAAGTCGAAGCAGGAGGACAGAGAAAAATGTAAATCGAAGACTGTTGGTTATGTTTGTGATGGTCTTAAATATAAATTATAATTGGCTAGGGTTTGTCTTTTAATGGGATGGGCCTTGATACAATTAAGCCCTTGTCAATTATAATTTTTTTAATTATTATGATTTATATCTAATTTTTGTGTAAATTAATTTAATATTATTATTTTATGCTAGAACTAATTATATCTTATTGGTAAAAATAATCAAGGTCTAACGATTAAAAAATCTTTAAAAAGTTCATATATAATTCATTTTAATATCCGTACGGTTGGACTTTTTAATATTTATTTTAATATAAGGAACATTCTAGGTTTGGAAACCCCTAAATTCAATTTTATAAATGTAATTTAAACTTAACTATTTAAATAAATATCGATATATATATATATATATATCAGTGATATACCAAAATTTTATATCAAAATAATTTAATTTGATTTTTCATTTTAACAGTCACGCATCAGTTTGGCTAGTACGACTAACTAGTGTTTAGTCATGAATTAGTGTTTTATTTTTTTTTAAAAATAGTTTTCATCGATTCAACTGTATGGTTGTCAATAGATATATATATATTAGTTATATAACCAAAATTTCATATCAAAATAGTTTTATTTGGTTTGATGTTTTAATAGTCAAGCATCAGTTTGACTAGTACAGCTAACTATTGTTGAACCTTGAATTAGTGTTTCGATTATTTTAAAAATATTTTTCAGCGATCCAACCGTATGGATGTCAATAGATATATATTAGTGATATGACCAAATTTCATATCAAAATAATTTTATTTTGTTTGATATTTTAATAGTCAAGAATCAGTTTGACTAGTACAACTAACTAGTGTTGAATCTTGAATTAGTGTTTCGATTATTTTAAAAATATTTTTCAACGATCTAACCGTATTGATGTTAATATATATATATATATATATTAGTGATATAACCAAAATTTTATATCAAAATAATTTTATTTGGTTTGACATTTGAACAGTCAAGCATCAGTTGGACTAGTACAGCTAACTAATGTTGAATCTTGAATTAGTGTTTCGATTATTTTAAAAATATTTTTAACGATCCAACCATATGGATGTCAATATATATATATATTAGTGATATAACCAAAATTTTATATTAAAATAATTTTATTTGGTTTGACGTTTTAACAGTCAAGGCTGAGTTTGACTAGTACAATTAACTAGTGTTGAATCTTGAATTAGTGTTTTGATTATTTTAATAATATTTTTCAACGTACCATCTATATGGATATCAATAGATATATATATTAGTGATATAACCAAAATTTCATATGAAAATAATTTTATTTGGTTTGACGTTTTAACAGTCAAGCATCAGTTTGACTAATATAGCTAACTAGTGTTGAATCTTGAATTAGTGTTTCGATTATTTTAAAAATATTTTTCAAAGATCCAACCATATAGATGTGAATAGATATATATTAGTGATATAACCAAAATTTCATATCAAAATAATTTTATTTGGTTTGACATTTTAAGAGTCAAGCATCAGTTTGACTAGTACAACTAACTAGTGTTGAATCCTGAATTAGTGTTTCGATTATTTTAAAAATATTTTTCAAAGATTTAACCGTATGGATGTCAATAGATATATATTGGTAATAACCAAAATTTCATATCAAAATAAATTTATTTGGTTTGACATTTTAACAGTCAAGTATCAGTTTGACTAGTATAGCTAACTTGTGTAAAATCCTGAATTAGTGTTACGATTATTTTAAAATTATTTTTCAATGATCCAACCGTATGGATTCAATTGATATATATTAGTGGTATAACCAAAATTTCATATCAAAATAATTTTATTTGGTTTGATATTTTAACAGTCAAGCATCAGCTTGACTAGTACAGCTAACTAGTGTTGAATCTTGAATTAATGTTTCGATTATTTTAAAAATATTTTTCAATGATCCAACCGTATGGATGTCAATATATATATATATATTAGTGATATAACCAAAATTTCATATCAAAATAATTTATTTGGTTTGACGTTTTAACAGTCAAGCATAAAATAATATGGACTAATAAAAATTTGAAAGTAAATTCATTAATCGGTATAATGTCATCATACTAAAATAAAATAATAAACGGGCTAAAAAAAATAAATATTTGAAAGAAAATTCGTTTAGCTCATTTAATGTCATCAGACTAAAACAAAATAAAATTAAACAAAAAATTAAATATAATTAGTTAGATTTAGTTAATATAACGGGCTTGAGGCTAGAACCAAAATTTATTACCTCATACTAAAACAAAATAATAAATATAACCGATCAACTAAAAATTCTTTACTGAACCGGGCTAAAACATAAAAAAAATTGAAATGTAATAAGTTGGTCGATTTAACTGTAAATGGACACGTAGAGGAGGGGTGAATAGGTGTAGAATCTGACTACGTTCAATTTTAAGTTTTACCGATAACAGCTTACCGATTACAGATTAAACAGGTAATAATGGCTTGCTGGTATGATGTAGTGCACAAAATTAAGTGCAGAAATAAAAAGAACACACGGATTTTTTAGCCATGTTCGACCCCTAATCCCCTACGGTCTACGTCCCGGTCCGGGTCTGTTAACAACTTGGTAAGAGAATATATTATTAATCACTATAAAATCGATTACAAGATTAACAATATAACACCCCTTGTCCATGTCACTGATAATGGCTTGCTGATACACCTGTTATGAACTAGCTCTCTAAGTTCTATACTACCCTAATACAAACTTATCTAGCTATCAATCCACTAACCCTAGATCAGCACAACCCACTTATCCAACAATTAGAACAATACAAATCAGAATTATAAATCAGTACAACTCAACCTAAAGACTCTATAACCAATATATCGAATATATATATACATAAGAGCTCGTGAGAATCTTATGAATAAAGCTTGTAAAAATAGAGTTGTGTTGTATTCAATGTAATTGTTTGAAGAAATCAAAACAATTGAACACCCTTTTATATGAAAGACAAATAACAGTAAGATTACTATCACTATAAGAAAAATGCGATCATACAACACCCATCACACAACGCTTGGCCGAAAAAGTGTTGCCCAGAATTTTTATACAACAGTTTTTCAAAAACCGAAAAATAGGTGTTGGCTGATATATATTACTACAAGCAAAACAAAACTGTTGTCTAGTAAAACAAGTCAGACAAATCTTTTCATAAACCTCATGTTGTGTGAATTACAAACTTATAGCATTACCACAACGCTATAAAATCCATTGTCTAGTTCTTAGAGGCAGACAACACTTTCTAACTTCATGTTGTGCAAGTGAGTAAGTTTGCACAACGGTTTTTAAATGATATGTCTGAAAGATATTAAGACAACGTCTCAATTAACAGTTGTAAAAATGAAACAAGTGTTTTTTATGTTGGTTATTTAAGATGGTGTCAAACAATGTACAAGTATAAGAGTTGTCTGAATTAAAAACGACATACAAGTGTTTTTCTATGTTGTAGATTATACTTTCAGACAATGGGCTAATCAATAAAACCGTTGTCTTACTCTGGTGATTTTTTTTAAAAACATTACCAAAAACAAGGCAAACGTGCCAAACCAAAGGCAACAAGGAAAACCATCCAAACCAGATACAACAAGCAAATCAACCAACAATCAAGAACTGAAAATAAATAACAGAACCAAGCCAAAGTTATTATGCATGTTCATACAAAGTATAGTAATTGAAAGTACAAATGAAAATACTTCAAGAAAGTTGAATTAGTTCATCAACATCCCGCATGTAACTATCCATGTCATCACCACTATCATCTATCTCGGAAAAATTGGGCATGAAACAGTCATTCTCGAGTTCCACTTCGACGGATTCCTCATCTGCATCATCATTATCTTCATGGTACTTTTTCTCGGGCAATTTCAACACCACCGACCATAATTTTTCAGAGGGATCGTCGATATAACAAACTTGTTTAACATGTTTTGCTAAAACAAACGGATCATTCCAAAAACCCAACCTATTCAAATTAACCGATGTATATCCCAAGTTATCGACCTTTATCCCTTTGTTTATATCTACCCAATTGCAAAGAAAAACAGGGACCCTAAAGTGATTATAGTCCAACTCCCATATACTTTTTATAACTCCGTAATATGTATGTGATATGTGCTCAATATTTTGATCCTTACCATGCACAACCATTGTGTCCACTTCTACACACACACCATTGCATTGAACTTGACGCATATCATCACGATCCTTGGTACTAAAGGTAACGCCATCCGTTCTGTAGCCACTGAATGTAGGAACATCCTTGTTGGGCTCATCTGCAATCCACCTTATCTCGGCCAATATCTCTTTTTCATCGGCCAAATTTGAAGCAATCTGAAAAAAAGGAATTCAAACATGTAAAATAATTCAGGTGAGGTAGTAAGTTGTAAAACAGTGGGAAAAAAATACATCAAACGACACACGTAATACCTTTTCCTTAAACCATTTTGGGAATGTCTCATTTTGCTTGTTTTTAAGCCACATTTCATCATTTTCATATTCCGGATATTTTGTCATTAAAAAGGCCATATGTTCACTGCATTTAAAGATAAGACAATATAAGTTGGTTGAACTAATGACAGAAAATATATATGCAATTTTTTAAGTAAAGAGAGAGAAAGTGTAAGAAGTTACTCAATATATGGCCTAACAACAGTGGTATTTTGTAGAACACATAAATGTGCTACGTGCAAATCAGTATAACTTGGGGTTATAATCGTTGCACTGGATAATGGCTTGCAAATAAAATCCTTGGTATGCTTGCCTTTTTTTGGTACCCCAATTGTCACTTCTTCATTATCCACCAAACATTCAACTGCCTCTTCTGCAATATAGGCCTCAGCGATGCAACCTTCTGCACGAGCTCGATTCCTTATATATCCCTTGAATGTCTTCATGTATCTCTCAAAAGGATACATCCACCTAAGGAAAATTGGTCCACAAAGCTCGACTTCTCTTACAAGATGAACCGAGATATGAAACATTAAATCAAACAACGAGGGAGGAAAGTATTTTTCAAGCTGACAAAGAGTTTCTACCAGTTGCGATTGCATTTTCTCCAGCTTATCAACCTCAATAACTTTACTACAGATCGCTTTGAAAAATAGACAAAACTTGATAATAGTTTTCCTGACCTGTTTTTGTAGTGATGAGCGAATCGCAATTGGGAGCAAGTGATGCAAAATCGTATGGCAGTCATGAGATTTCATTCCGGTAAGATGAAGATTTTCCATTGAAACCAGGTTCTGAATATTAGAACAAAAACCATCAGGCAACTTCATGCCAAGGAAGGATGAGCAAACAACCTTTTTTCAGAATGGGTTAGATTCCAAGATGCTAATGGTAACTTCTCCTTTATCCCCGGAGTTTTTGGCCTTAGTTTAGTTCTAATCCCCATTTCAGTAATGGCAATGCGCACAGATTCCTTGTCTTTCGTCTTTTTTGGTATATTAAGCATCGTACCGAGTAAAGATTCACATATATTTTTCTCGATGTGCATCACATCGAGAACATGTCGAACCGGCAAAAATTTCCAATACTCAAGTTCAAAAAATATAGAAACCTTCTTCCATACAGGTCGAGCATCACCTTTCTTCAATCGTGGTTGGCGTTGTGTTTTACCATAGACATGTACCTTTAAATGTTGCACTCTTTCAAGTACCTCCTCTCCGGTTAATGGAACTGGAGCTATTTCTTTTTCTACGGTGTTATCAAAATCTTGTTTCTTCCGACGATAAGGATGATGAGGGGGCAACCACCTTCGATGCCTCATGACCACGCACTTACGATAATTGACAAGCCTTGTAGCTTTTGTTTGATCAACACAGATAGGACAACCATTATACCCTTTGATTATATTTCCCGACAAGTTACCATAGGCTGGATAATCACTAATAGTCCATAACAAGATGCCTCTTAGCAAAAACTGCTCATTCTTGTAAGCATCGTACACTTATTTCCCATGCCACAACTTTTTTAAATCATCTATAAGTGGTTGAAGAAACACATCAATAGCATTTCCGGGTTGAGTTGGTCCAGATATCAACAAGCATAGCATTATATACTTCCGTTTCATACAAAGCCATGGTGGAAGATTATAAATTGACATCAAAACAGGCCAACATGAGTAATCAAGATTACAGCTACGAAAAGGATTGAATCCATCAGAAGATAGAGTTAACCGTAAGTTTCTAGGATCTGAAGAAAAGTCTGGCCACCTTGCATCGACTTCCTTCCATGTTTGTGCATCAGCAGGGTGTCTCAATTTACCATCCTTTAACCTTTCCCTGTCATGCCAAGTCAAGTCTTTAGATGTTTGAGGTGAGTTGAACAATTTCCTCAGATGTGGTATTAATGGAAAATGCCATAAAATCTTGGCAGGAATCCCTTCCAATTCATCTCCTTTTTTGTTTAACTTCCATCGAGAGGCCTGACAAATGCGGCACTTCGTCTCATCTTCATCTCTCTCTCCACGGTATAGTAAACAATCATTCAGACATACGTGTATTTTTTCATACTCCATTCCCAAGGCCCACAAGCTTTTTTTAGCTTCACTGAATGAAGAAGGAAATGTGTTGCCTTGTGGAAGCATAGACCCGACCAAAAGTAGCATTTCAGAGAAGCAAGTATCAGATATTTCATATTTTGCTTTCAAGTTATAAAACTTTACCAAAGCCTTCATCTTAGTGTACCCTTCACATCCTGGATAAAGAGGTTCATATTCAGATTGAATATGGTTAAACATTTCCGAGGAGTCCAGGGATACATCATCATTTCTACCGACTGGGATTTGATCTACCGATTCTGAACTGTCCGTCCCTTCAGTGGTAGGCTCACCTCCTTCTGTATTGCAATCTCCGTGCCAAATCCAACACTTGTACATTTGATCGATACCATTGAGAAAAAGATGGTCCCTTACTTTTCGAGCATGCCAATGTTTACTATGTGCGCATTTTATACATGGACAACATATTTTATTTTCACTAAATCCGTTCTCAAATGCACACAACAACAAATCCTCGACTCCTTTTTTGAATTGTTTTGTTCTTCTATCTGCCTTTAACCAAGACCTGTCCATCTGTTTTAATTCAAAATATGACACATAATTAGAAGTTACAACTAATGAGCTTAACACATAATTGTACTACTAATTGTACTACTAATTACTACTAATTACTAACTGCAAATACAAATTAAATAAAAATTAACACTAAAACATTGCCCAAATATAATTAAGAACCCTAAAAATTTAATGAAATTAAACTTAATGGAGATGAAGTAATTACCTTAACACTGACCCAATCAAAAAGATGAAGTTATGGTTTCAATCGAGTTTTTTTGAAGTTATTTTGATGAAGAGGATGAAGAGCTTGAGTGAAGAAATTGAGTGAAGAAGATGAAGAAATCGAGTCAAGAAATCGAGTGAAGAAGATGAAGAAATTGATTCAAGAAATCGAGTGAAGAAGATGAAGAAATCGAGTCAAAGGCTAGAAAATTAATGGCTTAGGACAAAGATCTGGGAGGTTTGAATGGCTTAAGACAAAGATCTGGGGCTATTAATGAGTACCACACATTTTGTGCTTTTTTTAACAAACAAATCCGACAACGGTAAAGCAGCCAAACCCCTTGTATCACAGTAATAACGACAATACAAATATTTAAAAAACCGTTGTATAACAGATACACTGTTCAATCGTCTGAAAACAAGTTATATAACGACTTTTTAAAACAAACCGTTGTAAGGTTGTTATTCCTAGTGGACTAACAATGAGATTTACAGAAGGGGGGTTGAATGTAAATCTCAAAACTTTTTCAAGTTTTGAGCAGTTTTAAAGGCTTTGTGTTCAAGATAAACAAGTGTGTGAATTGCTTTAAGCTAATACAGACAGATATATATTCAAGCACTAATGTAAAGAACACAACAGACCTTAAAAACTTTTCTGGTGGATTATTGTTCCACCAGAGATGGTATTTCAGAAAATCTGTGATTCTAGATGTTGATCACAGCTGCGTCCTAGTACAAACTAGATAATTTTTCTCTCAAGATTTTTCTAAACAGCACTGGAAAAATTCTTCTCTAATTACTAGCTGCTACTTGGTTTTTATATCACCAAGTGTACAAGTGAAGACAAAGATAAAAATACAATAATAAAATAAGTTCTCCACTTATTTCTTCTCCATATCACTCAAGTACTTTGTTGACTATTGCCTCTTTGCACTAGAGTAGAATGGTTGCTTTTTCTGATGTTCCTGAAATTAGGCTTCCACATTTTAGTTATCTCTGTCAACCCATGTGCCTCTGTCTGCTGTTACAACTACCACTTATCAACTGCTATTTAACAGAACATCCGTTGAAGCCTTCATCCGTTGATGGCTTTATCCGTTGATGTGTTAGCAGTTGAAGCTCTATTCGTTGAAGCTTTAGAGACATCCGTTGAAGCTTTATTTCTCATCCGTTGAAGGTCTTTAAGAAATCCGTTGATACCACTTCATTTACACAAAATTACAAGGCATGAAATATTTATAATTGGCCTTCCTATTTGCATATCTTCTAGTAGTCAACATGACTTATATTTTCTCTCAACTTCTAAGAATTATATCTTAAATACAGAGACTAAAATGTGCTACAACACTAGACTTATTTCTAAGTAAAGCTGCACCATCAACGGATAGCCAAAGTGGTCTTATCCGTTGAGGCTACAAACACTAAACTTCTACTTAAGTGTTTTGTTAAACATATCATCAAACTAATGCACATATATTCCTAACAATCTCCCCCTATTTATGTCTATAAGAATTATAGACATAAATTCAGGGTTAACTTGATGATAACAAAACACTTAACAGATATATGAATTGAAACTAAGTAGAAATTTAAAAGTGCTGCAAAAGTGTATGTACTAGGAGGTAATTGAAGATTTACAGAATTTCCAAGGGTGCTCCTCTAGTCTGAGCAAATCATCTTTTTCTTCTTTGTTCCCTTGTTTTCTTTCCTAGCCCTTTGTCATTTTCCTCAATTTGGAGTTGGAGTTGTCTGTAGAATTCAGCTTCATCTTCATCACTGATATCCAACTTAGATTGCATTTCCTTGAGAGTTTCATTGCTGGCAATCTTGAGTTGGTCTTTAAGTCTGAAAAATCTTCTGACTCCTTTATCATCTTTAAATTCCATCAACTAATGAGGTGATTTGTGGATTGTAATTCCCCTTTCTTGAATGAGTAAAGTTCTGGGCAAAGCATTGGGCTCCCTCCAAGTTTTCCTTATGTTGGCAATCTTGTTGAGAATTTCAGTCTTGGCAGTCCTGGTAAAGCCAGAATCCTTTTGTATGGCTGAAAAGACTCTGATCAAGGTAGAGTAGCCTTCATTCAGAATCCTGTAGAGAGGCCATGTTCTTTCCCCAGCTCCTTTGTATCTGAACACCAATCTCTCTGGTAGCTGTCTGTAGGCAGCTATTCCCCTTACATCCTCCAGCTCATCCAGATAGAGTTCAATGTCTGAAATTTCTTTTATGTCACAGATGTGAACATAATCATCTTTAGAAATGGGTGGCATAGGCTTAGGTTTTTGTTTTTGAGTGAATTTCTTAGAGATTAGGGGAGGTGTAGATTTGGATTTTCTTTTCTGTTACTTTGGTAGTGAAAGAGTGGTTAAAAAGGTAGGCAATTTGATGGTGTCCCAATCAATAGGTTCCTCTTTGGGGATGATTAGTTCACCATGGATGTTTATAGTGGGATCAACAACACAAGGTTCAGGTATGGAAGGTAGTGGTTTAGATATTGATTTAGTTTCTTCAGTGTTATCTTCACTCCTTCTATGTGCCTTGGCCTTTCTTCTGTTTCCCTTCTGCCATTCCTCTCTTTCCTCCATACTCTCACCAAATATACTCCCAAAAACCTCATCTAGGTTTGCAATCTTGTCTTCACCCCTGACTTCAATTCCTTTCTCTCCTTCAACTTGACTTGACTTTAGCTGTTGTTCAAGCTTTGCTTGTGCTCTTTTGTCAGCCTTGAGTTTTTCAGCTTCTTTCTTCAACCTTTTGGTTTCTTCCCTCTTGGCCTTTGGAAATTTGGGATGTCCTTGCATCACACAGATATTCTTTCCCTCTCTAAAGATAATGGCAATTTTTATTCTTTCAACTATGTCCTTGGTCTCCTTGTGCTTTTTGATTTTAGCACCCAAAACTTTGTCTTCATCAGGCTTTGGAAGAGGAAAGTCCACTTCTTTCATCTGAGCAAAGTCTAGGGGGTTCTTTGTGGAGTCCTTGCTGGATCTAGTGTTGGGCTTGAGAACTATAGGTTTTAGATTCTTGAAAGAAGTCTCTCCAACCTTATTCCTCCTTTCTGGCTTGTGCTCCATAATGATTGGTTCAACCTTTGTGCTATGTTTCACAGATATTGATTTATCTTGTGTTGAGCCAAACACTTGTTACACCCTTTCATCAATTCTCCTCCTTTGCTCTTTCACTTGAATTTCAGCTGCTGCTAGCTGGATTAGGTCAATTCCATCAGGCTTTCCTTTGATTTGCATAATTGGAGAAGTAGTGATGGCAGAAACTAGCACTTTAGATATCTGGATTTTTGTAGATGGCTCTCCTTCCCTTTTTCTCTCCCCCTTTTTGTTATCATCAAGGAGAGGGGTCAAGCCTTGTGCCTTTGCCAGCTGCATAAGTAGACTTGTTTGAGATTGTTCGTTGTGAAGAATGCTGGCCACAGAATTTTCAATAACTTGGACTCTGTCTTCTAACTTAGCCAGCTTCTTTTCAGTATTTGAATCCTTTTTCAATCTCAACAATAAGTCCTTCATTGTACCATAGGGCATGACTGAATCCAATTTTTCAGAATTGTAGGATTTCAAGTCAGCAGTATCCTTCTTGAGTTCATCCACACTCAGATTCTGTCTTACTTGCTGCAATTTCATGAGATGCAGTGAGTCCAGGTGAGCTGTAAGGATTGCCTTGGTACCAGCATGTGAAGTTTTCTGAATGGCCTGTTGGATAGTACTGATTTGTTTGACTAAAGAGACATTGAATTGCCCTGTTGTAGACTCCTTTGTCAAGGCCCATTCAGGTAAATTTGGAATAGAACTAGGGCTTTCATCTCCCCCTAAGTTCATGCTTCCATCAAAAGAAACAGAGTCATCATCATCAGAATTTACTCCAAATTCCTCAGATGACTCACCAGCTGTAGAAGGCATCTTGTTAATAGCAGCTTTGTCCCTTCGAAGAGATTCTGTTGTATGTACTAGATGTAGTGTCTTTTCTGCCTCCTCATTGCCCTGAGCAGCCAACAACTGATAGGCTGACACAGGATGAGTAAAAGTGTCAGCATCCAAGGAAATGTTATCAATTACAGCTTTGTAATGTTGCTGAAATTGTCTTTCCTTTTCAGCATCATCCACAATCATTGACTCACTAGCAATGGCTGGATCCACCCTTATATCTGCTGTACCTGCCTTTCTCTCTTTTTCTCTATATTCTTGCATCAGGGGCTCCCCCTGGCTCACACTCCTCACTTCCTCACCTTCACCTACTAAGGTGGTACTCCTCTCACTTACTTTTGCCATGCTGGAAGAAATAGCATGCATATTTGAGCTCTCAATCTCTCCTTTTTCCTGGGTGCAACCCAGCCTCTCACTCAAATTGTCACTCCCTTCCCTCAGTCCTAAAAGTGATTGTACAGTAATCATGTCTTCTACACTTGGAATTGTTTCAGTTGTGTGTGTAGAGACTATCAACGGATATTGAATAGCCGTTGAAGGTGACACTGATGGTATCAACGGATAACTGCTGTTAAGCTTATCCGTTGAAGAACAACCACTTGTCAACGGATGAGTGATATCCGTTGAAGAAGGAAAAGAAGTAGAAATTGAAAGTGATATAACTGTTGAATCTGTGTGGATTGATTTGAGTTTTGGTGACACAGATCCTTCAATTACATCTGAAAGAATTTGCGGGTGATCCAACAAATCATCTAAAAGATGATGATCACCTGTATTTGAGTGGGGCTCCTCCCTGAGTTGTAAAGAGGGAGAATCAGGAATTGATGGGAATAACATATCCACATCCAGAGATGGTGATGAAGTGTGTGGTGATTGATGTGTGTTAATTGTGAGAGAATGGGGTTGTGACTCCATATTTGTTGGAGCCACATCAAACTGAGTTTGAGAAGGCATAGATATAGATGGATGTATCTGGGCAGTGTGTGCACCCTGTGTAGAAGATTGGGTTCTAGCCCTCTTTCTTCTAATAAAAGCTTTTGTTGGTGAGTGTTTGGCTTCTGTGTCCCTCCCTCGTTTGTTCTGTGTTCCTGGTTGGGAACTATTTTCAATAGTTACATCCTTTTGGGAGAATGCAGCTAGGGATGTGCTAGTACCCTTTTCAACCACCACAGCTTTTTGAGAAACTGTGGCTTGGCTAGCTTGGGAAACACTTATCTCTCCTTCCTTATCCTGGGGGTTTCTTTGATGTTCACCCCTCCCCTCACCACTCACACCCTGTTCACTCCCCTCAGGGTTAAGGGTAGGTGTTACAACTATTGTCTTTTGAGAAACAACAGAGGTGGTTTTCTTTGTCTTTGATTTTGAAAGTTTAGTTTTGGTGACCTTGGTAGGAATCTGTTGGGGCATTGTCACAGATTCCATGGGCACACTAGAAGATAAAGAAATAGAGGGGTTGGAAGAAGTAGGAGTTGTAGAAACAATTACCTCACTTACCTGAGGTGCATCCATGATTGGTAAATATACCAATGGTACACTGCGGTTGAGATCCATTCTCAATAAATCTGCAAGAACTCTTTTCTCTTGTGCCCAGCACTTGAGTTTGTTATTCTCATTGGTTATGACCAAACCTTCAGCAACATGGTTAGCCAATAACATAAAGAATCTAGCATAATAGATGTTATTAGGTCTATTAGCTTTGTTACCTAATCTAGTACCCAATTCTAGCATAACATAATTGCTAAAGTTAAAATACCTATCAGAAACAAGCATATAGAGCATATTAACAAGAGATGAAGTTATGGCATCAAAATTACTAATTTTCCCAGAGAAAACCTTGATAAAGGCATCCCCAAGAAAACTCCTTTCTTTCCTAAGGCCTTTTCTTTTAATACTCCCTAAACTAGCAGAGTTAAGAGAATAACCTATGGAATCTAACATGCTGGATACATCATTATCAGTGTGTGGTGTCATGGCATTGTTCTCAGGCAATTTAAAACATGCTAGTAAATCATCACAGTTAACACAGTGATTTTTACCTTTGAGAGTGAAAGAGATGGTCATATCTATGGAGTTGAACTCAGCAGTTGTCCAAATCTCCTCAACTACTTCACAGTAAATCGTTGGGGCTTCCAGCATTGCATAGCTAAGTTTACAGTTTTTGATGAAGTCCATCATTTTGTGATAATCTGAGTGGGCTTCATTCTTTGCTACCAAAGCTATGAAATTGTTCTTCTCATAGATGAACCCAGATTGAGACATAATTTTTACTACTGGTGCCATTGTTGTAAGTAGAAATTGCAGAGAATAACTTGAAGGTTTTGCAGAGAGTAAATGGTAAAAGCTTTGAAGTTTCAAGAAAGCGTAAAGTAAAAATGAAAAATCAGAAGGACTTTTATACTTTCTCAAATTAAAAAGCATAAATAAAAGATTATACAATAAATATATGTAAGTGAGTTTCAGCCGTTTAAGAATAAACTGTAAGTATTCTAAAAACTACCTTTAAAACAAATACATACAGCTGTATGTATGAGTATCAACGGTTAAGAAAATAGAATCAACGGCTGTAAGACACCTGAATCGACTGATGTGACATTTCAACGAATAAAGTAAATTGTCATCCGTTGAAAAGTACTACAGTTTTATCCGTTGACGGATAAAAATTCCAGAAATGTATATGTCTTTCAACGGATAATGAATATCCGTTGATGGAACAATTTTGACTTTCAACGGATAGGAAATACCCGTTGATGGAATAATCTGTGTTAAAAAGTCAAATTTGTTCTAGCAACTAATACATTTCAGGCTTAAATTCAAATTGCAATTAGGACATAAATTTTATGAGTAATTAAGCATACCTAGCTCACTTACCAATCTTGTGAATGTTGATTCATCAAGTGGCTTGGTAAATATGTCTGTAATTTGTTGTTCACTTGGAACAAAATGTAGTTCCACTGTACCATTCATGACATGCTCTCTGATGAAGTGGTACTTGATATCAATGTGCTTGGTCCTTGAGTGCTGCACAGGATTCTCTGTTATGGCTATGGCACTTGTGTTGTCACAAAAGATAGGAATTCTATCAACATGAAGTCCATAATCAAGGAGTTGATTCCTCATCCATAACACTTGAGAGCAGCAACTTCCAGCAGCAATGTATTCAGCCTCAGCTGTAGAAGTAGAGACTGAATTTTGCTTTTTGCTAAACCATGATACAAGCTTGTTTCCCAGGAATTGGCAGGAGCCTGTTGTACTTTTCCTGTCTATTTTGCAACCTGCATAGTCTGCATCTGAATAACCAATTAGATCAAAGCCAGATTCTCTAGGATACCAAATACCTAAATTTGGTGTACCCTTGAGATATCTGAAAATCCTCTTGATAGCAATTAAGTGAGACTCCCTAGGATCAGCTTGAAATCTAGCACACAGACATGTAGCAAACATTATATCTGGTCTACTGGCAGTTAAATATAAAAGTGAACCAACCATGCCTCTATAACTTGTAATGTCCACAGACCTTTCAGTCTTATTCAATTCAAGTTTGGTGGCAGTGGCCATGGGAGTTTTTGCAGATGAACATTCCATTAAGTCAAACCTTTTTAGAAAATCATGAATATATTTATTTTGACTAATAAAAATTCCATCACTAACTTGTTTAACTTGTAAACCAAGAAAATAGGTTAGTTCTCCCATCAGGCTCATTGCATACTTACTTTGCATTAGCTTAGCAAACTTTTTGCAAAGACTATTATCTTTAGAACCAAATATTATGTCATCTACATAAATTTGAACAAGTATACTAGAGCCATTAACATTCCTAAAGAAGAGAGTTTTATCAACAGTACCTCTAGTGAAGTGATTCTCCAAAAGGAATTTTGATAGGGTTTCATACCAGGCTCTAGGTGCTTGTTTCAGTCCATAGAGTGCTTTCAACAGATAATACACATAGTCTGGAAAATTTGGATCTTCAAACCCTGGAGGTTGACTTACATAGACTTCTTCCTCCAATTTCCCATTTAGAAATGCACTCTTGACATCCATTTGATAGACTTTGAAATTGGCATGGGCTGCATAGGCTAGAAAAATTCTGATGGCTTCAAGTCTTGCAACAGGAGCATATGTTTCATCAAAATCTATTCCCTCTTGTTGAGAATAGCCTTTAGCAACCAATCTTGCTTTATTCCTTATGACAATGCCATTTTCATCCATCTTGTTTCTGAATACCCATTTTGTGTCAATAGGACTCTTGTTCTTTGGTTTGGGTACCAGCTTCCAAACTTTGTTTCTCTCAAATTGGTTCAGCTCTTCCTGCATAGCTAATATCCAATCTGGATCCAATAAAGCTTCTTCCACTTTCTTAGGTTCCTCCTGAGATAGAAAACTACTATACAGACATTCATCTTGAGTAGCTTTTCTTGTTTGCACTTTAGATGATGCATCACCAATGATCAGTTCAAAGGGATGATTCTTGGTCCATTTCCTTTGAGGTGGAAGATGTGCTCTAGATGAGGTGGCCTCAATATTGTCATGATGTGAGACAGAGTGTTGATTAGTTGAAACTCCCCCTGAGTTGTTGGTTCTTTGTAGGGAATTTGGAGTTCTATCAACTAATGATGTAAATCGATTATCCGTTGATGAACTATGATCAACGGATGCTTCATTTTGTACTTCAACGGATGATGCACTATTTCTTTCAACGAATACTGCATTGCCTCTATCAACGGGTGCAAAATTTTGTGCATTATCCAAGGGCATATTTTGAATCCCTTTTGAAGTGTCATCTCCATCAATCTCCTCTTCACTATCATCACAATATATCTCAATGTTGTCAAATTTGAGTCTCTCATGGTGTCCCTCATCTGTTAGTCCATCAATCTTTTTATCATCAAACACAACATGCACAGATTCCATAACAATGTTGGTTCTTAGATTGTAGACCCTGTAAGATTTTCCAGCTGAGTAACCAACAAATATCCCTTCATCAGTCTTTGCATCAAACTTTCCTTTATGGTCAGATTGATTCCTCAGTATAAAGCACTTACATCCAAAGACATGAAGAAAGTTTAGAGTTGGTTTTCTTCTCTTGAACAACTGATAAGGAGTCATGCCTTTAGCTTGATTGATCAAAGAAATATTCTGAGTGTAGTAGGCACAATTAACAGCTTCAGCCCATAAATATGTTGGTAACTTTGATTCTTCAAGCATTGTTCTGGCAGCCTCAATCAAAGATCTGTTCTTTCTTTCAACTACCCCATTCTTCTGAGGTGTTCTTGGAGCTGAGAACTCATGCATGATTCTATTTTCTTCACTGAACAGCCTTATTGACAAATTCTTGAACTCAGTTCCATTGTCACTCCTGATATTCCTAACCTTCAAGTCAGGATGATTATTGACTTGCCTGATGTGATTGATAATGATTTCACTTGCTTCATCCTTTGATCCAAGAAAATAGACCCATGAAAACTTTGAGAAATCATCTACAATCACTAAGCAATATCTTTTTCTTGCAATTGACAATACATTGTCTGGTCCAAACAAATCCATATGCAGCAGCTGTAATGGTTCATCAATTGTTGTTTCAAGCTTCTTTTTGAATGATGCTTTCCTTTGTTTGCCTTTCTGACAAGCATCACACAAACCATCCCTTGAGAATTCAACTAGAGGAATTCCTCTAACTAGGTCCTTTTTGACTAGATCATTCATTGTCTTGAAATTCAAATGGGATAGCTTCTTGTGCCATAGCCAACTCTCAACTGAACTTGCTTTGCTGAAGAGACAAGTAATAGATTCTGCATCTGTAGAGTTGAAGTCAGCTAAGTACACATTCCCTTTTCTAACTCCAGTTGAACCACTTTGTTGTCTTTCTTGCTGGTGACAACACAGGCTTCTGAATTGAAGGAAATTGTATTCCCTCTATCACATAGTTGACTGATACTCAGTAAGTTGTGCTTGAGACCATCAACTAATGCAACTTCATCAATGATGACATTCCTTGTTGAAATCAAGCCATATCCCATAGTAAACCCTTTACTGTCATCTCCAAAGGTTATGCTAGGGCCAGCTCTCTCCTTAAACTCAGTGAGCAGGGAGAAATCTCCTGTCATGTGTCTTGAACAGCCACTGTCCAAGTACAATAGATTTCTTCTTTTTCCCTGCACACCATAAAATCAATCAAGTTGATTTTGGTACCCAAGTTTCCTTGGGTCCATTCCTGTTAGCCTTTCTCCTAGACTTCATTCCTCCTGCATCTTTAGACTTAGGTAACTTTGAGTCAACCTTGATCTTAGATGTAGTTGGTTGAGGTGTAGGGTTAGTCACAGAATCATTTAGCATATTTGGAATTTGATAAGGCATGGATTGTGCAAGCATGTTATTCCACATTGGCATATTGTATGGCATTTGAGGCATACTAAATGCAGCAAGATAAGGATTGTTAAAATATGGCATGTTTGCAAAATGTGCATAAGGATTCTGTTGAGACATAACAGGCATAGCATGCAGAGGTGATGCAGACATATTAGGCATGGAAGAGGGCACAGGTATGGGAGTTTTCTTAATAGATTTGCAATTAGCAGATAGATGATTAACACTACTACAATGCACACAGCTTTTTCTAGGAGCATACTTATCAGGTGTGTAATTGTTATGTTTGTTAACCCCTACCTTCCCATTTCTATTAGATTTCCTTTTAGTTTCCTTTTTATCCTCAACCACTTTGAGCCTATTCTTTAACTGTTCTAAGGTCATGTGTCCTATATTCACCTTACTGAAATCTTTGGATGTGCTTGCTTCTTCTTTGACAAAGTTCTTGGAAGTTGAACCAAACTTTTTGTTGAGTTTCTTTAAATTTTCACTTTTAGAAACATCTGCCTGTTTTAATTGAGGAACCTTCAATGGATGCTCCTTTTCTTCCTTCAACGGATAACTTTCATCATCCGTTGATTCCACATCCGTTGACAGCCCATCAATTAATTCCAGTTTCTTTTTGTTTTTATCCCAGGTAGTTTCACAGAATGATTCAATTCCTTGGACCTTGGAAATTTGAGCACTAACATCCCTAGATGTCTTCCAGGCTTTAATCACCTCTTGCTCTTTCTCTAATTGATTGGAAAGTATTTCTACTTTCTTAACAGATTCAGCTAGTTCATTTTCAACAGATATACAATGTAGCTTAGTTTTCTCTAGGTCAATCAACTTATCTTCTAACACAGCATTTCTATTACTTAAAAACAGATTGTTCTCTTTAATCCTACTATTTTCTTTAGCAAGAGATTTAAGAGACACACGCAAATGATACAATTCAGTAGACATGTCATTAAAAGCATCATTGCACTCTTCTTTAGTAAGCTTTGTTAAATCAGTAGTGATTACCTGGTTGCTTGATGAACTAACTTCATTTTCCTCAGAATCAGCCATGAGAGCCAAGTTGACATATTCCACATCTTCATCCTCTTCTTCTCCATCAGCTGCCCAGTCTTTTTCTTGAGTAATGAAAGCCCTCTCCTTTTGCTTGAGCAGATCAAAATATTTCTTTTTGTAATCTACTTGGTCAAATTTCTTCTTTTCAGAAGTTGGCTTTCTGCACTCACTTGCAAAGTGTCCACTTATACCACAATTGAAACACTTGAACTTGGATTTGTCCAGCATGTTCTTATGAGGTTTAGTGGCTCTAGTATTTTTCCTAAATTTCATCTTTGCAAATCTCCTGGACAGAAATTCAAGATGCTCATCAATACCATCAGAGTCATCTTGGCTGGAGTTGTCTTCATTCTCAGCAACTTTATAACACCCTCCAAATCCGGGGTATAGATTTGGGGCATTATTAACAACAATTACCAACTATACCTGCACAAGCGGAATATTAATATAATAATTACCCCGAACTATCACTACTCAGGATCTTTTAAGGGTTGAGGTTGGAAACAAGAATCATGCACTACACTTTATTACAAACCCAACTAAATAAAACTTGTTTCAAGAACTCTCTTTATTACAAAACTTTATTCTATCTACAGTTTCACTACGCAATCTTTTATTCAAACTACACAAAACTCTTATTCAACCCAACATTACTACTTATTCTGCTACACCTGATCTGGCAATTCAAAGCTCTCTTCGGGAATAGGAAGGAACACTCTTGGTATAAGAGGGTCCCGCTGCTTGACTCGCTTCTTGACTACGCGGGTCCTGATGGGTTTCATTCTCTACCTTAACTGTAAAACAATAGGAGTGACAATAAAAGAAATGAGCCAAAATTGCTCAACAAGCCTACAAAAGTATATATATATGGTATAGAGAAAGAGAAATAAGAGAAACAATAAACTGTTGGTTGTAACAACCATCTGTATCTGTATATGATAATAATTTGCCAATGATGGCGAGTGCCAAATGAACAAGACTGGAAACAAGAACCAACATATGCACTATAATCTGCTGATCAGTCAGAATATAGTGCGGATCTATACCCAACTGCATAGACCCAACCAACATAAGGAGTACTCAGGCAACTATGGCCTATTAATTAATGGTCTGGGAAAAACCCAGCCTTTATAGTAACCATCCAGTCCAAGGCTGAGCATCCGGAACAATCGGTATGCTATTGATATATCCCAACACCAGGATATACCAGAATATATATAGGGTAAAGGAATTGAAATATGAACAGGAATTCAATAAATTGGGTAAATCAAGAATTGAAATGAAATGGAACAAGTGATATAAAGGGGTAACAGTGTATATGAACAATAATTATCAAAGAGAATGGATACGATAGAAAGGAAATATAAATCACTATTCTGAATTTAGAATAGGGGAAAAACTTGCCTTGCGCGTACTTAACCTGGTTTAACTTACTGCCTTCTGACCCTAGCTTGCTCTGCCTTGCTAACACTGAACAAATCATATAAAGATAGGTGTTTAGATAATTTACTACATACGTGTATCTTGAATTGATATCACGCAACCTTATCAGTCTACCCATGCGTTTCTATCTGACTCGCATATATATATACATATATTTACACAACACATTTATACTCATAATCACATATAACACGTAACACGTAAAGCACACAATTAATTTCTAGATTTATAATTATTTTTAGAATCAATTCTAGGCTTATACCTGCATTACTAGTCGTATCTGATTTTATTATAATTTTTCGGGATTTATTCGGCTCAATTATATCCCTACTAGGACCTTCGAACTATCAATTATCACCAACCACTCTTTTTCAGAAGAAATTATAACTTACAATTATTTTTATTGGATTCGTCTCATTTTTCTGAGTCTAGGGGTCTTCGTTTCACTCAAATCGGACTAACGGTTGAATTGTTATGAATTAAACACTGATAATTCAATTTATTAATCAATATAGATAATTATTATAACCTTTTAAATCCTAAAATAATTTTTAAATAATTATTTAAGAAAAATCAAAGTCAAAAATAATTTTTTTATAATTTTTGGAGGTAAAATGAAGAAGTTACGATTTATTGAAAATTATGTGATTAATTATCGAAATAATTAATCACCTTTTTAAATATTGAATAAATAAATAACTAATAAATAATTAATAATTGTCTATTGAATAATCTAAAATAATAAATCTCTAATTATCAGGATTAATCACAATTTATTATAATATCTATAACTTATCGATATTTATTCGATTAGATCGATTATTTACAAATAATCAATCAACTTAATTAACTGATACGCTATTTATCGAATAGCTACGAATTATTCGAATTATAGATCACTTAACGATTAATCACTCGTATATTCACGAGCCACTCGCAACTCCCGCATAATTATCGAACTTATTATATTATTACTGAAACTTATACGATTCGTTAATCAATTAATTACTGATATCTAATTATACGATACGAATAATTATTACAATATTATTCAAATAACTAACGCTCGAATAATAATTCAATTATCGAATCATTACTCGCACTATTAACTAATTATTAGATTATTAATCACATTACTTAATTATTTCTAATCTTTATTTACTAATTAATTACCTAATTATTAATTACCCAATTATTAATTAATTAGATAATTAATAAATAATTAGATAAATGATTAAATAATTAATTAAATAAATAAATTCGAATTTATAAATTAATAAAATAATTTAAAAATTAATAATACTATTTTTTCAGATTTTAAAACTAATTCTTAAATAAATTTTTAGAATTAATAAATCTAATTTCTGTTTTTATAAAATATAATTAAATAATAAGAATTCAGAAACAAAAATCAGAAAATCAAATTGGGGATTTTTGGATCGAAACCGGGTCGAAACCGGGTTGGAAACCGGGTCGTCTTCGACCCAATCGGGTCACGAAGAACACCGGCCCCTTCCCCAGAATCCGACGCCGGCGGAAAATTCTGGCGAGACGAAAACACTTGATTCCAGTTCGCATCTTCTGTGTTTTCGAAACCCAGCAACAAAACGATGCTCTCCCTTCCTTTCTCCATCGTCCTCGTCGACCACAACGGCCGGAAACACGATGAACACGGCGGCGGCGGCGAAACTCCGACGAGCTCGAAACGGACACCAAATCGAGTGAAACCGGTGCCAAACGACTCCATAATCGACGATCTAAACACTCGTAGCAACGAAATCATCAAACAATCAATCAAAAACAAACCCGAATTCACGAAATAAACCCGAAAATACAAAATTAAATTCAACTCAACAATCAACAAAAACGATTACATAATCAGATAGAGAATTGAAAGAGCTTCACAACGGATACTTACACGACTGATTTGGTTAACAGAATCACGATCAAACTTGGCTTTGATTCCTCCTGCTGTTCTTCACCAAACCCTAACCCTAATCCCCTTTCTTTTTCTTTTATTTTTTTTTTTTCTGATTTTTAATTGTAATTAACTGATTTAATTAATAGTAATTCATGTATTTATATTTATGAAAATAATACCCCTAAGTAAAATTAAGGGTCTAATTACACTCCTAATAAAAATATTTGGCCCCAATTTTTATAATTTTTGGGTATTAATAATGAATCTTTAAATATCCAGTAAATACAAAATAAATACTAAAAATTCCCAAAAATTATGAAAAATACAAAAATACAAAGAAAAATGATATATGATAATTTCATGATCATATAAAAATAAAAATGTGATTTTTGTGGGGTTTTTGGTACCCGAAGGGATCCGGAAAAGTCGTTTTTCGCGAAAAAGGTCAATTGGTAAAACGTCTAGGGGTTCAGAATAGCGATACGGTATAGGGCATTTTTGGCAAAATAGGGCCAATGATTTTGTTTGAAATACAGGCTTTTAAAACATAGTTCTGAGCTGTACAGGTTTTGATAGAATATATATAACTGACGATAGAACGCTCAATAAATATCCAAAACACGTTTGGATCAAAACAACCAACACATAACACATAGCAGTTAGGGTTCAACGACTTAACACATTTAATCACATAATAATACACATAATTTATTATTATTATAACATAATACAAGCGTAATTCCTCGGTCGTTACATTCTCCCCCCTTAACAAGATTCTGTCCTCAGAATCTAATTATGCAAATAACTGAGGATACTTTTCTAGCATTTCACTCTCAAGCTCCCAGGTTGATTCTTCAACCACTGGGTTTCTCCATAAAACTCTCACTAATGACACAGACTTATTTCTTAATACCCTCTCTTGCCTATCTAGAATTCTTATTGGCTGTTCTACATATGACAAATCTGCCTGAAGTTCTACTGGTTCATACTCTATTACATGCCTTGTATCAGGATTATACCTCTTAAGCATAGATACATGAAATACGTTGTGAATGTGCTGCATATGGGGTGGTAGAGCTAGCTCGTACGCAACCTTTCCAATTTTCTTCAAAATCTCAAACGGTCCAACGTATCGTGGCTTCAATTTCCCTTTATTGCCAAATCTGGTCAATCCTTTCCATGGCGATATTTTGAGCAATACGTGTTCTCCTTCCTGATAGTCCATATCCTTCCTGGCTTGGTTGGCATATCTGCTTTGTCTGTTTTGTGCTGCCTCGATTCGTTTTCGAATAAGGTTAATCTTTTCTTTTGTCTGCTGAATTAATTCTGGACCCAAAATCTTGCGTTCTCCAACTTCATCCCAGTGCACGGGTGATCTGCATTTCCTTCCATATAATGCTTCATACGGTGGCATTCCAATACTGGCGTGATAGCTGTTATTATAAGAAAATTCCACTAGGGGTAAATGTTCATCCCAACTGCCTTCAAAATCGATCGCACAAACTCGTAGCATGTCTTCAATCGTTTGAATTGTCCTTTCACTTTGGCCGTCAGTTTGCGGATGATAAGCTGTACACATATTCAACTTCGTTCCTAGACATTCTTGGAATTGCCTCCAAAATCTTGAATTGAAACGAGGATCTCGATCCGATACAATTGATACTGGTACTCCATGACGCATCACAATTTCTTTGAGATATATGTGCACTAATTTGTCGAGCGAAAATCTTTCATTAATTGGTAGAAAATGTGCCGACTTCGTAAGTCTGTCAATGATTACCCATATCGCATCATGATTTGCCCTAGTCTTTGGTAGACCTACCACAAAATCCATTGCTAGATGTTCCCATTTCCATTCTGGAATGTCTAATGGTTGCAATAATCCACTCGGACGTTGGTGTTCTGCTTTAACTCGCTGGCATGTGTAGCATTTACTCACCCACTCTGCTATCTCCTTCTTCATATTCGGCCACCAAAAGTTTTCCTTCAAATCGCGATACATTTTCGTGCTTCCTGGATGAATTGAATACTTCGAATTGTGCGCATCTCGCATAATTTCTTCTTTTAATTCTGCCACGTTAGGGATCCAGATTCTTGACGCAAAACATAAAATTCCTTCATTATCTTTCTGAGTTGTAATCTCTTCTCCTGTTAAGTTGTCGTCTTGACTCATCACTTCTTCTTGACAACGGCGAATCTTTTCCAGCAATTCTGGTTGGAAAGTCATAGCGTAGATAGTTTCTGCAGATTCATCGGGAATACGAATTTCGATTTCCAATTTATCGAATTCCCTGGCCAATTCTTCGCATGAAGTCAACCGATTTAATCTTTCTTTTCTGCTTAGCGCATCCGCTACAACATTTGCTTTTCCTGGATGATAACTGATTGTAACATCGTAATCTTTAATCAATTCCAGCCATCGATGTTGTCGCATGTTTAGTTCCTTTTGCGTGAAGATATACTTCAGACTTTTATGATCCGTGTAGATTTCACATTTTTCACCGTACAGATAATGTCTCCAAAGCTTCAATGCAAAAACAATTGCTGCTAATTCCAGATCATGCGTAGGATATTTCTGTTCATGGGGTTTAAGTTGTCTCGACGCATATGCAATGACGTTACCATGTTGCATCAATACACATCCTAAACCACGCTATGAAGCGTCACTGTAGATAACAAAATTTCCTTGCTCGTCTGGCAATACTAATACTGGTGCCGTCACCAACCGATTCTTCAATTCTTGAAAACTTTCTTCACACTTACTATTCCATTCGAACTTTTCACTTTGTCGAGTTAACTTGGTCAGCGGTGTAGCTATCTTTGCAAAATCTTTGACAAATCTTTGATAATATCCTGCCAAACCTAAGAAACTTCGAACCTCTGTCGGCGTCTTTGGTCTTTCCCAATTCAGCACAGCTTCAATCTTTGCTGGATCAACTTGAATGCCTTCTCTGCTGATGATGTGCCCTAAAAACTGCACTTCTTTCAACCAAAATTCGCACTTGGAAAATTTTGCATAAAGCTGCTCCTTCCGTAATATTTCCAATGTCGTTCTTAATTGCGCTGCATGCTCTTCTTCCGTCTTTGAATAGATCAAGATGTCATCAATAAATATAATGATAAACTTATCCAAATACTTCTTGAATATTCGATTCATCAAATCCATAAACGCTGCAGGTGCATTCGTCAATCCAAAAGCCATCACAAGAAATTCATAGTGTCCGTACCTTGTTCTAAACGCTGTTTTTGGAATATCTTCGGCCTTGATCTTTAACTGATGATAGCCTGATCGTAGATCGATTTTCGAAAACCATGCTGCTTCTTTTAGTTGATCAAATAAATCATCAATGCGAGGTAAAGGATATTTATTCTTGATAGTTAACTTGTTCAGCTCACGATAATCGATACACAGTCGCATACTACCATCCTTCTTTTTCACGAACAATACTGGCGCACCCCATGGGGATACACTTGGCCTTATAATTCCTTTGTCAAGAAGTTCTTGCAACTGCTTTGCTAATTCCCTCATTTCAACAGGTGCCATTCTATATGGAGCTTTCGAAATTGGTTCAGTCCCTGGCGTCAAGTCAATAGTAAACTCAATTTCTCGATCTGGTGGAAGTCCTGGTAATTCGTCTGGAAAAACATCAAGAAATTCACACACTACAGGAATATCTTCAATCTTCAAATCTCCCTTATCAACATCCCGTACATAGGCTAAATAAGCTTGACATCCTTGACGTAGCAATCTTCTCGTCTGCATTATTGATAGAAATTTCTGCTGTTGCTTCTCACCTTTAAATATTACCGTTTCATTTTCTTCAGTTTGCAATTTCACTCTCTTATTCGTACAGTCAATTTGAGCATTATTATTAGACAGCCAATCCATTCCTAAAATAATATCAAACTCCCCTAACCTAAAAGGTATCAAATCAACTGAAAAATGACATCTCCCTATCTCAATATCACAGCTCGGACATACTCGATCTACTGCAACCTGATCATTATTTGCTAATTTTATGACTAACACTTCATCCAACCACTGAATCTCACAATCTATCTTAGAGATAAAAGCTTCAGAAATAAAAGATCTAGTAGCTCCTGAATCAATCAATACTAAAGCATTTACGGAATTTACAGGAAGTGTACCTGCAACCACATTCGGACTCTGTACCGCTTCCTTCATTGACATGTTGAAAGTCCTTGCTCTGGGCTGATTCTGCTGTAGTAGTGGAGGTGGAGGTAATGCTAAAACTCTTGGAATACTGGCAGCCATTGCAATTCCTCTGCAGTCTTTGGCGATATGTCCTTTTCTCCCACATTGAAAACAAGTAACTTCTGCCTTTCCCATTGGGCATTCTCCAGAATAGTGTCCCCTTTGCTTGCACTTGAAACACGTAACATTTAGCTTGTTGCAAACTCCTGTATGCTTTCTACCACACGTTCTGCAATCAGGTATAGGCGGTCGAATAAGCCTTTGCTGAATTGGGGCTGGAAGTCGATTTCCCATCCTCTGATTGTTCTGCTCTGGCCTTTTGAAATTTACTTTTCCCCGAGCTTGAAATCCCGGCCTTTTGTTGAAACGATTCTGAAAATTCCCTGGTCCTTTCTCTTTCTGAGCTGCTTCGCTTTCTCCTTCAATAATCATAGCCTTCTGAACAACAGCCGTATAAGTTGTCAATTCAAACACAGCTACCCTGCTACGAATCCATGATTTTAGTCCTTGCTGAAATCTCTTGGCCCGCTTCTCGTCCGTGTCCACCTGCTCTGGAACAAACCTTGCCAATTCAGTAAACTTGGTTTCATAATCCGCAACCGATAAGTTGTCTTGTTTCAGCTCCAGGAACTTGATCTCCATCTGGTTCTTCATAAAACGAGGAAAATATTTTTCCAAGAAAAGATCAGTGAATCTTTTCCAGTTCACCACACCTTCTTCCAAAGCTTTCTTTGATTCCCACCAGTAATTAGCTTCGCCTTTTAGGAAATAGCTAGCGAAATCTGTCTTCTGCTCTTCCTCGACCTTTGCCAACGAAAAAGCCTTTTCCATCTCTTTCAGCCAAGCTCTCGCTTTTGTAGGATCTGTGGAACCCATAAATTCCGGTGGCTTCACCGACTGAAATTGCTTGAAAGTAGTCATAGGTGCTGCTGGTGGTATTTGATGTCCTGGATGAGCGGCTTGCTGTAACATCTGTTGCTGGAACTGCTGTTGCTGCTGCTGCATTTGCTGTTGCATCATCAACATCTGCTGTTGCATGAGATTAAACATCTGATCCATCTGTATATTATTGTTTTGGCCCTCGGTGTTTCCATTCGATGAGTCGGGCTGCGCTTTTCTCTTAGGTGCCATTTTTCTGATAAATAAATAATGGATCTTATTTAATAACAGTATATTAAACATATATTAAAACAGTCGATTCGAGAAATAACATAACTTATTAAATAACTGAATAAATAAAACAGTATGATAGTTTTTTTTTTTTTTTTAAATTATTTTTTTTTTTTTTCAACATGATCGTGAATAAAACTACATTTGTAAATATGCAATGGTACTGAAATAAATGTAAATGCTTAAATGACTGGAAATAAAATAAAGAAATATGCAAAAGATTATCTCATATATATATATAGGTAGAACACCAGCTATAGGTGTCAGTGCTTGATACAAAATCCTATAATATAACAGTCGTACTGCTACTACTATCAGTCAGAGTCAGTAGCTACACTCATACAAACTAATATGCAATATTATGCTGCCTCTATCTACAAAATATACATAATACAACACTCATCGATCTGCTGGTCTCAAAATCCTGGTGGTACGTGGCTCAACTCCTCCCGCACTGCCTCTAGCACTGCCTCGGTAAGTCCCAATGCTCTGCGATATGCTGCCTCCGCACTAAGATCCTGCTGTCTCAACTCAGTAAGCTGCTGCGAACTAACCCGGTGAATATGATGTAGTCTCTCTCTCAGTATATAATCCGGTCGTAATGCTCTGACAGGACCATCCGTCTGTGTCTCATACAATCCAAGGATCTCTCTACACTGGTTCTGCCATCTAATCCTCTCCTCCCTCTCTGCCTGAAAGCGCTGGTAAGTCACGGTATGATGCTCATGAAGATCAGTGCTGGAACCTCGAGAAGGTAATGGTCCATCTACCACGATCTCATCCATAAACTCTGGCTGAGGAAACTGATACACTCCCGAAACAGGTGCATAAATGGCTAATGGGGCAGGGAATAAGACAGGCTGCTCCATAGGCGCATACACAGGCGGCTCTGCCTCTGGCTCCATCGGTGGCATCTCTGGAATCTCAACTGGTGGCATAGGAATCTGAGGCTCTAAATCCTCCCACTGCGGAAGATCAAACATATCAGGAATATCAAACATCGGAAACTCTAATGGTGGAATATCTGGCATCTCTGGCTCAACATATGGAAAATAATCTGCAAAACCTGGTACCTCCGGGGGAAGTGGTATCTCTGGTGCTGGCTCAGGTGGTAATGGAGGTAAGATCTGCCCTGACACTGGGGCTACTACCTGTGCATCCACTAGATCTGTCTCGGTCCTCTCCGTAGATGATGATAAAGAAGCCATCTAATATACATAAAAATAATAACACAAAACAATCAAATCACAATCCTATAACTCATAACTTCTAATCACATAGACAAACAGTCCTAACACTCTCACTCTCATTCTATCTTATTTTCCTATCTTAGCTTAACCCTAACATTCTTGTTTTCCAAGGTCAATCCTAAGCTCGGATACCAACTATAACACCCTCCAAATCCGGGGTATAGATTTGGGGCATTATTAACAACAATTACCAACTATACCTGCACAAGCGGAATATTAATATAATAATTACCCCGAACTATCACTACTCAGGATCTTTTAAGGGTTGAGGTTGGAAACAAGAATCATGCACTACACTTTATTACAAACCCAACTAAATAAAACTTGTTTCAAGAACTCTCTTTATTACAAAACTTTATTCTATCTACAGTTTCACTACGCAATCTTTTATTCAAACTACACAAAACTCTTATTCAACCCAACATTACTACTTATTCTGCTACACCTGATCTGGCAATTCAAAGCTCTCTTCGGGAATAGGAAGGAACACTCTTGGTATAAGAGGGTCCCGCTGCTTGACTCGCTTCTTGACTACGCGGGTCCTGATGGGTTTCATTCTCTACCTTAACTGTAAAACAATAGGAGTGACAATAAAAGAAATGAGCCAAAATTGCTCAACAAGCCTGCAAAAGTATATATATATGGTATAGAGAAAGAGAAATAAGAGAAACAATAAACTGTTGGTTGTAACAACCATCTGTATCTGTATATGATAATAATTTGCCAATGATGGCGAGTGCCAAATGAACAAGACTGGAAACAAGAACCAACATATGCACTATAATCTGCTGATCAGTCAGAATATAGTGCGGATCTATACCCAACTGCATAGACCCAACCAACATAAGGAGTACTCAGGCAACTATGGCCTATTAATTAATGGTCTGGGAAAAACCCAGCCTTTATAGTAACCATCCAGTCCAAGGCTGAGCATTCGGAACAATCGGTATGCTATTGATATATCCCAACACCAGGATATACCAGAATATATATAGGGTAAAGGAATTGAAATATGAACAGGAATTCAATAAATTGGGTAAATCAAGAATTGAAATGAAATGGAACAAGTGATATAAAGGGGTAACAGTGTATATGAACAATAATTATCAAAGAGAATGGATACGATAGAAAGGAAATATAAATCACTATTCTGAATTTAGAATAGGGGAAAAACTTGCCTTGCGCGTACTTAACCTGGTTTAACTTACTGCCTTCTGACCCTAGCTTGCTCTGCCTTGCTAACACTGAACAAATCATAGAAAGATAGGTGTTTAGATAATTTACTACATACGTGTATCTTGAATTGATATCACGCAACCTTATCAGTCTACCCATGCGTTTCTATCTGACTCGCATATATATATATATATACATATATTTACACAACACATTTATACTCATAATCACATATAACACGTAACACGTAAAGCACACAATTAATTTCTAGATTTATAATTATTTTTAGAATCAATTCTAGGCTTATACCTGCATTACTAGTCGTATCTGATTTTATTATAATTTTTCGGGATTTATTCGGCTCAATTATATCCCTACTAGGACCTTCGAACTATCAATTATCACCAACCACTCTTTTTCAGAAGAAATTATAACTTACAATTATTTTTATTGGATTCGTCTCATTTTTCTGAGTCTAGGGGTCTTCGTTTCACTCAAATCGGACTAACGGTTGAATTGTTATGAATTAAACACTGATAATTCAATTTATTAATCAATATAGATAATTATTATAACCTTTTAAATCCTAAAATAATTTTTAAATAATTATTTAAGAAAAATCAAAGTCAAAAATAATTTTTTTATAATTTTTGGAGGTAAAATGAAGAAGTTACGATTTATTGAAAATTATGTGATTAATTATCGAAATAATTAATCACCTTTTTAAATATTGAATAAATAAATAACTAATAAATAATTAATAATTGTCTATTGAATAATCTAAAATAATAAATCTCTAATTATCAGGATTAATCACAATTTATTATAATATCTATAACTTATCGATATTTATTCGATTAGATCGATTATTTACAAATAATCAATCAACTTAATTAACTGATACGCTATTTATCGAATAGCTACGAATTATTCGAATTATAGATCACTTAACGATTAATCACTCGTATATTCACGAGCCACTCGCAACTCCCGCATAATTATCGAACTTATTATATTATTACTGAAACTTATACGATTCGTTAATCAATTAATTACTGATATCTAATTATACGATACGAATAATTATTACAATATTATTCAAATAACTAACGCTCGAATAATAATTCAATTATCGAATCATTACTCGCACTATTAACTAATTATTAGATTATTAATCACATTACTTAATTATTTCTAATCTTTATTTACTAATTAATTACCTAATTATTAATTACCCAATTATTAATTAATTAGATAATTAATAAATAATTAGATAAATGATTAAATAATTAATTAAATAAATAAATTCGAATTTATAAATTAATAAAATAATTTAAAAATTAATAATACTATTTTTTCAGATTTTAAAACTAATTCTTAAATAAATTTTTAGAATTAATAAATCTAATTTCTGTTTTTATAAAATATAATTAAATAATAAGAATTCAGAAACAAAAATCAGAAAATCAAATTGGGGATTTTTGGATCGAAACCGGGTCGAAACCGGGTTGGAAACCGGGTCGTCTTCGACCCAATCGGGTCACGAAGAACACCGGCCCCTTCCCCAGAATCCGACGCCGGCGGAAAATTCTGGCGAGACGAAAACACTTGATTCTAGTTCGCATCTTCTGTGTTTTCGAAACCCAGCAACAAAACGATGCTCTCCCTTCCTTTCTCCATCGTCCTCCTCGACCACAACGGCCGGAAACACGATGAACACGGCGGCGGCGGCGAAACTCCGACGAGCTCGAAACGGACACCAAATCGAGTGAAACCGGTGCCAAACGACTCCATAATCGACGATCTAAACACTCGTAGCAACGAAATCATCAAACAATCAATCAAAAACAAACCCGAATTCACGAAATAAACCCGAAAATACAAAATTAAATTCAACTCAACAATCAACAAAAACGATTACATAATCAGATAGAGAATTGAAAGAGCTTCACAACGGATACTTACACGACTGATTTGGTTAACAGAATCACGATCAAACTTGGCTTTGATTCCTCCTGCTGTTCTTCACCAAACCCTAACCCTAATCCCCTTTCTTTTTCTTTTATTTATTTTTTTTTCTGATTTTTAATTGTAATTAACTGATTTAATTAATAGTAATTCAGGTATTTATATTTATGAAAATAATACCCCTAAGTAAAATTAAGGGTCTAATTACACTCCTAATAAAAATATTTGGCCCCAATTTTTATAATTTTTGGGTATTAATAATGAATCTTTAAATATCCAGTAAATACAAAATAAATACTAAAAATTCCCAAAAATTATGAAAAATACAAAAATACAAAGAAAAATGATATATGATAATTTCATGATCATATAAAAATAAAAATGTGATTTTTGTGGGGTTTTTGGTACCCGAAGGGATCCGGAAAAGTCGTTTTTCGCGAAAAAGGTCAATTGGTAAAACGTCTAGGGGTTCAGAATAGCGATACGGTATAGGGCATTTTTGGCAAAATAGGGCCAATGATTTTGTTTGAAATACAGGCTTTTAAAACATAGTTCTGAGCTGTACAGGTTTTGATATAATATATATAACTGACGATAGAACGCTCAATAAATATCCAAAACACGTTTGGATCAAAACAACCAACACATAACACATAGCAGTTAGGGTTCAACGACTTAACACATTTAATCACATAATAATACACATAATTTATTATTATTATAACATAATACAAGCGTAATTCCTCGGTCGTTACAAACTTGCTCCTTACCCTTGCTTGATTCTGATTTGCTTGTGTCATCTTTGGAGTTTGATGTAGATCTCACAGTTTCTTGTCTGCATTCTTTCTCATTTTCAGCTACCAAGGCAACTGAACCTCCTTTCTTTCTTCCCTTCTCCAATACCTCATCCTGTTCCAGCTCTAGTTCATAAGTCTTCAAGATTCCATATAATCTTTCAAGAGTGAAGTCCTTATAATCTTGAGAGTTTCTCAAGGAGACAGTCATGGGTTTCCATTCCTTTGGCAAGGATCTTAAAAATTTAAGATTTGAATCTTTCACCTGGTACACTCTACCATACAGCTTCAGTCCATTTAACAACTTTTGGAATCTATTGAATGTGTCATTTAAAGATTCATTTTCTTCAAAATGAAAATACTCATACTGTTGAATGAGAAGCTGCATTTTGTTTTCTTTTACTTGTTCTGTACCTTCACATAGTAGCTGAACTGTGTCCCAAACCTCTTTGGCAGTTGTGCAATTTATCACATTATCAAACATATCCTTGTCAAGGCCATTAAACAAAATGTTCATAGCCTTCTTATCCTTGTGGACTTCTTCTGTGTCTTCCATTGTCCATTCTGCTCTAGGTTTTGGAATGGATTGACCAACAGCAATTGTGGCCGTAGCAACTGTGGCTACTTTGTGGGGAATGTGAGGACCATTCTCAATGCAGTTTACATAACCTTCATCTTGGGAGAGTAGATGAAGGTGCATTTTCACCTTCCAATGGTGATAACTGTCTTTGTCAAGAACTGGGATTTTTACTCCAATATCCTTCTTACTCATCTTTGTTAGTTTCCAAGATCTTTAAACTCTTTGTGTGTCAAGAGCTTGCTCTGATACCAATTGTTATTCCTAGTGGACTAACAATGAGATTTACAGAAGGGGGGTTGAATGTAAATCTCAAAACTTTTTCAAGTTTTGAGTAGTTTTAAAGGCTTTGTGTTCAAGATAAACAAGTGTGTGAATTGCTTTAAGCTAATACAGACAGATATATATTCAAGCACTAATGTAAAGAACACAACAGACCTTAAAAACTTTTCTGGTGGATTGTTGTTCCACCAGAGATGGTATTTCAGAAAATCTGTGATTCTAGATGTTGATCACAGCTGCGTCCTAGTACAAACTAGATAATTTTTCTCTCAAGATTTTTCTAAACAGCACTGGAAAAATTCTTCTCTAATTACTAGCTGCTACTTGGTTTTTATATCACCAAGTGTACAAGTGAAGACAAAGATAAAAATACAATAATAAAATAAGTTCTCCACTTGTTTCTTCTCCATATCACTCAAGTACTTTGTTGACTATTGCCTCTTTACACTAGAGTAGAACGGCTGCTTTTTCTGATGTTCCTGAAATTAGGCTTCCACATTTCAGTTATCTCTGTCAACCCATGTGCCTCTGTCTGCTGTTACAACTACCACTTATCAACTGCTATTTAACAGAACATCCGTTGAAGCCTTCATCCGTTGATGGCTTTATCCGTTGATGTGTTAGCAGTTGAAGCTCTATTCGTTGAAGCTTTAGAGACATCCGTTGAAGCTTTGTTTCTCATCCATTGAAGGTCTTTAAGAAATCCGTTGATACCACTTCATTTACACAAAATTACAAGGCATGAAATATTTACAATTGGCCTTCCTATTTGCATATCTTCTAGTAGTCAACATGACTTATATTTTCTCTCAATCTAAGAATTATATCTTAAATACAGAGACTGAAATGTGCTACAACACTAGACTTATTTCTAAGTAAAGCTGCACCATCAACGGATAGCCAAAGTGGTCTTATCCGTTGAGGCTACAAACACTAAACTTCTACTTAAGTGTTTTGTTAAACATATCATCAAACTAATGCACATATATTCCTAACAAAGGTCTATTATAATTAAAATAGAAACTTTAGTACGAGACTAAACACAAGTTACAAGTACCGGTCAAAACACCGGTAAACTGTTAAAATAACAAACCAAACACATTTATTTTTTTATCAAATTTTTGTCATATCACTAAAATATATAGTTCTTAACATCCGGACGGTTGGATCATTCATAAACTTTTTAAAAAAATAGAAACTTTAGTACGAGACTAAACACAAGTTACAAGTACGGGTCAAAATACCGGTTGACTGTTAAAATAACAAACCAAATAAATTTATTTTTTTTTCAATTTTTTGTCATATAGGTAAAATATTTATATCTTAGCATCCGTATGGTTGGATCATTCATAAACTTTTTTAAAAAAATAGAAACTTTAGTACGAGACTAAACACAAGTTACAAGTACCGGTCAAAACACCGGTTGACTTTTAAAATAACAAAGCAAACACATTCATTTTTTTATCAAATTTTTGTCAAATCACTAAAATATATAGTGCTTAACATCCGTACGGTTGGATTATTCATAAACTTTTTTTAAAAAATAGAAACTTTAGTATGAGACTAAACACAAGTTACAAGTACCGGTCAAAACACCGGTTAACTGTTAAAATAACAAACCAAACACATTTATTTTTTTATCAAATTTTTCTCATATCACTAAAATATATAGTTCTTAACATCCGTACGGTTGGATCATTCATAAACTTTTTTAAAAAATAGAAACTTTAGTACAAGACTAAACACAAGTTACAAGTACCGGTCAAAACACCGGTTAACTATTAAAATAACAAACCAAACACATTTATTTTTTATCAAATTTTTCTCATATCACTAAAATATATAGTTATTAACATCCGTACGGTTGGATCATTCATAAACTTTTTAAAAAAATAGAAACTTTAGTACGAGACTAAACACAAGTTACAAGTACTGGTCAAAACACTGGTTGACTGTTAAAATAACAAACCAAATAAATTTATTTTTTTCTCAATTTTTTGTCATATAAGTAAAATATATAGATCTTAACATCCGTACGGTTGGATCATTCATAAATGTTTTTTAAAAAATAGAAACTTTAGTACGAGACTAAACACAAGTTACAAGTACCGGTCAAAACACCGGTTGACTGTTAAAATAACAAACCAAACACATTTTTTTTATCAAATTTTTGTCATATCACTAAAATATATAGTTCTTAACATCCGTACGGTTGGATCATTCATAAACTTTTTTAAAAAATAGAAACTTTAGTATGAGACTAAACACAAGTTACAAGTACGGGTCAAAACACCGGTTGACTGTTAAAATAACAAACCAAATAAATTTATTTTTTTCTCAATTTTTTGTCATATCAGTAAAATATATAGATCTTAACATCCGTACGGTTGGATCATTTATAAACTTTTTTAAAAAATAGAAACTTTAGTACGAGACTAAACACAAGTTACAAGTACCGGTCAAAACACCGGTTGACTGTTAAAATAACAAACCAAACACATTTATTTACTGTAAGATAGCATGATTGATGTTAAAATTAGATCGTTATGCACTATTATTCGCATAATAATTCGTAATAATATTTACTATAAAATCGTTATCCTAGTACTTATAAAATAACGATTTTTACTGTAAAACCGTTGTATTTATTAGAATACTTTTTTGCTGGGTAATTATGTTTCTTACAATACTATTTTATGTAAATCCGTTGTCTGAATGTGTTTAAGACAAGAGTTTAAAATTTTTGAATTTCAGCCCACAATTTTTTATACCATTTTCTAATTTACTTTTTACTTTATTTGTTTTGCTGGCAACATTATATACCGTTGGATTAAAGTAGTTTACCTGGAGTGCATCTGAGCCGTTAAATTATTTCACTTCCCCCTTCTTTTTTCACTCCCCACTCCACTTCCCTCTCATTCTCCATTTTCTCTTTTCTTTCCTCTCAGAGCTCTCACAAGTCACGATACAGGTTCAATCTCCCTCTCTCTCCTCCTCCTCCTCCTCCTCCTCCTCCTCTCTCTCTCTCTCTCTCTCTCTCTCTCTCTCTCTCTCTCTCTCTCTCTCTCTCTCTCTCTCTCTCTCTCTCTCTCTCTCTCTCTCTCTCTCTCTCTCTCTCTCTCTCTCTCTATCTCTCTCTCTCTATCTCTCTCTCTCTCTCCTCTCTCTCCTCTCTATCACTCTATCTCTCTCTCCTCCTCTCTCTCCCTCTCTTTAAATTGAACATCGATATGGGTATTGATTTGCATGCACTTATTTTTGTGATTTAGGTATGAAGGTAGTGTAGTATAACTGATGTTTTTTGATTTATACTTGGGGCTTATTTATGATCTGGGTTTATATTTTATTTTAAATTGAACATCGATTGGGTTATTGATATGCATGCACTTATTTTTGTGATTTGGGTATGATGGTAGTGTAGTATAACTGATGTTTTTTTATTTATACTTGGGGCTTATTTATGATTTGGGTTTATTTTTTATGCCTTGAATGTGATGTTTTTTGGGATTATGAAATCTTATTAGGGTTTATTTAATAAGTTAATGTGTTTATATTTTGGGTTGTGAAAGTTATAGATTTAGGTTTATTTCTCTGAAGTGATGCAGACGAAATGAAAACATTTTAGGTGCATTAATAGAGATGCCACATGAGTGTCCTTAGCACCTCCATTAATATAATTGTATTCAACTGATATTCATATAGTTTTTTGGCTTTGTGTGAAGCAATTATATTAAACTTAATGTTTTAAGTGTAGATTAATTATGGCGCCTTCAAGAAAAATAAAATCCGATCCTCGTAGAACTAGTGAAAACCTTATCAAGGCACTAAAAAAGAACAAGGCAGATGTAAAGAAAAAGACAGAGGATCTAAATATGAGCAAGGCGGTTAAGTCCACACCTGTGAAGAACAAGACAGAGGAACGAAAAATGAGCAAGCCGATTCAGCCTGAACCTATGAAGAATAAAACAGAGGAACTAAAAATAAAGGCAGGGGCGCTAGAAAAGAACAAGGTTGTGTCTGAACCTGTGAAGGAAAAGCCAGTGGAGTCTTGCCTTCGGAATTCATCCCCTGAATCAGTAAAGAAGAATGGAATTTCTAAGAATCTAAAAAGCAAATTATCTAAAAAAGGAAACGAGTGGACGAAACAGCAACCAAACAAGAGGGACTAAAGCTTCTAAAATGCGGAGCAGTTATGATGCATAGGATTGTTAGGCGTAAGATGCTGGGAATTAAGCTTGAGGTGCTATTTAATAAAAAGGGTGAGCCATATGGGGATGTTGCTAAAGAAATGCAGTCTTATATTGGGGTTCTTGCCAGAACAAAAGCCCCGATATGGTATGACAGTTGGTTACGTGTTCCGGTAGAAAGAAAAAACAAGATTTGGGATTGTGTGCAGGTAAAAGAAGTTGCATCTACAAAACCAACTAAGAATTTTACTTGTGTTAAATTATGACTGCCAATTGTAGTTAACACACATGTGATAATAAAATTGTTTATTTATGTACGTAGATGGCATACATTGTACCACCATCAGCACGAAAGCTTGTTCTGCAATCGGCATGCCAGAAATGGAGGGAGTTTAAAAGCCGTTTAACAACTGAATATATCATTCCTAATAAAGATCACCTGAGTTGTTAAAGTTTCCTCCGGCTGACTACTCCTTTATTGAGAAGGCACACTGGGATATTTTTCTTTCAGGCCGTCTAACTGATGAATTTTTAGTGAGTTTTTTCTTTAATCTTTTTTATTTTATAAAATTCCCACGTAGCATAAGTAATTAGCGAAAGAAACTATATTGCTAACATTTATGTGTTTTTTTCTCCAAGGACATCCACGAAAAACAGAAACTAAGGAGGAGTCTGAATTTATATCCATATTGTATTTCTCGAAAGGGCTATTCTAACCTAGAGCATGAAATGGTTAGTTCTCATGAAACATATTTCTTTCACGCGTACATCATATAATTTTTTTCAATTCTTTTGTTTCGATTATATTGTATAATATTTTAAACATGTTCATACAGATGGAGACTCAAGCTGACCCTGAAATGGAGATAGATAGATCAGATAGCTGGATTCGTGCAAGGAAAGATAAACATGGAAACTTCAAGTCAGAAGCAGTTAAAGAAATTGCTCAGGCGATTGTAAGTTTTTATTTCTGTTGTTAATATATTCTTTTATCACCAAATATCTGTTTTATTGGTTAATTACTTCTATTATTTATCAATTTTTTAGGGGAAAATGAAACAAAGAGTTAGTGAAGGGGAGGTGACTGTGGAAGGCAGTGATGATATCTTGACCAAGGTGCTTGGTAGCCCTGAACACAGAGGACGTGTGCGTGGACAAGGGCGCTTTGTGAAGTAGTCTACATACTTTCATCTTCCAAGGCAGAAGAAGACATGTAGGACAATAGAGGAGAGGATTCAAGAGGGTATTCAGAAATTTATGAAAGAAGAGACAGAAAGGATAGTTGAAAAGCGAGATGCCTTTTGGGCTGCAGAGTTTCAAAAGCTGAAAGCTGGTATGAGAGGGAAGCTTATTGAAACTGGGTTAAGTCCAAATATTGGATCTCAACAAGGAAGTTGTTCCAAGGGATCACATGACATTCTGAAGGACTTTGATTTGCAAGGTGTAAAGAAAAAACTGGATCTCATTCAAAATGTGGGTATCGGTAAGGAAACACATATTGAAGAACATATTCAGGAGAAACCTTTGGTGGATGGTGAAGAACATATTCAGGAACATGGTGAGGCTCTCAAGGTTGTTGATGTTGAGGATAATCAAATGTTGGTTGAGGATGTGTGTCTGGAACCTAATAATGAGGAGGTGTTGGAGGTTAAAGGATGCACAGAGTGGGAATTAGCAATTGGCTCCCCGACAAATATCGTTGCTTATGCAACAATTGATACTAAGTGTCAGGTTCTTCATGGGAAACAACTGGAAAAAGAAAATGTACGGGTCTCAATCACTCGTGTACTCCAAGGATCTGAAAAGATTCCCTTCCCAATCCAAGATGAGATCGTGACGGTGGAACAAGCTGTGGGAACATATATTGCATGGCCGAGAAACCTCATAATGGAAGTGAAGACAAGCGCCGCTGCAGTGAAAGGAAGTCCAAAGGTTAAATTTTCTCTATATATATATATGCAAGTATATTTTTAAACTTAGTAATCTAATTTTTACAATATCGGGTCTATATATAGGTATATTTTTGCGATATTGTTTCTCATGTTTAGGTTGAATAATTGTTTGGTTCAGTTTTATATATAATAATTTTTCCCCTTATTTCAATGTTGATTTTGTGGTGGTTGTCACATATTTATTTTTGTTAAAATGTTGGAAATAGGTTTGATAATTAAATTAATAATGATGCAATTTTTAATTTGTTACGTATTAATGAATTAAATCTGTTTATATTATAATTCTTTTGAAACTTATGTTGTTTTTTAAAAGTAAAGAATAAAAACATAATTTAGATTTTCAATTACTTAACATGTCAACTTTCTTTAACTTTGCATTCTCTATTTTCTTTTTATATTTTCAATTCAGGGAGGCAAGAAAACTACTGGGAAAAAATGGAAGAAGGTAAAAGATTGTGTCCCGGAACCAGAGTATGTATTGGACATGGGTGCGAATTATCCCCCTGTTTTGAAACGTCTGTGGCTTTGGGCAAAAAATGCCCTAGCTGATGGACAAGTAAACTCTTTTTATCTATGCCAAGAAGCTTTTGGAGTAACCGCTAAGAAGGCGCTGTTTTTATCGGATGTGCACGCTTTGTGCTCTGGGGGTGAGATATCAGGGTCCACCATTTGCATTTTATCAAGCGTTTTTCTAAAGTTTTGTTGCCTTTATGAATACTTATTGAGTTTTTTTTTGAATTTTTCATAATCTGTGTCTCCAATTTTTAACAGTTTATTGTAAGAGAATTTGAAAAAGCGCAAGATGGTTGACATGATAACGTTTGTTGATCCTGGGATGATAGGCGCACTTGGTTGTGGTAGTCTAGGAGAGAGGTCAAAATCCTTATCTATCAGATTCAGGAACGGTAAAGCAGGACAAATTTTCCTGCTACCATATAATGCTATGTTAGTACCTGTTATAATAAATAATATATTCCTTACTTAAAGATTGTTTTTTGTATATCATCATCTCTGTATGTTATTGTAAATTTTGTTGTTCATAAATTATCAGGAATCATTGGATGCTCACTGCTGTAAATCCAGATTAACAAACTGTTTACCACATGGACCCATTGAAGTGCATGATTGCAACTGAAGAATGGACAGAAGTGATAGACAAGTGAGTACAATATTAAAGTTTTATTTCAACTACAATCACTTTAATAATTAAATACAAATATGACTTACAATTGATCTATATTATATTTTCGTAGTGCCATCAAACTCTACCAGGAAAAAGCAAAGAAGTTTTTAAAGAAGAAAATATCTTGGGAGAATCTGAGGGTAAATATAGTATATTTTATCAATTTCTCTATTCTACAAGAATAGTGTAGCTAGACATATATAAAGTTTTTAATGTTCTCCAGGGGGTACCTGTCCAAACTGGGAGCAAAGATTGTGGTTTGTTTATAATGGGTTACATGAAAGAGATTTGTGCCGATATGGAATTAAAATTTCATGAGAAGGTAATGTTATAGTTATCTTTCTTTTTTCTATATCCAAGTGTATTGTGGTAAATAAATGTGATTTTTACATCTATGTTTCAGTGGTTACGCAGAAGCAACCTAAGTTATGGCATGAAAGAACTGAACGAGATAAAGACTGAATGGGCAAAGTACTTCATGAAGAAGCATGCCACTTGAACTTGCATACAGTGCTGCTGGGTATTTTGAGTTGTGAACATATTTTGTGTTGAAATTTGGGAGTTCTAGTCATGGTAGTTAACTCTATTTAAACGTTGTTTCTAATTACTGGCATTTTTGTGGATATGTTCACCTGAAAATATTTTGCTTTCTACTTGAATGGTCTTGTTTTGTTTAAGATAAAACTTGGTTATAAGTTAGTTCTTGGTTGCAATGGTTAAATATTGGTTTAGTGGATTCATGTAATGGAGGGTTGGTTGATTGTTGGTGTAATAGAAGGATTGATGGTTGATTGTTGGTGTAATGGTGACAATTTGCTTGTAATCTGAATGATAGTTTGGGTTTTAATTTTTATGGCATGTTCATTTTATAATGTTGTTGTGTTTAATTTTAATTTGAAAAACCATTGCTTGAGGAGCTTTTAGCCAATAAAGTTATACAATAACCATATTATATTGTGTCTCACACAACACTTATAAAGACCAAGCTCATCATGTTTTATATCATATAACAATGCTATTTAAAACTAAACCTTGTTAAAAGAAGATTCACACAATAAAAAACCATTGTCTAAACAAAACTAACTATTATCCATTGTCCAACAATGCTATTAAGAATAAAAAGAATTATGCCTTGAAGACCACACAACACTTTCTACATTAAAATATAAGTGCAAACCATAATCATACAATACCAAGTGATAAAAAATGTTGTATAAAGCAATTCCAACAATACAAATTTAAAATAAAGGAGTTGTCTGTATGGTTGTAAGACAACAAAATTTTATCTTTTGAAAATTGTGTGTTAAGGTGGAGGACAATAATATATCTGAATAAGGGTTGTGTGTTATGTTCTACTCCTAAACTTTTAGTAAGAACATACACAACGTTTTCAAGAGAACTTGTCTAAGTATACTTGTTACAACAGAATATATAGAAAATACTTATTTGTTATGGTTGTAATACAACGGTGGTTATCGTTTGAATTGTGTGTTAAGGTAGAGGACAATATATATATCTGAATAAGGGTTGTGTGTTATGTTCTATTCTAAAACTCTTAGTGACAACATACACAACCTTTTTAACATTACTTGTCTAATAAATCTTCTTACAATAGAATTTATGGAAAGACGTTGTTTGTTTTGGTTGTAATACAACGGGGACTCATAGTTGGTCGTTGTCTGCGATGACTCACATAACTGTTTCTAATCGTTGTCTGATCCATGTAAGAGACGGCAACTCAATAGACAACGGGTTTTCAGGGAATCAGATAACGAGTTAAAACACTTATCTGAGCCAGTTTTCCTTGTAGTGTATAATAACTTAATGTTTGAACCCATTCAACGTTCAAGTTTGTTAAGGTAATGTCACCTAACTTTGAAATACCAACATTCTAAAAAATATACGTTCGAGTAAAGAAGAGTTAAACAGAATATAAGTCTCAAACGTATTAGTTTGTTATATAGAATATACGTGTTTGGATAAGAACAAATTCCTATAAAATAGGAAAATTTTTACACAGTTAAATATGATTAAAATTGAGCTCAGATATATTATATATAAGATATATAAGTATTAGAGCCCTTACAAACGATTAACTATGCTTCCCGAAAATTCTCCTTGAAAATCGGAAGCTGCAACAGAACCTGACAGTTCATCTTGGCTTGTTGTTGTTGTTGTTGTTGTTATCTGAACTCGTATGTAACACCCCCAGATCCGGGGTCGGGGATCCGGGTCGTCACGAGTTCCACTTCCCTTAACAACACCCAATCTCATTAAACAATCAACTACTCTTTACTGTGACCCCGCAATATACACACACACACCACAAGTTATAGTCTCAGAGATGAATATCCAAAAATAATCACAAGTCGTTTTATTCCACAATTAAGTCAATACACCTTAAAAAGGTTTCTGAATAAATTTACATTTCTTTGCCATTATTACAATTCATAATATACATAAGTCTAGTACATTACTAGTTGAAAACTTAGCCTATTGGTAATTTCTACCTCAGCTACAGCGGCCTGAACGCTTCCGGAAAGCTGCGGAACGTTTCCTATCCGCTTGCGAATTGGGAGCTTGGTCCTGTTCATCTTATCTATCTGATGTTGTGTGATGAAAGAAGAAAACAAGGGTGAGCAGCAAGCCCACCAAAATAATATGTATAATGATTAACAATATATGAGCCTACTCATAATACTCATGAAAGTCTTGGTCAAAAGAAATGAACCAAGTTTGATATCTTAATGCGATGAAGTCGCAAAATATTCAGTATATATACATATATACTTTTCAAAATATTGGAAGTCCTCTTCCATGCATAATATGCACAAAGTCCCAGTGTATAACTGTATAAAAAAAAATATCGTTGCAAGGTGATCTCATATATCTAACCTTGTCTCAACGTTTTTCTGAAAATCTTTGTCATTCATAAGACAATTATTAATTAGATATAAGTTTAAAAGATGAAGTTACAAGATACTCCAATATACTTATATCCTTTCCAAATACTACTTGAACTACCACCGTTCAAGTTATAATTAGTTCAAAAGTTCATCACATAGATGAGACTACAAGATAATACTTGAATAGATTCAACCTTTAAAATATCATCAAAATAAAATGAAGTTATGAGATACTTCATTTGATGCAAACATCATTTTGAAAACTTGACCCTGCCAACACTCAACAATCGCCCAACCGTAGCCTTTCTATCGAAGTGCTCTGGGTAGTGTTGCAGAAATATCCAATTGGATGATGAACTCATTACGGGAGTTTGCCGCGCCAGGAAGACCACTTACGATGATCAGTCGTAGTAGTGCAACCCCACCATTTTCTACATGTAGAGGAGAACCTGTCGGATTTACTTGTCAACCGAACACTGAACTCCTAAGGAATGGACCGCCTTAGCGGAACTTCCAGGCCATTTGGGCCAATATAATAAGGCTGGGCCGGCGCTACTCGGCCACTTACGCCACTCCTAGTTCAGATGAAATCCATGACTCTGAAACGTAAAGCTCGTTTCCCCCTTTCCCCAAGTAGAAACTTGTTGATACGGCTCCACCAAGAAGTCGTACCTAGTTGGAAAGGAAAACTCACCGATATTTCCCAGGCGATGCCTGTTAATGGATTAACTTGTTCCAAGAATTTTACTTCCCGAATATTGGGTAAGTAATCAAAAAAACTCTTTTACCAAGACAGCAACCTTGTTGCGAATATAAAACACACCACCGAGCCGGATCCCCCAGGTTTTGAGCGAGTATTTAAATCCCCTTTTTAAAAGGAAGATCTTAAATATAAAAATAGTTTTGGGATCCGCTCTAACTTTTGAAAATCATTTTAAAGACTCGAAAACACTTTAAAGAGTGTTTGGAGTAAAACTGATTTAATGAAGTAAATCAGTCCCCAGAATATTTAGAAAATGTCTGAATATTATTATTTAAATAATATTCCCATAAAAATAATCTTTATAAAATAATTGAAGTAGAAGTATTAAAACTTATACTTGAAATGAATAGCAAATAATCAAAGATATACTTATACGAAAGTAATATCTTTATTTGAATAATCAAAAATAAGTTTGATTATCGACACCTTATTCTTTAATAAATTAAAGAATATATCTCAGCAAATAATCGGAGTCATAGATCCTCAAATGAATATTCAAATAATATTCAATAAATAAAATAAGCTGAGTCATAATACCTCGAATGAATATTATAAATAATATTCATTAAATAAAATAAGGGAGTCATACATCCTCAAATGAATATTCAAATAATATTCAATAAATAAAATAAAGGAGTCATACGCCTTCGAATAATATTTGAAATAATATTCAATAATAAAATAAAGTTAAAGTTATCGAATAAACCTTATTCGATTAATAGTTTTAAAAAAACTATATCCATATATATATATATAAATAAATAAATATATATATATATATATATATATATATACTCGGGAACATCGACTCCCGGTTTAGAAATATGTTCACCTTTTATCCCCTATACTAAGGGTATACGCAACTACTTGCTTATTTCTAGCATAGGTATTATGCAACTATAAGCATTGAAATCAACAGATAGATAACCAGATTACGGAACAGACATGCATATATACCATATTAGCATGCTCCAATATATCGCAAAATTTGCTAATAACAATCATGCAATATCACAAGATAATGCATATACATATATTTACATCACAACAACAGTATAACGGGTAGAAAACTTGCTTGAGCGACTGGGGGTTACGAATGGCTCGGGACGAGTCTGGTAACCTATAAACAACAAGTAAGTTGGAATTAAACCAAAATCACTTGTAAATCTATACTTTAACTAACTTAGACTCTAACGCTTGTTTTGCGCTCACCGATTCGCTTAAGTCACTCGGGTACCCTCGGCTCCACCATTTTTAATAATTTAAACTTTATGAGTTTTAAAGCGATTCCTTCGCGAATGACCTACCAACTGCCTAACACACTTACCATAAATGTTTCATACATTAATTAACCCTTTTTGGTCTTTAACCTACATTCCAAAGTAAGGCGAGGGAAAAAGTTTCGTTCGTGAAACGCCGTTACTTGAAACGGTCGTTTCTCCTAAACCGTAAATCGGAATCGAACGAACTACATATCAAAACGAAGCTCGTAACATGAGATATCTAAACATTGCAGTGGTCATAATCTAGCAGGGGGTTCTCGGGTCCTAAAGCTATGCACAAAAACAGTCCAAAGAAAATCGGACGTTACGACGGCTATGTTTACGCGATTTCCAAATTTTAAACCATACAAAACCAACCACAAACCAACCTCAAATCCAACACACAACAAACATCCATCCTTATCACATCCTAACAACCCCAACCAATTCAATTTAATCATTCATACTTGTGCTTAAACTTAACTTTAATCATACTTAAGTTCCTTTAAATCAAAACCACAAAATTACCATTCCATTACACTACCATTCCAAATCCCAAACTCTAAATCATAACAACAACTACAATAACATCCTACTCATCAAAATCACCTTATAATATATATGAACCTAGGGTTTGGAAATGGTATACCTTCCTTGAAGTGGTGGGTGGAGCTAGGAAGCCTTAAGAAGCTTGGAGAAGCCTTAGGAAAGCTTGGATCTTCAAGAAAACAAGAAAAAGTTCAAGTTAAAAACTTGAAAACACTATTCATTGTCTTCTTCATTGATTAAATGGAGAAGCTAGAGAAAGAATTAATGGCTTAAACTCATGATATAGCCATAACTAAGCATAAAGATGGTTAGGGAATTTTCTTACCAATTAAGGATGCTTTGATCTTGATTTTTGAAAATTTTGGCCTTGAAAAATGAAGAAAGCCGAGAGCTAATATGAAGAATAATGCCTTGGCTGATTTTTGATGAAATGATTTGCTAGTTGGTTGACTTGGTTTTGTTTTTGATTTAGCAAATTACCACCTTGTCCTTGAATTTGTGTGGTCCTTAATCAACCACACCTCCCTTCTTCCATGTCATGCTTACCTCATCCTCATGATGTCATCCTTCCTTCCTTGTCTTCTTTCTATTGGTTGGATGACATCATTCCCATTAATCCCTTTGATTAACTTCCTAATCGTTTGCCTAATGACCGCTGATCTGTTATACGGTTCGCTTAACTTTCGTTCTCGTTTATCGTTTGAAGGATCATACCCGGGATCTTATTACTTAGGTTCCCTTAACCTTTCTCAATACATTATATTCCTTTTTATGATCCTCTAATATAATCCTTAAATTTAAATCCTTTTTATCCTGTTACCTTATACTCAATTCTCTCCGTATCTTGTGGATTTCCGGGAAAAACCAAAGTGTTCGGAATTGGATTCTGACGATATTTACATACACTTATATACTTCATAGAGTACTAATAAAATCCCAGAATATCCATAACAGAACCCCTACATAGTGTGGCATGAAAAGTTTTCTCATTCAGCAAAAACACTATTCATAAGGGTTTCAAAAATTTTCCAAAAATTGGGGTTATTACAGTCTCCCCTCCTTAAAAGGATTCCGTCCCGGAATCAGATAGAAATGAATAGGGATACTTTCTTAGTATTGCACTTTCTAACTCTCAAGTCAATTTTCCCACATTGTGGTTCTACCATCAAACTCTGACTAGTTTGATAACCCTTCTCCTAAGCACTTGTCCCTTTTTGATCTATAACCCTTTCTGGTTGCTCCATATAGGTTACGTCGGGTTGCATATCTATGCGCTCATATGCCTCTATTTATCTGGCATCTGAATTACACTTCCTTAACATTGATACATGAAACACGTTACGACCTGCTACATGTTCGGGGTTAGGGCTAGCTCATATGCTAACTTCCCAAACGTCTTAATATATCCAAGGGTCCAACAAATTGTAGACTTAGCTTTCCTTTCTTTCCGAACCTCATCAATCCTTTCCAAGGGATACCTATAACATTACTAGGTCCCCTATTTCATACACTTTATCCTTTCGTGTCAAATCAACATACTTATCATGTCCATCTTGGGCTACTACCAGCCGTCCTCTGATTAGATCTATCATATCCTTGGTCCTTTGGACTACTGCGGGTCCGAGCATCTTGCGCTCTACAACTTCATCCTAATATAAGGGAGATCGACATTGTCTTCCCTCAAGGATCTCATAAGGTGACACCTCGATAATGACATATGATCTATTGTCGTGATATAACTAAATCCGCGTTAAGTGATCATTCCAAATTCTTTCAAGTCTATTGCACAGACTCTCATTATAGCGTTTAGCATTAGAGCTTTTGCTTCTCAATACCCATTCTTTTCCAGTTCGTAATCGCTACTACCTTCCGTTCCTAATATTATACTGGTTATACTTTTGCTCGTTAGCGTTCTATAACCTTTTAATAACCACGTCAACCTTAGTATCACGAATGTGTTCCCATTCCGCATACTACCCCCACTTTATTACTCCTTTTTCAGTTGTTTCCATTTCCCAAAATTTGATCAATCAAATAGAAGTAAAGGAATTTGTTGAGAGATCACTATGATCATGAACACTTGTTATATCGCATAGTTAGTACAGAAGGTGGCCAGCCTTTAGTACTTGACAAGCAATTAAACAATAGCTGGTATCCTACTAGGCTTCTATCACACAGATAGACAATCATTCGGCAATACCTCCCCTTCTGGAAGGGTTGTTCTTCTCAATTTACATGAAATGAAAAGAAGAGAAAAGAACGAACTGAAGAGAATTGTATATATAAAAAAAAATATACTGCCACAAAATATCTGGCTCGGAACCTACCTCTGAACTATAGAGGTTTGTCATAGGAGAACAAAACATATACGTATTTATATCAGCATCAAGCATTATAGCCTCGTATTTCCCATGCCTAAATATTTTCGCTATCCCGTCCATCATTCTATGGACCCACACTCTTCCTCGAGCTTATACATAATCACCTTTGAAACTCCCTCGACATCGAAAATCGAATCTGGGATCTCATTCTATACATCATCGTTACTAGAATTCTATGCTTGCACCGCAACCTTCCTCGTATAATAATACGACTCTCTATTGATAAGAAAGAATAATAATTCACTAGGTAGATACTCTACTTAATTAGTCTATCAATGATAACTTATACACTACCACGACCCGATTAGTGGTACTCAATCTCAACACCCATTCCAATACAACTCTCACGGTTGTAATCAGCTCATTACTCGCAGAATCATTGCTGCCTTACTATGGTCCACCACTGACCTACTATAGTCATTCATTTTCCATGAAGTCTTAATAGCTAACCATACGGAGTCTATCCATGTCGTATCAAATCATTCTAAGGAGGTAACATAATCACCACTCCTGATTCATGAAGAACACTCCTGATCCTGACATACATACATGACATGAAGCAAATAAAAGTGCAGAAGAGTTTCAATCGAAGCAACGATAGCAGGTTAATACCATTCTTAATCATACGCCCTAAATAGAAGAATTAACTCAAGGGTTCATCTAGTCCTTTTTTTGAAACATGGTCCTGGATTATTCTCAAGATAGGACCTTCTAAGATAGATAGCCCGTTCATGGCGATTACACGAATTAAACTTTTACCAACTACTATTACGGTTGGGTATTGTACAGTCATCAGAAGGAATGTCAATCTTCCAAACCATAATACAACCTTCACAGTTTTAACCATCATCACTGTATTCCTCTGGCACAAGCGCCTATAATTATCCTCTTACCTTTAAAGTGTCGGCCACCTCTTTGGCCTTTCCTGATATTAAAATTTCCTTATAGTCAATGTCATTTTAACCACCTCCAAATAAATTTTCTACCTTATTTCAATCACTGCTTTTGTGAAGATGCTTTCCTTAAAATCTGATGAGTTAAAAAAAAAAATCACCATTTTTCCATAAGTTATTGCCTCAGTCTTTAGAGGTTAATCACTGTCATGACTGACTCTCAATCATAATTAGAACATCTTTTATCTTAAGTCCTAATTGCCCTGAATAATTTCGACCATTACTGGTTAGATCCATACTTTCTCGTGGTTTAACACGTGCCCCACTTGGCAACATTATAATTACGTCATATTTCCTTTATCAACATTTTTATTCTTGAGAATTTCGAATAATTCCTTTCTCCTTGTAAAACCTCTAAGGTTATCCTTGAATCGTTCCTCCTGTATTCCCTAGATACAGGGCATATCAAAATACCATTCACTATTACTAGAACCATTGTCTATATACTTCTGAAAAATTTCTCCACTGATCCTTAAAGGTTGTTGTTACCTTAACCCTTTCCCAATCATACTGTCAAAACTCATACTGTCCCTATTAAGGGTGACATGCCAACCTTCATGCAGTCCCCTAGGATTCATTTTAAGTTACCAATGTTCTATCCTTAATTCCACCTTTAAAAGGTACCTGCATCCTTCCATGGATAAATCAAGTCATATATCCTTGATAGATTATCTTATTCATCATTCCCACCTCGATAGTCTATACCTAACTTCATAATAGCATCCTTATTCAAATTGAGGTCAATCCATATGGCCTCCAAGAGATAACAATGGTCATCCGCTTTTCTTTCCTGATTTGGTAATGATAACATGGATGTTCTGGAAGATATTGGTCATGTTCAACGTGAACTTCTTCTTAATAATTCCTTATTTACTTTTGTTGTTTATCTCAACAGTCACCTCAATGTTGGGATACCTCCCATACCTGGCGTCTCCCTTTTTGGGTAACAAGCCACCGGTCTTACACTTCACATTCTTGAAGGTCACTTCCTTCATCCAAATTTTCCTAATTTCTTACTTCCTTGTCTCCTCAGTCTTTCCGCGTCTCATTATTTATCCTTCGAACTATCTCAAGGTTTCCTCGAATCCTCCCAACTTAAAGGGGGTACAATATATGTATCTCTTATGCCTTCAACCATCAATTTTAACTCATGGTGGATCATCATCATCCTGACGATTACATACTTTTCTATTTCTATTGTTAGGAGTCTTTAGGGTTTCCTCATACCCAACTCCCTTATCATTCCTCAAACTCTGTTGCCTTTATATTCCTTTCCACCTCAATTCCTTTTTATTTTCCTTTCTCTTATCATTATTTCATGAATCAACACAACATAAGCATTGATTTCAAATATCCCGTCATTCTGGATTCGTGTCCTCAGAACGAATCTTGATAAATTTTATAACTTAGATTCATAATTCATCATACTCGTCTGCCTTTGTTCTGGCTCTAAAGCTTTTACACTATCTCCTTATCTTTGGTAATTACTTTCCCGAAAACAATTGACTGAACTTAAATCAGTTTATTCTAACCTCTGGCTCCGTGCCTTTCTTGGTCTTTCACCAGCAGGTGGCCTCTCTCTTAGGAGGGTAAGTGACAAAACAGTCTTTTGAGATTTGTCAATCATTTAGAATCTCAAATGATTCCTATATTTCCTTTAGCCAGGCTCTTGCCTCCACTAGGTCAGCTTGTTCCTTGGAACTCTGAGAGCTTAGCGACTTAAAGAACCTGAAAGAATTTCTCACCGCATTGTTTCCTCAGGGTGGTGGTTGGGGATAATAGTCTAAGTTCTGTCTAGACAGGTCCATGAATTGCCGTATAGGAGTACCGTCTCGGGTCTCCTTTCCTTACTCGACTTTTGATTCCTCAGTCTAAATATTTCTTCCTACTCCCCATAATTGGAGTCATCTTTTAATTTAAAATCTTCATTTTCCACTTTATTATATTCCGGGTTCTTTAAATTTTAATTGCAACCTCCCTGATTATTACGTTCCAGGTTTGCCCTTAATCTTTTTCCTTCTGGGGGCATATTACTTGGAAAATTTTGAGAATCTCCGGATATTTGTCTTACTTACTTTGCTTAAGTCTTCCCCTTCGTTTAGTCCTTGCACGATTTTAAATCATGAATTCTTAAGTTCGATAAACTTCATGACACTCTCTTAAGTGTTAATAGAGCAATTAACAATGTGATTTATCACAAACAAACTGACCTGAACTGAAATTAACGAATATATACATAATCATTTGTTCGAGGGTACAACAACTGAACATATTACAGAGGGTTACATCATTTGAACTTATCGCTCCTATCCCAAAAGTACTACCGTAGATAGTCATCTCATCATTAAAACTAATCATTCATCACTTAGGCTAATCCTCCAAAAGCGGTGCTACATGAAACCCTTGTTTGATTGCTCTGGCTCTACACACTACCATGGATTAAGAGATGCGAGCACGCACGACATCCCTAACCTGCTCCATCACAGAGGTGATGAGGTCTAAGATAGTCACAAGTAGAGCCGGATCGACCTGACCCTCAAGATGGCCTCTAGCTGTAACACGGGTGGTAGCCTCAATCCTTTCCATGCTATACGCTAATCCTGCCGGAAGTATCCCGCCCTCAATCCTTGGTGCAGTAAGTCGATCCAACAGATCACTCCTAACATTACGGGCCTCAGACAGGCCACCCAAAGTCATATAATAATTGGCGATAAGAGAAGCCTGAGTGGTAGCATCTAGCAGTACATGGGGTGCGGGTGGTGCAGACCCAGGAGATCCAAAGGGATAACCAAGCACGGTATCAGGTGACAAATGGTTCAGGGGATAAAGGTGGCATTTCCTCAGTATGTGCTGGGCTCTGTACAGGGATGGGACAGGAATTGGTGGAACCTCATGGATGTCTACAGGAGCCTCTGGAAGAGGGTCTGATACTGGTATAATTGGGGTCGTGGAAGGCCCCACTCCTTCTGCCCTCATTAACCTTTGTGCCCTTGGTAACTCTTCATCCTCTAGGGCCACCCTCGCGGCCATTCTTGCTCTGGTAGTCGCCCTGACTATGGTCATCAGTTCCTCAGCGGTCCTCTCTTCATTCTCATCAGGATCCTCCATGAGATCCTCCTCAGCCACAATCCTTTCCGGAATAACATCCTCAACCGCAACATTCTCTATCTGAACCTCATCCGGTCCCTCATTAGGGTACTCCATCAGATTCACAATTTGATCTCCAACTTGTAATAAAACATCCTCATGTTGATGCTCCTGAACCTCAAGGTTCGGTGCTCCGCTGCCCTATACGAGAATGAACTACGTTACTATCACGATACTTATAAGGGTTCCCGTAAGGGTTTTATCTGTCAGTGCTACATTAGGTAGCCCGACTATGAACTTGGCAAGAGTTCTTATTATCTTAGTGAACTTATTATCTTAACGTCCCATCATCTCTGAGGTTTATAACGCTTCGCTCTGATACCATTTCTGTAACACCCCCAGATCCGGGGTCGGGGATCCGGGTCGTCACGAGTTCCACTTCCCTTAACAACACCCAATCTCATTAAACAATCAACTACTCTTTACTGTGACCCCGCAATATACACACACACACCACAAGTTATAGTCTCAGAGATGAATATCCAAAAATAATCACAAGTCGTTTTATTCCACAATTAAGTCAATACACCTTAAAAAGGTTTCTGAATAAATTTAAATTTCTTTGCCATTATTACAATTCATAATATACATAAGTCTAGTACATTACTAGTTGAAAACTTAGCCTATTGGTAATTTCTACCTCAGCTACAGCGGCCTGAACGCTTCCGGAAAGCTGCGGAACGTTTCCTATCCGCTTGCGAATTGGGAGCTTGGTCCTGTTCATCTTATCTATCTGATGTTGTGTGATGAAAGAAGAAAGCAAGGGTGAGCAGCAAGCCCACCAAAATAATATGTATAATGATTAACAATATATGAGCCTACTCATAATACTCATGAAAGTCTTGGTCAAAAGAAATGAACCAAGTTTGATATCTTAATGCGATGAAGTCGCAAAATATTCAGTATATATACATATATACTTTTCAAAATATTGGAAGTCCTCTTCCATGCATAATATGCACAAAGTCCCAGTGTATAACTGTATAAAAAAAAATATCGTTGCAAGGTGATCTCATATATCTAACCTTGTCTCAACGTTTTTCTGAAAATCTTTGTCATTCATAAGACAATTATTAATTAGATATAAGTTTAAAAGATGAAGTTACAAGATACTCCAATATACTTATATCCTTTCCAAATACTACTTGAACTACCACCGTTCAAGTTATAATTAGTTCAAAAGTTCATCACATAGATGAGACTACAAGATAATACTTGAATAGATTCAACCTTTAAAATATCATCAAAATAAAATGAAGTTATGAGATACTTCATTTGATGCAAACATCATTTTGAAAACTTGACCCTGCCAACACTCAACAATCGCCCAACCGTAGCCTTTCTATCGAAGTGCTCTGGGTAGTGTTGCAGAAATATCCAATTGGATGATGAACTCATTACGGGAGTTTGCCGCGCCAGGAAGACCACTTACGATGATCAGTCGTAGTAGTGCAACCCCACCATTTTCTACATGTAGAGGAGAACCTGTCGGATTTACTTGTCAACCGAACACTGAACTCCTAAGGAATGGACCGCCTTAGCGGAACTTCCAGGCCATTTGGGCCAATATAATAAGGCTGGGCCGGCGCTACTCGGCCACTTACGCCACTCCTAGTTCAGATGAAATCCATGACTCTGAAACGTAAAGCTCGTTTCCCCCTTTCCCCAAGTAGAAACTTGTTGATACGGCTCCACCAAGAAGTCGTACCTAGTTGGAAAGGAAAACTCACCGATATTTCCCAGGCGATGCCTGTTAATGGATTAACTTGTTCCAAGAATTTTACTTCCCGAATATTGGGTAAGTAATCAAAAAAACTCTTTTACCAAGACAGCAACCTTGTTGCGAATATAAAACACACCACCGAGCCGGATCCCCCAGGTTTTGAGCGAGTATTTAAATCCCCTTTTTAAAAGGAAGATCTTAAATATAAAAATAGTTTTGGGATCCGCTCTAACTTTTGAAAATCATTTTAAAGACTCGAAAACACTTTAAAGAGTGTTTGGAGTAAAACTGATTTAATGAAGTAAATCAGTCCCCAGAATATTTAGAAAATGTCTGAATATTATTATTTAAATAATATTCCCATAAAAATAATCTTTATAAAATAATTGAAGTAGAAGTATTAAAATTTATACTTGAAATGAATAGCAAATAATCAAAGATATACTTATACGAAAGTAATATCTTTATTTGAATAATCAAAAATAAGTTTGATTATCGACACCTTATTCTTTAATAAATTAAAAAATATATCTCAGCAAATAATCGGAGTCATAGATCCTCAAATGAATATTCAAATAATATTCAATAAATAAAATAAGCTGAGTCATAATACCTCGAATGAATATTATAAATAATATTCATTAAATAAAATAAGGGAGTCATACATCCTCAAATGAATATTCAAATAATATTCAATAAATAAAATAAAGGAGTCATACGCCTTCGAATAATATTTGAAATAATATTCAATAATAAAATAAAGTTAAAGTTATCGAATAAACCTTATTCGATTAATAGTTTTAAAAAAACTATATCCATATATATATATATAAATAAATAAATATATATATATATATATATATATATATATATATATATATATATATATATATATACTCGGGAACATCGACTCCCGGTTTAGAAATATGTTCACCTTTTATCCCCTATACTAAGGGTATACGCAACTACTTGCTTATTTCTAGCATAGGTATTATGCAACTATAAGCATTGAAATCAACAGATAGATAACCAGATTACGGAACAGACATGCATATATACCATATTAGCATGCTCCAATATATCGCAAAATTTGCTAATAACAATCATGCAATATCACAAGATAATGCATATACATATATTTACATCACAACAACAGTATAACGGGTAGAAAACTTGCCTGAGCGACTGGGGGTTACGAATGGCTCGGGACGAGTCTGGTAACCTATAAACAACAAGTAAGTTGGAATTAAACCAAAATCACTTGTAAATCTATACTTTAACTAACTTAGACTCTAACGCTTGTTTTGCGCTCACCGATTCGCTTAAGTCACTCGGGTACCCTCGGCTCCACCATTTTTAATAATTTAACCTTTATGAGTTTTAAAGCGATTCCTTCGCGAATGACCTACCAACTGCCTAACACACTTACCATAAATGTTTCATACATTAATTAACCCTTTTTGGTCTTTAACCTACATTCCAAAGTAAGGCGAGGGAAAAAGTTTCGTTCGTGAAACGCCGTTACTTGAAACGGTCGTTTCTCCTAAACCGTAAATCGGAATCGAACGAACTACATATCAAAACGAAGCTCGTAACATGAGCTATCTAAACATTGCAGTGGTGATAATCTAGCAGGGGGTTCTCGGGTCCTAAAGCTATGCACAAAAACAGTCCAAAGAAAATCGGACGTTACGACGGCTATGTTTACGCGATTTCCAAATTTTAAACCATACAAAACCAACCACAAACCAACCTCAAATCCAACACACAACAAACATCCATCCTTATCACATCCTAACAACCCCAACCAATTCAATTTAATCATTCATACTTGTGCTTAAACTTAACTTTAATCATACTTAAGTTCCTTTAAATCAAAACCACAAAATTACCATTCCATTACACTACCATTCCAAATCCCAAACTCTAAATCATAACAACAACTACAATAACATCCTACTCATCAAAATCACCTTATAATATATATGAACCTAGGGTTTGGAAATGGTATACCTTCCTTGAAGTGGTGGGTGGAGCTAGGAAGCCTTAAGAAGCTTGGAGAAGCCTTAGGAAAGCTTGGATCTTCAAGAAAACAAGAAAAAGTTCAAGTTAAAAACTTGAAAACACTATTCATTGTCTTCTTCATTGATTAAATGGAGAAGCTAGAGAAAGAATTAATGGCTTAAACTCATGATATAGCCATAACTAAGCATAAAGATGGTTAGGGAATTTTCTTACCAATTAAGGATGCTTTGATCTTGATTTTTGAAAATTTTGGCCTTGAAAAATGAAGAAAGCCGAGAGCTAATATGAAGAATAATGCCTTGGCTGATTTTTGATGAAATGATTTGCTAGTTGGTTGACTTGGTTTTGTTTTTGATTTAGCAAATTACCACCTTGTCCTTGAATTTGTGTGGTCCTTAATCAACCACACCTCCCTTCTTCCATGTCATGCTTACCTCATCCTCATGATGTCATCCTTCCTTCCTTGTCTTCTTTCTATTGGTTGGATGACATCATTCCCATTAATCCCTTTGATTAACTTCCTAATCGTTTGCCTAATGACCGCTGATCTGTTATACGGTTCGCTTAACTTTCGTTCTCGTTTATCGTTTGAAGGATCATACCCGGGATCTTATTACTTAGGTTCCCTTAACCTTTCTCAATACATTATATTCCTTTTTATGATCCTCTAATATAATCCTTAAATTTAAATCCTTTTTATCCTGTTACCTTATACTCAATTCTCTCCGTATCTTGTGGATTTCCGGGAAAAACCAAAGTGTTCGGAATTGGATTCTGACGATATTTACATACACTTATATACTTCATAGAGTACTAATAAAATCCCAGAATATCCATAACAGAACCCCTACATAGTGTGGCATGAAAAGTTTTCTCATTCAGCAAAAACACTATTCATAAGGGTTTCAAAAATTTTCCAAAAATTGGGGTTATTACATCGTACATCTTGGCTTGCTGTTATAACATCTTGGCTTGTTGTTATAAGCTACTGATAAAATATATCAGTAAGCTATTAAACCTGCATAAACTTATTAGCACAATGTATAATAGCATGTTGTTATAAAGTAAGTACAAGCATATAATCTTGCCATTATGTGATTATCAAAACTCTAGGAGATTTAATCTCCCCCTTTTTGATGATTACATATCTAATTAGGGAATTTAAAAACTCCCCCTAAATTCCTGCATACATTTTTTAGAAATAACACAAGCAATAATTTATTAACAAAGTAGCAACCACATAACCACGTAAATTCCCTAAGATTTACTCCGCCTTAATCATTAAAAAGATATAGAACAATGAGGTGGATGGAAGAGAAATTAGGTGGAAAATCACAAGTATACAGTGGGGTTAGACAAATATTGGACAATAAAGATACATAAATAACACGAGCAATGTAATAGTGAAAAAAATGCACCAATTTGAGAAACATGTGCATAAAAATAACATGTATCATGGTAAGCCATTGAGAACAGAACAGAGCATAACAGTAAGCTATCATGTTGAGCGATAAAACATAATGGTAAGCTAATATGAGAAACAGCTTTCTATTTAAACAGAACGCATACCTAGTTCTCGTCGAATGGAAGCAATCTTTCTTCAGCCAATGGCTTTATAGAAATATCTGTTAATTGATATTCATTACGAACGAAAACAAGTTCAATCTTACCTCGAGCAATCTTATCTCTCAAGAAATGATGACGAACATCAATATACTTTGTTCTTGAGTGATTAACCGGATTCATCGAGATGTTGATGGTGCTTGTATTGTCACAATAAATTGGCATCTTTGCACATATTATTCCAAAGTCCGGAAGAGTCTGAATCATCCACAAAACTTGGGCGCAACAACTACCGCCAGCTAAATATTCTCCTTCGGCAGTAGAAAGAGCCACCGATGTTTGTTTCTTACTTTGCCACAATACTAAGCTTTGACCAAAATAAGCACAAACACCACTAGTGCTTTTTCTATCTGTTTGGCAACCTGCATAGCCTGTATCACTACACCCAACAAGATTAAAAGCATTTGTGATAGGATAAAACAACCCTAAATTAATCGTACCACTTAAATAGTGAAAAATTCTTTTAACTGCATTTAAGTAAGATTCTTTTGGGTTAGCTTGAAAGCGAGCACATACACAAACATTATACATAATATCCGGTTGAGAAGCAGTAAGATATAAAAGACAACCAATCATACCTCTATACCTCTTGATATCAACTGCCTTACCGTTTTCATCTGAAGTCAGCTTGCTATTTTGATTCATTGGTGTAGATTTTGGCTTGACATGCTCAAATTCAAATCTAGTTAGCAAGTTCTTCACATACTTTGACTGATGAACATAAATGCCATCCTTTTATTGGTTGATTTAGAGCCCCAAGAAATAGTTGAGCTCACTGTTGTGAATATGTTGTGAACTTGATGATTTCATTAACAAAACACTTTAGTAGATTTAACTTAGTGAAATATGTAAAACTCTACAGATAAGCAAATATAGTCCCGACGGATGACTCAATATAGTCCCGACGGATGATGATTTGACATCCATCGAGTGAGTAGCTTATGTAACAATAAGTCATGTATCATGTCTCTGTAAACACATTTGTTTAGATTCTGTAGTAGCATATAAGTCATGTTGAATTTAATTAGATATGCAGAATAGGTTGATTAATTGTAAATAGATGATGTCTTGTAATTCTGCATAAATGAAATGAAGTCAAGTGCCAAATAGCTACCCGACGGATGATCAACAAAGCTACCCGACGAATCATCAACAAAGCTACCCGACGGATGATCTACAAAGCAACCCGATGGATGATCATGTACTCGACGGATGATCAATTCAAACATCTGTTGATAGTGACAACACAGTCACATGTGTCGAGTGTATGGAAAAGGAATGTAGAAGCCTATTCAACTGGGTTTTTGAGAACAAAGAAGCATTGCCATTTCTATGCTATTATGAAGATATTTAAAGATGTTGGAATATAGTAGTGAAGCATCATAATATTAGACTTGATAGGTTTTGTTTTATTATCTTGTATTATTACTGTGTAATCTTGGTGATATATAAACCAAGAGTAGCAAATAGAACAAAAAAAATAAGAGTAAGCAAGTATTCTCTCAGAGAAATAATTGTAAGCTGTGTCCTTAGTATTTCTCTGTAAGTTTAGTTGTTCTTATTTGTAAGCAGCTGTGAGCTATTCAAGCTTCACAGAGTTCTCTTGATATATATATATATATCTGGTGGATACATTCAAATCCACCAGAAAGTTTTAAAGACTTGTGTTTTTATTACTTTATGTTTTGATTCATATTTAACTTGTTATTCCGCACTTTCCAAATCAAAACACTGACATATATATTTTAAGTTAGAACATTTTTTTAATTGAGAAAAAGATTAAAGAATTCCATTCAACCCCCCTTCTATAATTCTTGTTGCATTGTTAGGGACTAACAATTGGTATTAGAGCAAGCTCTTGAAGAACTAAGAGTTTAAAGATCACAACAAAAAGCAAGATGAACAAGAAGGATGTTGGAGTCAAGATTCCTTTTCTGGACAAAGATAATTACCATCACTGGAAGGTAAAGATGCATCTTCATTTGCTTTCTCAAGATGAGGCCTATGTGGATTGCATAGAGAGAGGTCCTCATGTACCAATGAGAGCTGCAACTGGAAATGAGCCATTAGTTCCCAAGCCAAGGCATGAATGGTCGGATCTTGATATTGAACAAGTCAGGAAAGACAAGAAGGCCATAAATATTCTGTTCAATGGAGTTGATGGTGACATGTTTGACAACATTATCAATTGCAAGACAACCAAAGAGGTTTGGGACACCATTCAAATAATTTGTGATGGCACGGAACAACTTAGAGAAAATAAGATGAAATTACTCATTCAGCAATATGAGCATTTCCACTTTGAAGAAGGTGAAACACTCACTGATATCTTTAGTAGATTTCAAAAGCTACTAAATGCTCTGAAGCTTCATGGAAGAGTCTACCAAACCAAGGTTTCTAACCTCAAATTTCTGAGATCCCTTCCAAAAGAATGGAAACCAATGACAATCTCCTTGAGAAACTCACAAGAATATAAGGAGTTTACACTAGAGAGATTGTATGGCACTCTAAAGACTAATGAGCTTGAAATAGAGCAAGATGAAAGAATGGAGAAAGGGAGAAAGAAAGGAGGGTCCATTGCACTGGTTGTTGAGTTAGAGAAAGAGAAGGAGATAAAGATAGAAGATTTTGGTTTTAATCTAACTGGCTATTCAGATGCAGATTATATAGGTTGCAGAATTGATAGAAAAAGTACAACAGGAACCTGTCAATTTTTAGGAAACAAGCTTGTGTCCTGGTTCAGTAAAAAGCAAAATTCAGTTTCTACTTCTATAGCTGAAGCTGAATATATTGCTGCTCGCAGTTGCTGTGCACAGATTTTATGGATGAAAAACCAATTGCTAGACTATGGTCTGCAAGTGAAAAAAATTCCTATTTTCCGTGATAACACAAGTGCAATTGTGATAACGAAGCACATAGACATCAAGTACCACTTCATAAGGGAACATGTAATGAATGGTACGGTGGAACTACATTTTGTTCCAAGTGAAAAATAGCTTGCAGATATATTTACCAAGCCACTGGATGAATCCACCTTTTCAAGGTTGGTAAGTGAGCTAGGTATGCTTAATTACTCTTGAATAGTTATTAATAATTTGCAAGTTGTAATGCAGCCAGAAATTTAATTGATTTTTCAGTCATGGATGAAATTTTGGCTAAGTCAAAATTAACATCTCGACGGATGATCATTATCCATCGAGTTTGATCATCCGTCGGTATACTATTTGTTAATAAAATAAATTATTTTTCTGGAAAATTTTATTTCTCGACGGATAACTGATTTATCCTCATCCGTCGAATTATCTTATTCTTAGTCGTTGATTCTCTGAACATTATCCATCGAGTATACTTACAGTTTGTAAGCATAACATGACGGATAATTGATGGAATTTTATAGTTTATTTTTTTAAACGGCTATTTTGGGCAATTCTTATTGGTTACTTTTTTTTACTTTATTATTTTTGTCAGTTATTTTTGAGATAGTACAAAAACATAATTCATTTTCATTGCTTTTCTTTTATCATTCTCAAATCATCTGCTCTAACTTCTTTCTTTCTCAAAAACAATTATCATCTCTCTCTCTGCAATTTTCACTCTCTAACAATGACACCAATCGTCAAGATCATGTCTCAAACTGGATTTATCTATGAGAAGAACAACTTCACGGCTCTAGTGAACAATGGGATTCAGCAGTCTGGCGACTACCAAAAAATGATGGATTTTGTGAAGAACTGCAAACTCAACTATGCCATGATGGAATCACCCACCATTTACTGTGAGGTTGTTGAAGAAATATGGACGACTGCAACATACAACTCAACTGATAAGACTATCATTTTCACTATTAAAGGTAAGGAATTTTGTGTTAATAGTGATATTGTTAATTAAGCATGTTTCAAAATTCCTGATAATACTGTAACTTCTCCACACACAGACACTGACATTGTTAATATAGTTAACTCCATGGGCTATGCACTCTTTACTTCTAAATTAAGTGAAATTTGGAGGTTGGGTCTTAGGAAGGAAGAGAGTTATCTGTGTGTTGTAGTTACTAAGGTATTTTCTGGTAAAATTAGCAATTTTGATTAAGTTGATATCTCTATGCTCAACATGCTTTACATGCTAGTAACTGATAAATTTTTCAACTTTAGTGATCTTGTCATATTTGAGTTGGGATTTAAGTTAGGGGAGCTAAATAAGAGGGGTAAAAATATTTACTATGCTAGATTTTTAATGATGCTTGCTAACCACCTCTCTGAGGATATTGTGCTTGAGAACCCAACCAACAAATTAGATTGTTGGGTTCAAGAAAGGAGGGTCATCGCAGATTTGAACAGGGAAAACCATCAAAAAGAGATGCCACTATTCTATTTTCCAATTATGGAGGCACCTCACGTAAGTGAGGTAATTTCAACTTTATCTACTCTTCCAGCCTCACAAACTTCTTTGCATTTTAGTGTAGCTATGACAACTGTGTCATTGACCCAATATTTGCCTACCCAAGCTATAACGACTCGTGTATTTTTATTTTTATTTTATACTTGGAAGTGTAATAAAAGTTTAAGTAAATAAATAAAAGGTATGTATTGATTTTGGCAGTGATTACTGATTGTTATTTAATTATTTATGACTTGTTAATATGTAGAATTGGAATTATGTGATTTATTTGTGAGTTATATGATTTTATTTCGCTTGTAAAAGTGATTTTATGATAATTTTAATTCCATAAATATTTGGGTTGTCTTTAAAATTGGTTTTCCAATTTTATAATTTCAATAATTATTTTTAGGACTTTATAAAATTGAGAAATCAATATTTTGTTAATTATTTATGTTTAAATGATTTTCTGAGTGTGTTAAATGCTAAAATCCATATTTAATTATGGGAATCTTTAAAAATTATGAAACTAATATTTTATTAAGTTCATATTATTCTGAGATTATTTTGGGAATTATCGGAGTTAGTTTCACCCGTGCGTTGATTCGTGTAATTAAAAAAAGCGGGTACAAACTGTATTTTAGAATTATTCTAAAATTTCAAAACCTACGTTTTAATTAAGTTCGGGATACGTATAAAACTTTGAAGTGGTTTCAATAAATTTATGAAGTTGTTTTCTCGTGAACCCATTGCGAAAATAATAACTACGGGATGTTATAGACCCTGTTCGGCTCGGTGTGGTGGTTATAAGGGAGTGACACGTATCCTAATTAGAAGATACGTGTCAGCAGCTGGTTTTGGGGGATTAAAAACATCACCTTTTATTTGTCTCTCTCTCGGGCCTCGGCTGTAACTCTTTTCGTTTCTCTTCGATTCTCTCTCGATTATTTCTGTTCTTCCTTCCTTCTTCCTCCTGATTCTTTGTTCGCCGATTTCTTTCGGTTTTCCGGTGAGTTTCGGTCGTATTAACTCCCAACTGTAGCTTCGATTTCTTCTTTTTGATGTATATATATATGCACCTGTGTGTATGTATATGTTTGTGCAGTGTTGCCTTAATTATTACAATAAATTTCGGTTGTCGCCGTGTAAATTACGGCTAGGTGGCCGGAAGTGTGTGTACGCGTCTGTGTTGTGTGTGTGTGCGTCTGTGTTGTGTGTGGTGTGTGGCGGCTTGGCCGTGTGTGGTGGCCGGGGTTTGGCCGTGTTCTGTGCTTCCATGTTTTGCTTGTTTTGGGCTCTGTTGGGCCTGTTCATTCGAGCCTTGGGTTCTTTGTTGGGCCTGACAGTTGGATTTGACGGTTGGGCCGAATTTTGTTACAGTGGGCTGATTATTAAAATTTTAATTTCTATTTTCCTTTCTATGCAGGAATTATTTGATTAAGCATTCATGATATTAATAATTTCGTGCAGGAATTATGATTAATCGGTGAAATGCGTGATGGAAACCCGAAGTAACGGGTACCCGCGAATTTTACCGCCGTCGGCGATGAGCCTCGACGAGCTGACGGTGGACGGTGATGACGATGTTCTGAGTCCTAAATTCTATAAATAAATAAAATAAAATAATTATGTAAAATATGTTTGGATTTGAATAATTAATTTTTATTGGTGTTGGGTTGTACAGAATAATAATGTGGATGGTTGAGAATTATTGACGTCGACTATAATCGACGGGTAGTCTTATAAATAAAGAAGTTGCTGCCAAAATTTTCTAAAAATATATTTATAATTATACATAATTATGTTTTACGTGATATCCCTATTTATGTTCGAGAAATATAATTGCATGATTATGTGTATAATATTAATACGAGTCGGGTTGTCGGATTTGGGTTATTAGGATTTAGGGATATCAAGCATGCCGGTATAACTAATTAGGGTATTCTGTAATTGTAGATCCCAGTCAAGTTGTTCCAGGATCAAAGTCAGCGTGAAAGCTATTAGGGTTTGTAAAGCGTTGCAAGGCAAGTACCCCTGACCATTCTTTTATGGTTCAGTGTATATGAATAGCTAAATGTTTTATTCTCGTGATGGGACAGAAATGTTTTAAGTTACGTATCCCCTGTAGTTATAAAATCATTGTTTTTGAATTGTTTTGGGGAAAAGTAACTTCGAAAGGTACCTGTCTCAAATGGAATGATTTGCGAAACGGATTTTATATGTGTGCTGGATAAATAAATGATTTTGAAAATGAGATAGGTACAAGTGTTTTTGAAAACTGGATAAAACGGTCAGATATGGGATACATTGGGGCCAGAGTAGGCCTATTGAGGTGGCTTAAGAGGCTAATTCGGTTGCGCGCATTATAAAACCGATTAGTCCAGCAGGTCAGAGACCTAGCTAGTCTCTGAGTTCCGGAACAGGTAAATGGGATGGCAGTTAGAGCCGTCTGGTATTGATAGCCTGATCAGCTATCTTCACATATCCGCTATGTATCTGATTGGGATTTGTGAATTATATGAAAGCATGATTGATTGATACAGCGGTTTTATAAAATGGTTAGCATGGTAAAATTGGACTCTGGTATTACGCAGCACACTATAATGTTGTTTTCACAAAGCATGCTAATTAGTGATATCCAGTTACTTTGATTATCATTATGAAATGTTGATATCATGATTACAGCTCTGTTCCCATTATTGTTACATTACTGTTTTAATCTATTATTCATATTTGGTACTGCTGAGCGATTATGCTCACCCTTGCAAACTGTTATGTACATTTCGCAGATGCCTAGAAGATCAGTCAGACCGACCCATGTTCTCGCCCCTTCTGGACCCGGCTCCTCTGAGGTAGTTTGTATCAGGCCATGAGGTCTGAGGAGTTGCTGAATAAAGTTAGTGTGTCGTAGATAGTGAATAAAGAGTATGTAATAATAAGAATCTGAATTATACCTGAACCTGGATCGGATCTTGGTTTGGGGTTAAGTTAATATATTCTAATAATAATTCTGTTGTTTATATTTTTGAGTAATTGTGTTTAGTGACGTCAACTCCTAACCCCGGGGTTGAGGCCGTCACAGTTGGTATCAGAGCTACAGGTTCAAGTCCCTGATTCAGGTTAGGGATTGTGTTAAGTAGGTGATAACGTGAGTCTTTAAGTGTGAGTCAGCAACTCATATAGAGGAACAGACCTTTAGAGTCAGTCGAGTGTTCCGACGGCGTTACCCTGGCATCTATTAAATGTTTTGATAGAATTGCCTTGACCTGGTTGTGTCTTGCCTGTATATTTATTATGTTGGTAGTGGCCTATTGCGATTTCGAGTTCTCCATCTCGGGTTTCTGATTCGGATAGCTCAGATTCGGAGAAACCCCTTGATGCTGTTGCCGAGGAGACCCCTATGCCTCGTCCCCCAGTTCCTTCTTTTGTGCCTCGAGACATCCCTGGATCTGGTCCTCGTTCCCGTTGGGTACGTAGGTCTGTGTTTGCTGTCAGGGATTTCCCTCCCGGCTGCGGTCCCAGTTCTTCCATGATGAGACCTCCGGCACCTCCTGTGGCCCTTAGTGGTATTTCTTCACCGATCCCTTATCATGTGCATAGGGCGGTGAATACTTCCTTTATCAGAGAGCAGAGTCCAAAGTTTGCTGCCCAGTTGGACCAGGTACCTATTGCACCATTTCAGGGTATTTCTACCCCTTCCCCTGAGGTGCAAGGCCGTGTGAGAGTATTGACCCAGATGGCTGTAGAGAGGGCTAGGTCTGTTGACCGTTTCATTAGTTCAGAGTTCAGAGCTGTGCAGTATCAGGACCTAGTGAACTGGCTAGTGTTTGAGCTAGGTTCCATTGGTGGCAGTGGTAGAGACTAGACAGAGTTGCAGTAGAGGGATGCAGAGCTCAGAATTGACTTCTAGGAGTTCTGTGATGGTTTTCTTTGTATATGTACATTATGTTGTGATAGTTTGTAGTAGGCGCGGCTGTTATGACAGCCAATTTTGGCGTGTATTCGGATGGTTCTTTGTATTTGGATTTTCAGTTGTACTGGTTGGATTCTGTTGGTTATTGTATTTCAGCTGCTTTATATTATTATTCAATTTTACATATTGTGTGTTGCTATTATTGTTGTTATTGTCATTGTTGATTCTGTTGCTGGCATTTTTAGATTATAATCATTCACTCAGGATGGATCCAATTATAATGGGGGATGAGAATATTGTCTTAGTGGCAACGCTCTCCTGATGCATAAATATAAACTGCTGGAGCAATCCATTTTCTTATATCTGACTATTATGTTTCAAGAGATGCCACCAAAGAGAAATTCTCAGCCCAATATCGGATCTGCTGGGGATCCTTCCATGAGTGATTTGATGAACTTGTTGCGTCAGCAGACTGTACAGCTGGCCCAACATCAACAACAATTCCAGCAACAGCAGCAACAATTGCAACAACAACAACAAGAGCAACAGCAGCTCATACAGCAACAACAATAGCAAATCCAATAGTAGCAACTACAAATCCAACAACAGCATGAGATGAGAGGGGCAAATTAAGGTGTTAGTTTTAAGTCTTTTCAAGCAGTGAAACCCCCAGAGTTTAAAGGAGAGGTAGATCCTGTTGCTGCCAGGATATGGTTAAAGGAAATAGAAAAGGCGTTTGCGATCACTAAGGTGAGTGAGGATTTAAAGACTGATTATGCTAGTTATTTTCTGAGGGATGATTCGAATTATTGGTGGTAATCTACGCGAGCCCTAGAAGGAGAAGGTCCAGTTCCCTGGGCCAGATTCACAAAATTGTTTTTTTGAAAAATACTTTCCAGCCTGTCTCCAAAGTCAAATGGAGATGGAATTTTTGGAGTTGAAACAAGGAAATAGGAGTGTTATGGAATATGAAGCAAAGTTTACGGAGTTGGCCCGTATAGCACCGGAATATGTGAGTTCTGAAGCCCAACGAGCGAAGCGGTTTCAACAAGGGTTGAAGCCAGAAATAATAAGTGGAGTTGTAGCCTTACAACTCAAGACATATACTTCGGTAGTTCAGGCTGCCCTGGTGATAGAGAGTGATCAGAAGTTAGCTACAAAGGAGCAGGGTGAAAAGAAAAGGAAATTTGAAAGTGGACCTGCAAAGTCAGAATCAGGAATGGCAAGTCGAAGGTTTCGGCGTTGGTTTGGTAGGAATAAGAATAAAAAGGATTAAAGGGCAGAACTTTCCCCAAGTTAAGCCCGGTACAACATCAGTTAACTCTGCCCCGACGAGGATGAGTAAGCCAGTAGTTGATTGTAAGACGTGTGGGAAAAAGCACAGTGGTGAGTGTCGAGAGAATGTTAATTGTTTTAAGTGTGGACAGAAAGGTCACTATTCCACGGAGTGTAAGTCTGAGATTCAAGGAGTTACTTATTTTAGTTGCGGCAAAGTGGGACACATAGCTAGGAATTGCAAGTCAGTGACTCAAGGTAATGCAGGAAGGAGTGTGTCTCAAGGACCAGCAACTAGTACTGCGAGAGCTAGGACTTTTAAGATGACCCAGAAGTCTCCAGTTCATGATTCTGATGTGGTTACAGATAATAAAAGGATCAGTTACCAAGGGCAGAGGCAAGATAGGAAGTTTCTCTCAGTGATGCAAGCAAGAAAATTGCTGAGACAAGGATGTGAAGCGTACTTGGCTCATGTAGTGGATACGAAGAAAGAGACCCCTATTTTGGAGGACATCCCTGTAGTATGAGAATTCCCTGATGTTTTTCCAGAAGAATTACCAGGATTGCCACCTGATCGTGAGATAGAGTTTTCCATTGATTTGATACCTGGAGTTGAACCAGTTTCTAAGGCTCCATACATAATGGCCCCGATTGAAATGAAAGAATTGGCTAAGCAACTTCAGGAGTTATTGGATAAAGGAGTTATTCGACCCAGTGTTTCTCCGTGGGGTGCTCCAGTGTTATTTGTGAAGAAAAAGGATGGAAGTATGAGATTGTGTATTGATTACAGAGAGCTGAATAAGTTGACGATAAAGAATAAATATCCTTTACCGCGGATCGATGATTTGTTTGACCAGCTTAAGGGAGCATGTTACTTTTCAAAGATTGATTTAAGGTCCGGCTACCACCAGTTGAAGATAAAGCCCGAGGATATCCCCAAGACTGCATTTCGAACAAGGTATGGCCATTACGAGTTTCTAGTAATGTCGTTTGGATTGACGAATGCACCGGCAGCTTTCATGGATTTGATGAATAGGGTATACAAGGAGTATCTGGATAAGTTTATTATTTTATTTATTGATGACATCCTCATATATTTGAAGAATCCAGAAGATCACGCGGTGCATCTGCAGATTTCCCTTCAAAAGTTAAGAGAAAAGCAATTGTATGCTAAGTTTTCTAAGTGTGAGTTTTGGCTGACGGAGGTACAGTTTCTTGGACATGTGGTGAGTAAGGAAGGTATCAAAGTAGACCTGGTAAAGATTGAAGCCGTATCAAAATGGGAGCAACCGAAGACACCCACAGAAATAAGAAGTTTTCTTGGATTAGAAGGATATTATCGAAGGTTTGTGAAAGATTTCTCAAAGATTACATCCCCACTTACTAAGTTGACCAGGAAGAATGAGAAGTTTATTTGGACGGAAAAGTGCGAAGAGAGTTTCCACGAGTTAAAGCGAAGATTAGTGACGGCTCCAATGTTAACATTGCCAGATGAGATGGGAAACTTTGTAATTTATAGTTATGCTTCTCTGAAAGGATTGGGATGTGTGTTAATGCAGCATGACAAAGTGATTGCGTATGCCTCCAAACAATTAAAGCCTCACGAACAAAAATATCCAGTTCATGACCTTGAATTATCGGCTATAGTATTTGCTTTAGAGTTATGGTGTCACTACTTGTATGGTGAGAAATGTGATATTTACACCGATCATAAGAGCCTGAAGTATATATTCACGCCAAAAGATCTGAACATGAGACAGAGAAGGTGGTTGGAGTTGATTAAGGACTATGATTGTTCAATTAATTATCACCCAGGTAAAGCCAATATAGTGGCTGATGCCTTGAGTAGAAAGGAAAGGCTGAATATGATTAAGATTGCGGAAGAGTTGGCACAAGACTTAGAAAGAATGGAAATTGAAGTTCGAGTACTTAATGAAAGTCAGGAGCAGCTATATGAAGTTACTTTCCAGCCAGCATTGATGGAAAAGATCAAAAGGTGTCAAGAAGGAGTTATGGAACAAGAGTTGGATACTTTGACTGGAGAAGAGCTGTGTACTCAAAAAGATAGTCAAGGTTTGTATAGATTTTCGTCCAGAGTTTGGATTCCTAATGTAACAGAGTTGAAGAACGAGGTATTGCAGGAAGCATATAACTCTAGGTTTTCTATCCACCCTGGTAGTACCAAGATGTACCAGGATTTGAAGAGAAATTTTTGGTGGCCAGGAATGTAGAAAGATATTGCCAATTGGGTAAGTAAATGTCACGTGTGTCAGACGGTGAAAGCAGAGCATCAACGACCGAGTGGATTGTTACAACCTTTGGAGATTCCCCAATGGAAATGGGAAGACATTGCTATGGATTTTGTAGTGGGATTGCCAAAGACGAGAGCGAATCATGATGCTATTTGGGTAATCATTGATAGATTGACTAAGTCGGCGCATTTTCTTCCGATTAATGAAAGGTATTTATTGGAAAAGTTAGTTAAGTTATACTTGGACGAGATAGTTACCAAACATGGAGTTCCTGTTTCTATAGTGTCGGATCGAGACCCGAGATTTAATTCCAGGTTCTGGACTAAATTCCAAGAGTGCCTAGGAATGAAATTAAATATGAGCACCGCTTATCATCCTCAGACGGATGGCCAAAGTGAGAGAACGATTCAGACCATAGAGGATATATTGAGAGTCTGTGTTTTAGATTTTAAGGGTAATTGGGATGAGCACCTACCTTTGATTGAGTTCTCGTATAATAACAGCTACCATGCCAGTATAGGGATGCCACCTTATGAAGCTTTGTATGGACGAAAGTGTAGGTCACCATTGTACTGGGATGAGGTAGGAGAAAAGAAAGTGTTAGGCCCTGAATTGGTTCAGCAGACTAGAGATGCTATAGTGTTGATTCAGAAAAGATTGGAAGCAGCTCAAGATAGACAAAGAAAATACGCAGATTTGTATAGAAAAGACATGGACTTTGAGATAGGAGCTTTGGTGTTACTAAAAGTATTGCCTTGGAAAGGGTTAGTACGATTTGGTCAGAAGGGTAAACTTAGCCCTAGATTTATAGGACCCTTTGAGGTTTTGAAGAGAGTGGGAAATGTCGCTTATGAGATAGCGTTACCACCGCAGTGGCAGCACATTAATAATGTGTTCCATGTATCTATGTTGAAGCCTTATGTCCCTAATTCGAATCAAATTATAGAATATGAACCGATTGAGCTTCAACCAGATTTGTCCTATGTAGAACAACCGGTTCAGATCCTAGACCGTAAGGAACGAGTCCTTAGGAATAAATCAATTCCAATAGTAAAAGTTTTGTGGAGAAATCCTCGAGTAGAAGAGTCTACTTGGGAATTAGAGTCAGACATGCTTGATAAATATCCTTATTTGTTTAGATGAGTCAGATTCTGGGGATAAAATCTTTTTAAGGGGGAAGGAATATAACGACTCGTGTATTTTTATTTTTATTTTATACTTGGAAATGTAATAAAAGTTTAAGTAAATAAATAAAAGGTGTGTATTGATTTTGGCAGCGATTACTGATTGTTATTTAATTATTTATGACTTGTTAATATGTAGAATTGGAATTATGTGATTTATTTGCGAGTTATATGATTTTATTTTGCTTGTAAAAGTGATTTTATGATAATTTTAATTCCATAAATATTTGGGTTGTCTTTAAAATTGGTTTTCCAATTTTATAATTTCAATAATTATTTTTAGGACTTTATAAAATTGAGAAATCAATATTTTGTTAATTATTTATGTTTAAATGATTTTCTGAGTGTGTTAAATGCTAAAATCCATATTTAATTATGGGAATATTGAAAAATTATGAAACTTATATTTTATTAAGTTCATATTATTCTGAGAATTTTAGAATTATTTTGGGAATTATCGGAGTTAGTTTCACCCGTGCGTTGATTCGTGTAATTGATAAAAGCGGGTACAAACTGTATTTCAGAATTATTCTAAAATTTCAAAACCTACGTTTTAATTAAGTTCGGGATACGTATAAAACTTTGAAGTGGTTTCAATAAATTTATGAAGTTGTTTTCTCGCGAACCCATTGCGAAAATAATAATTGCGGGGTGTTATAGGCCCTGTTCGGCTCAGTGTGGTGGTTATAAGGGAGTGACACGTATCCTAATTAGAAGATACGTGTCAGCAGCTGGTTTTGGGGGATTAAAAATATCACCTCTCATTTGTCTCTCTCTCGGGCCTCGGCTATAACTCTCTTCGTTTCTCTTCGATTCTCTCTCGATTATTTTTGTTATTCCTTCCTTCTTCCTCCTGATTCTTTGTTCGCCGGTTTCTTTCGGTTTTCCGGTGAGTTTTGGTTGTTTTAACTCCCAACTGTAGCTTCGATTTCTTCTGTTGGATGTATATATATATGCATCTGTGTGTATGTATATGTTTATGCAGTGTTGCCTTAATTATTACAATGAATTCTGGTTGTCGCCGCATAAATTACGGCTAGGTGGCCGGAAGTGTGTGTGCGCGTCTGTGTTGTGTGTGTATGCGTCTATGTTATGTGTGGTGTGTGGCGGCTTGGCCGTATGTGGTGGCCGGGGTTTGGCCATGTTCTGTGCTTCCATGTTTTTCTTGTTTTGGGCTCTGTTGGGCCTGTTCATTCGAGCCTTGGGTTCTTTGTTGGGCCTGTCAGTTGGATTTGACTGTTGGGCCGAATTTTGTTGCAGTGGGCTGATTATTAAATTTTTAATTTCTATTTTCCTTTTTATGCAGGAATTATTTGATTAAGCATTCATGATATTAATAATTTCGTGCGGGAATTATGATTAATCGGTGAAATGCGCGATGGAAACCCGAAGTAACGGGTACCCGCGAATTTTACCACCGTCGGCGATGAGCCTCGGCGAGCCGACGGTGGACGGTGATGACGATGTTCTGAGTCCTAAATTCTATAAATAAATAAAATAAAATAATTATGTAAAATATGTTTGGATTTGAATAATTAATTTTTATTGGTGTTAAGTTGTACAGAATAATATTGTGGATGGCTGAGAATTGTTGACGTCGACTATAATCGACGGGTAGTCTTATAAATAAAGAAGTTGCTGCCAAAATTTTCTAAAAATATATTTGTAATTATACATAATTATGTTTTACGTGATATCCCTATTTATGTTCGAGAAATATAATTGCATGATTATGTGTATAATATTAATACGAGTCGGGTTGTCGGATTTGGGTTATTAGGATTTGGGGATATCAAGCATGTCGGTATAACTAATTAGGGTATTCTGTAATTGTAGATCCCAGTCGAGTTGTTCCAGGATCAAAGTCAGCGTGAAAGCTATTAGGGTTTGTAAAGCGTTGCAAGGCAAGTACCCCTGGCCATTCTTTTATGGTTCAGTGTAGATGAATAGCTAAATGTTTTATTCTCGTGATGGAACATAAATGTTTTAAGTTACGTATCCCCTGTAGTTATAAAATCATTGTATTCGAATTGTTTTGGGGAAAAGTAACTTCGGAAGGTACCTGTCTCAAATGGAATGATTTGCGAAACGGATTTAATATGTGTGCTGGCTAAATAAATGATTTTGAAAATGAGATAGGTACAAGTGTTTTTGAAAACTGGATAAAACGGTCAGATATGGGATACATTGGGGCCAGAGTAGGCCTATTGAGGTGGCGTAAGTGGCTAATTCGGTTGCGCGCATTATAAAACCGATTAGTCCAGCAGGTCAGAGACCTAGCTAGTCTCTGAGTTCCGGAACAGGTAAATGGGATGGCAGTTAGAGTCGTCTGGTGTTGATAGCCTGATCAGCTATCTTCACATATCCGCTATGTATCTGATTGGTATTTATGAATTATATGAAAGCATGATTGATTGATACATCGGTTTTATAAAATGGTTAGCATGCTAAAATTGGACTCTGGTATTACGCAGCACACTATAATGTTATTTTCACAAAGCATGCTAATTAGTGATATCCAGTTACTTTGATTATCATTATGAAATGTTGATATCATGATTACAGCTCTGTTCCCATTATTGTTACATTACTGTTTTAATCTGTTATTCATATTTGGTACTGCTGAGCGATTATGCTCACCCTTGCAAACTGTTATGTAAATTTCGCAGATGCCTAGAAGATCAGTCAGACCGACCCATGTTCCTGCCCCTTCTGGACCCGGCTCCTCTGAGGTAGTTTGTATCAGGCCATGAGGTCTGAGGAGTTGCTGAATAAAGTTAGTGTGTCGTAGATAGTGAATAAAGAGTTTGTAATAATAAGAATCTGAATTATACTTGAACCTGGATCGGATCTTGGTTTGGGGTTAAGTTAATATATTCTAATAATAATTCTGTTGTTTATATATTTGAGTAATTGTGTTTAGTGACGTCAACTCCTGACCCCGGGGTTGAGGCCGTCACACAAGCTACTAAATCCAAAATTTCAAAAACAAAGACAAAGAAAGCCCCCTCTGGTGTCTCTCAAAAGGTGCCAGTTGTAAAATCCACCAAACCAAAAGAGGGGAGTGTGAAGGTGGGTAAGAAAGGTGAGGGACATGATGAACATCAAAGAAACCCTAAGGATAAGGTTGGAGAGGTGAGTGTTTCCCAACCTATCCACACTGCAGTTTGTCCAACAAACTGTAGTGCTTAATAAGGATATAAGTTCATTACTAGTTGCATCCTCCCAAAAGGATGTGACTATTGACCATTGCTCTCAACCAAGAGCACAGGCCAAAAGGGTAAGGGACATAAGCTCACCCCAAACTTACACTAGAAAGAAGAAATCAAAGACCCTTGTGGATGCACAGGGTTCACACACTGTGCAAACTGGTGCTAAAGACACAGTCACTACACCTTCTCAAAGTTAGGTTGATGTGGCTCCAATAAATGTGGAGTCACATCCAAAATCTTTAATAATAGAAGCACCTGAAACACCAAATTCTCCCACACACTCTTTGGATGTTGACATGATAAACACATCACTTCCAAATTCTCCATCTTTAACTCTCTTGGAGAAGCCAAAAATCCAAGCAAGTGAGCATCATCTTCTAGATGATTTGTTGGTTCACTTTCCATTTCTTTCTGAAACTATTGAGACATCTGTGCTAAAATTTTCATCAATCTGCACAGAGTCCACAATAGTTTCCACTCCAAACTCATTCATTTCTACTTACTCGATGGATATTGTTCATCCGTCGAGTAGTGATTGTATCCCGACGGATAAGCTTAACAGCAGTTATCCGTCGAATAGTCAAACTACTAACCCGACGGATATTCCTTATCTGTCGAGTGTCTCTGTATAGCTTCAAATTTCATCAATTACTACAAGTGCAGAAGAATTAGTAGTAGTGCAATCACTCCTAGGATTGAGGGAAGGGAGTGAAATGAGTGAGATTCTGGGTTGCTCCCAGGAAAAAGGAGAGGAAACGAGTGAACCAATGCAGTCCACTTCTTTAGGACTGGAAAAAGTGAGTGTGAGGAGTCCCACCTTAGATGGTGAAGTTAAGGGTGTGAGGGTGGGTAGCCAAGATGAGACCTTGATGCAACAAAAGAGAGATCATGAGAGAAATGCAGGTACATGAGTGATAAGGATGGAAACCATTGCAAGTGAGTCAATGAATGTCAGTGATGCAGAAAGGAAAAGGCTATTTCAGCAAGAATATCAAGCTGTTATAGATTCCATTTCCCTAGATGCTGAGACATTTACTCACCCTGTTACAGCTTATCAAACTCTAGATGTACAAGGAAATGAGGAGGCTGAAAGATTGCTGAACTTGGTGCATACAACATAATCTTTACAGAGAGCAAATGATGCAATCACTGCTATGCCTTCCAATATTGGCAGTAATTTTAATCTGGATGAAACTTCTTTTGGAGATGGTGATGGGGATGATGAGGAAGATAGCATGGACATAGGGGGAGATGCAGATATTCCTGCCTGGATGCTAACAAAAGAATGCTCATACTCACATCTTCAATCAACACTTTTCAAGCTAATTCATGACACCCAAGCAGCCATTCAGGCATCATCCAATGCTAGCACAAAGAATCTACTCACAGCACATCTTGAAGCACTCCAGTTGCATAAAATTCAAGCCCTCTAACGCAGTCAGAGTGTTGATGCAATCAAGCAAGAAATTTATGAAGTCAAGCAAGATATTATAGAAAGGATGGATGTTAGACTCCCTGCAACCACCATGACTGAAATTGCTCAAAAGCTAAGGAATGAGGCTGATCTCAATAGGAAAGTTGAGGCCATGGACTCAAGACTATCTGCTGTAGAGAAGTCAATGGCCAAGATACTTAGCAATTAAGAAGCTCAGACTACACTACTCCAACAGTTGGTGGCTGCTCAACTCCCTCCCACACAACTTGATGATAACAAAAAGGGGGAGAAAGGCTCAAGTGAGGGGGAGAAATAACTTAACATTCAAGTTAGCAAAGTAATTGTGCCCACAGTTGCTTTCACTAAGCCACCAACTAAAGACATCATTGATCAGATTAATGAAGCAACAGCCACATTGAGAGCAGCTGAAAAGAAGTAGTTGAGCCCAATCAACTGGGAGAAAATTGATGAGGACATTCAAAAGAGGTTTGGGCTAGCAAAGAAGCTAGAAAAATCAGCCATTCATCACTCTCAAGTCAGGAAAATCTCTGTGAATGATATGAGCATGAATAATCTGGAAAGAGGACAGCCATCCTGCATCAAATCTCCAAAGGCTGAGCTAATTTTGAAGCCAAAGGTGAACTATCCTAAATCTTCTTTAAAGAATCCTTTGGATACAGTGTATGAGACACCAAAGCCTGATGAGAAGAAACGGATGTCAAGATCTATTGCATTCTATAAGGATCCAGCTGATTCAACATTGAAAAGAAGAATTGCTAAGGTTTTCAGGAATGGTAAGAAAATTTGTGTGGTGGCTGGACACCCTCAATTTGTTGAAGCAAAGAGAGAAGAAAAGGTAAGATTGAAACAAGAAAAGACGCAAGCTGCTCTGGATGCTAAAAAGGTCAAACAAAAGAAGGAGCAAGCTGCTATCTTGGCCAAGCTGCAAGATGTAAAACCTACACAACAAATTCCTCAACAATCATCTGAAACCACTGAATCTAAGGAACTGAAATTGTAAGAAGAATCTTAGCAGAGAAAAAGTTTTAGATACAAACTTCATGCAAAGAGAAAAATGGATTTTGATAAAAAGGAATTGGAAGATCAATTTCCCAAAAAGTCTACATCTGCAACAACTCAAACATACATGCCCTCTGTGGCACATGAAGAATTCAAAATAGATCCATCCAAAAATATTCATGGTGAACCTATCATTCCAAAGGATGAGCCAATAGACTGGGATAGTCTACCAATACCTGAACTCAATCTACCTCACTTCATGAAGCCAAAGAAGACAAAGACCAGAGTGGTCAAGAAAGTGAAACCCTCAACCCTCAGATCTAAGTCCCTAACCAAAGCTCAAACAAAGTCAACATGGGAGACATCATGTACATCTATGACATCAAGGAATTCTCAGATCTAAACCTCTATCTAGATGAACTGGAAGAAGTCAGAGGGATTGATGCTTACAGGAATCTACCTGAAAGGTTAGTATTCAAGTACAAGGGAGGAAAAGAGATATAGTGGCCACTTCACAGGATCCTTCAAGAGAGTTAATTTGTGCTGATAAAGGTTTATTCGTCCTTCAAGAAGAACTTTGGATTCAATGTGACAGCTAGAAGACTTGTTCTAAAGAAGATTGAAAAACTGAGGAGTATTAGAGCCAAAGATGCACTCCTAAAGACTCTAACTATTCCTTACATAGGAAGTAGAGTGCATCTAAGGCCCTACTGGCTGATAGAATTCATGGATGATAAAGGAGTTAGAAGATTCTTTAGATTAGAAGACCAGTTGAGCATCTCTAGTAATGAGACTCTTTTGGAAATGCAAGGAATGCTAAATCTCTCAGAATCTGATAAACTGGAATTCCACAGACAGCTCCAAAATCAGATAGAAGAAAACAACAGAAAGCTTGGAAAGAGATCCAGATCTTCAAGGAAATAGATTAATCTGCTCAGGCTAGAGGAGCACCTTGAAAATGACCATGAGCAAATCTTTGTACATTTTGTTAATTGCAGCACTTTACAGTTTTATCTATTTCCATTTAAATTTGTATTTTTAGGGTGTTTTGTTATCAAGTTTCTCTTAATTTATGGCTACAATTATAGTAGACATAAATTGGGGGAGATTGTTGTGAATATGTTGTGAACTTGATGATTTCATTAACAAAACACCTTAGTAGATTTAACTTAGTGAAATATGTAGCACTCGACGGATAAGCAAATATTGTCCCGATGAATGACTCAATATAGTCCCGACGGATGATGATTTGACATCCATCGAGTGAGTAGCTTATGTAACAATAAGTCATGTAGCACATCTCTGTAAACACCTTTGTTTAGATTCTATAGTAGCATATAAGTCATGTTGACTTTAATTAGATATGCAGAATAGGTTGATTAATTGTAAATAGATGATGTCTTGTAATTCTGCATAAATGAAATGAAGTCAAGTGCCAAATAGCTATCCGAAGGATGATCAACAAAGATACCCGACGGATGATCAACAAAGCTACCCGACGGATGATCTATAAGGCAACCCGATGGATGATTATGTACCCGACGGATGATCAATTTAAACATCTGTTGACAGTGACAACACTGAAAGGAATATGTCCTAAGTCCAATCATATATTAGGATTTAGGAATAACTTTTATGTAATCTGTTTTGGTTTCATTGATATTAATAAAGACTTGTTTTGTTTTTATTATGAGCTTTATCTATTTAAGTGTTTAAATAAGATATACCATAGTTTAGAGTAAAGCTTTTTATGGATTATGATGAGATCATAATAGTGAGACCTAAAAAGATGATAACTCTAAACTTAAATAGTTCCTGGTCATAGGATTACTAACTGGTAATTAATAATCCGCAAAGATCGATACATACTATGCTTGCTTCATTATGAAGGATGTCTGTTCTTATAGACATTTGTGTGGTGACACTATAGCTAGTATGTAGGTGCTTATTATGGAATAAGTTCACTGAACATGACTCGCACAGCTGAATAACTGATGGAGTTCACTCACGTGTTAACAGTTGTTCACATAGTGATAGTTGTACAAGTATCCTTAGACTTGAGGTCATCATAGTCATCTTGTGTACACTGAACTATGCTTTGGTTTAGTTATTAGTCTACAGGGACAATTATTAGGGCTCTTCTGGGTATAGGAATTTGTACACGAAGATAGTGTATGATCAATAAAGGATCTACCCCTTCCAGTGAAGGAAGCGAATGTTCAAGGCTGATCCACTTATGCTAGTTCAGGAATTTCTGGCCAGAGTGAATAAAATTAGAAAGGAGTTTCTAATTTGCATAGAACTACGCATAGTAAATGGTAAGCAAATGATTGAATTAGATAGGCTTGACACGAGTTCCATGCCTTGTATTTAATCGGGACATTGTAGGGTAGAAGGAGTTTATTGTACGGTAACTATTCACTGAATAGGTTCTTGGTATTCTAAGCAGTGAATTCATATTATCCGGATAGTCGCGATATGCTGAGAAGTATCCCTCACGATGTAGAATAAATGTGATTAATTAATTAATCATATTTAATAAATTAGAGAATTTATATAAATAATGATAAAATAGTTTTATTATTATTTATTTCTACTACCGGCTTAATATTGAACCTACAGGGTCACACCATAAAAAGAGAATGATTTAATGGTGGAGGAATTAATTAATAATTGCTAATAATTATTTATTTGTGAAATAAATAATTAATTGGCAAATTTAATAATTGATTAAATGAGATTTAATTGATTATAAATTAATTAAGAAAAGTTCTTAATATTATTAATTAAGAATTTAATTTTTGGAAATTAAATCAAGAGAGAGAATTATTTCTAAAGTGTTTAGAAAAAGGATTAGTAATTAAAAGGTGTTTTAATTATTAATGAGAATAATAAATGGGATAATAATAAAAATATTTATGGGAAAATTTCAGCTGAAAATTTTGCCTATAAATACACTATTATAGACCCTAATTTTATTCTAACCCACATCAAACCCGAAAACCCAAAAAGTTTGGAAAACCCAATTCTCTCCACCTCCTTCCTCCTCCTTAACATCGTTTTCTTGGTGGATACCGGTGGAGTGCTTCACACTTGAGGAGCAACTGCTAAGGATCTCTGATCGTTGTCTCCGAATTATTTTAAAAGGTTAGATTCGATCCCTCGAATTTTTATTCACGATTTATATGCTTTTATTCGGATTTTATATGTGTAAAAGTGTTTTGCCATGCCCCCGCTGCGATTAAAATCCAACAAACACAGTCACATGCATCGAGTGTATGCAAAAAAAATATGGAAGCCTATTCAACTGGGTTTTTGAGAACAAAGAAGCATTTCCATTTCCATGCTATTACGAAGATATTCAAAGATGCTGGAATAGAGTAGTGACGCAACATATTATTAGACTTGATAGGTTTTGTTTTATTATCTTGTCTTATTACTGTGTACTCTTGGTGATATATAAACCAAGAGTAGCAAATACAACAAAAACAATAAGACTAAGCAAGTATTCCCTCAGAGAAACAATTGTAAGCTGTATCCTTAGCATTTTTCTGTAAGTTTAGTTGTTCTTATTTGTAAGCAGATGTGAGCTATTCAAGATTCACAGAGTTCTCTTGATATATATATATATATATATATATATCTGGTGGATATATTCAAATCCACCAGAAAGTTTTAAAGACTTGTGTTCTTATTACTTTGTGTTTTGATTCATATTTAACTTGTCATTCCGCACTTTGCAAATCAAAACACTGACATATATATTTTAAGTTAGAACATTTTTTTAATTGAGAAAGAGTTTCAAGAATTCCATTCAACCCCCCTTCTGTAATTCTTGTTGCATTGTTAGGGACTAACAATTGGTATCAGAGAAAGATCTTGAAGAACAATGAGTTTAAAGATCACAACAAATAGCAAGATGAACAAGAAAGATGTTGGAGTCAAGATTCATTTTCTGGACAAAGATAATTACCATCACTAGAAGGTAAAGACGCATCTTCATTTGCTTTCTCAAGATGGGGCCTATGTGGATTGCATAGAGAGAGGTCCTCATGTACCAATGAGAGCTGCAACTGGAAATGAGCCATCAGTTCTCAAGCCAAGGCATGAATGGTCAGATCCTGATATTGAACGAGTCAAGAAAGATAAGAAGGCCATGAATATTCTGTTCAATGGAGTTGATGGTGACATGTTTGACAACTTTATCAATTGTAAGACAACCAAAGAGGTTTGGGACAGCATTCAAATAATTTGTGATAGCAAAGAACAAGTTAGAGAAAATAAGATGCAGTTACTCATTCAGCAATATGAGCATTTCCACTTTGAAGAAGGTGAAACACTCACTGATATCTTTAGTAGATTTCAAAAGCTACTAAATGCTATGAAGCTGCATGGAAGAGTCAACCAAACCAAGGATTCTAACCTCAAATTTCCGAGGTCCCTTCCAAATGAATGGAAACCAATGACAGTCTCCTTGAGAAACTCACAGGAATACAAGGAATTTACACTAGAGAGATTGTATGGCACTCTAAAGACTTATGAGCTTGAAATAGAGCAAGATGAAAGAATGGAGAAAGAGAGAAAGAAAGGAGGGTCAATTGCACTGGTTGCTGAGTTAGAGAAAGAGAAGGAGATGAAGATAGAAGCTGTTGAGTCTTGTTGTGTATATGTTGTGTACTTGATGATTTCATTAAAAAACACCTTGGTAGATTTGACTTAGTGAAAAATGTAGCACTCGACGGATAAGGATTATAGTCCTGATGGATGACTCAATATAGTCCCGACGGATGATGATCTATTATCCATCGAGTGAGTAGCTTATGTAAGAATAAGTCTGTAGCACATTTCTGCATACAAATTGTTTAGATTCTGTACGTAGTACTCAAGTCATGTTGACTTTAACTAGATATGCAGAATATGTTGATTAATTAGACTTAGATGATGTCTTGTAATTATGCATAAATGAAATGAAGTCAAGTGTCAGATTGCTACCCGACGGATGAACAACAATGCCATTCGACGGATAATCAACTAGACAACGTGGCGGATGATTATAAACTCGATGGATGATCATGAACCCGACAGATAAGGAATTCAAACATCTGTTGACAGTGACAACATAGTCACATGCGTCGAGTGTATGCAAATGGAATGTGGAAGCCTATTCAACTGGGTTTTAGAGAACAAAGAAGCATTGCCATTTTCACGTTATTATGAAGATATTCAAAGATGCTGGAATAGAGTATTGAAGTAGCATAGTATTAGACTTGATAGTTTTTGTTTTATTATCTTGTCTTATTACTTTGTAATCTTGGTGATATATAAATCAAGAAGTAACAAATAGAATAACTAACTAAGCAACCAAAGAGAGATATTTGTATGATGTATTCTCAGTATTTCGTTGTATTCTTAGTTGTTCATTTGTAAGCAGCTGTGAGTAAATTGCTACACAGAGTTCTCTTGATATAATATATATCTCTGGTGAATACATTCAAATCCACCAAAAAGTTTTTAAAGACTGGTGGTTTTAATTACTTATGTTTTGATTCATTTCAAGTTATTATTATGCACTCTGCAAATCAACTCACACTGATATATATATATATATATATTCAAGTTAGAACAATTTTATTTGTGAAAAAGTTTCAAGAATTCCATTCAACCCCCATTCTGTAATTCTTGTTGCATTGTTAAGGGACTAACAATTGGTATCAGAGCAAGCTCTTCATAAATAAAGAGTTTAAAGATCAACAAAACAGCAAGATGAACAAGAAGGATGTTGGAGTCAAGATTCCTATTCTAGATAAAGATAATTACCATCACTGGAAGGTAAAGATGCATCTTCATTTACTTTTTCAAGATGAGGCCTATGTAGATTGCACAGAAAGAGGTCCTCATGTACCAATGACAGCTGCAACTGGAAATGAGCCATCTGTCCCCAAGCCAAGGCATGCATGGTCTGATCTTGATATTGAACAAGCCAGGAAAGATAAGAAGGCCATGAATATCCTGTTTAATGGAGTTGATGGTGATATGTTTGACAACATCATCAATTGCAAAACTGCCAAGGATGTTTGGGATATAATACAGATTATCTGTGATGGCACTGAGCAAGTTAGAGAAAACAAGATGCCGCTACTGATTCAGCAATATGAGCATATTCATATTGAAGAAAGTGAGTCTCTCACTGACATCTTTAGTAGGTTTCAAAAACTACTAAATGCTCTGAAGCTGCATGGAAGGGTCTATCAAACAAAAGACTCCAATCTGAAATTCCTTAGATGTCTTCCAAAAGAATGGAAACCAATGACAGTATCATTAAGAAACTCTCAAGATTATAAGGAGTTTACTTTGGAGAGACTGTATGGCATCCTGAAGACTTATGAGCTTGAAATAGAGAAAGATGAGAGGATGGAGAGAGGAAAGAAGAAAGGATGATCCATTGCACTAGTTGCTGAGTTAGAAAAAGAGATGGAGATGAAGATGGAAGTTGTTGAATCAACTTCAAAGGTCTGTCAAAATAAGGGCAAGGGGCTGGTAGCAGAAAATGAAGATTCTTTGAGCCAAGATGACATTGAAGATATTGATGAACATCTAGCATTTCTTTCCAGAAGATTTGCCAAGCTCAAGTTCAAGAAGAACTTTGGAGCAGCCAAGTCAAATAGAAACATGGTGGATAAATCAAAATTCAAGTGTCAGTGGCTTGGCAGGGCACTCTGCCAGTGAGTGTAGAAAGTCAGATTCCAACAAAAAGAAGTTTGAGCCTGTGGATTATAAACAGAAATACTTTGAGTTGATCAAACAAAAGGAAAAGGCTTTCATTACACAGGAAAATGACTGGGCAACAGATGGTCTGGATGAAGATGAAAATGTTAGCTATGTCAATCTAGCCCTAATGGCAAAGTCTGATGAAACAGAGACAAGTTCTTCAAGTAATCAGGTAATCACCACTAACCTTGTACATTTATCTAAAGCTGATTGTAATGATCTATAAATGACATGTCTACAGAATTATACCATTTGCGTGTTACACTTAAGTCTCTAACTAAAGAAAATGCTAAAATCAAAGAAAATAATTTGTTTTTAAGTGAGAGGAATAATGTGCTAGAGTCTCAGTTCATTGAATTTTAAAAATTAAGAATTGAGTGTAAAATTGCTAAGGATGAATTAACTGAGTCCTTGAAGAAAGAAGAGATCTTGAAGAAGCAGCTTGAACGTGAACAAGAGGTGATTAAGGCATGGAAAATATCTAGGGATGTTCATGCTCAAATCACCAAGGTTCAAGGGATTGAATCCTTTTATGATGCAGCCTGGAAAAAGAATAAGGAGAAGCTGGAATCCAATCTGGTGGAAGGATTGCTAACAGATGTAGACTCAACGGATGATGAGGGTCATCCGTCGGATAGCAAAAAGGGTTATCCGTCGAGTGACATAAATACTCATCCGTCGACTGTGAGCAAGCCTATGAGTAAAGCCAAGCTTGTCAAGTTAAATGAGAGATATGGATCAGTCCCCAAGAATTTTGTTCCAGGAGAATCTAGTCAAGTGAAGAAGGAAAAGAAGGCTAATGTTGGCCATATGACTGTCAAACAATTGAGTGACAGACTTGAAAAGATTGAGGTTAAAACAGAGGCTAAAAAGAAAAATAATAGAAATGGTAAAGTAGGGATTAACAAACACAATAACTACGCACCTGATAAATATGCTCCTAGAAAAATCTGTGTCAAGTGTGGCAGTGTAAATCATTTGTCTGTTAATTGTAAATCTGCCATGCCTACTTCCATATCCGTGCCACCTCACTTTCCCAACATGAATGCCATGCCTCCTATGCCTATGAATGCTATGTCTACACAGAATATGAATGCACAGTTTGCTAACATGCCATTTGCACCTAATACTTATTATGCTGCATTTAGTATGCCACAAATGCCATTTAGCATTCCTTACTGGAATAACATGTTCACTAATAGCATGCCATTCCCTGTTAATCATAATATGCATGATAATTCTGCTGTAATGAATGGTTTCAAAGGTTCAACTCAAATGACTAAGGATGAATCTGATATCCCCAAGTCAAATGAGATCAAACCTAAGAAACAGAAAAGGAAAGCTAACAAGGCAGGACCCACGGAAACTTGGGTACCAAAATCAACTTGATTTGATTTTGATGTGTGCAGGGAAATAGAAAGAATATATCGTAGTTGGATAGTGGTTGTTCAAGACACATGATTGGTGATTTTAACCTGCTCACAGAGTTCAAGGAGAGAGCTGGTGTAATATCCGGGATATATCGTGTAATTATTTTTGATATTAAATAATTATTATGTGTGTTCAGTATCTATTCTATGAGTTAATTGTTAAGTGTTATCTGTACTTGGATATTCAAAAATAATGTTAATTGAGTATTTTAATTTTTATATGTCCAAAATAAAATATAAATAATTTTCATATCTTCCTAATTATTTTTATGTTGATTTATGGATTTATAAGAATCATATGAAATTTCTAAAATCTTTTTCCGGGTAATTAAAATCTATTTTATAAAAATGGGAACCAACCGACGTCACCCATTATTACGTTTTTGGAACCCGAAACTCTTCCGAGAACTCCTTCCTAACCTAATTGTAATATTCCGAGCATATTCCATGTTTCGACTTTTTCGATCCGGCGTACGGTTTGTTCTGCGCGGGTCCCGGCGCAATATTTTTGATATAGTATTCGTTTCGGTAAATCAATAAAAACCCGTATTTTCGATAAACGGGAGATTTATTAAACTATCCCAATTATCACTTCGTAGTACGCGTAACCAGGCGCTGAGACCAAGACTGCAGTACAAATTGTACTGATTTGGATAATTATCCCGAAAACCGATACCGTTTGGATCAGTTTTTACAAATAAACGTACCGTTTTATATCCGGAATGATCCAACGGGATACTAATTTTCCGTAAATATAAATAGCCTTTTACTGTATTTTATTTCATATCAAAATCATTTGCAGACAGATAAATATATAATTTTACAGAGAAAAATCATATATTCATAAACTGTTCCAAGAATCAAATCAACTTTTGAAGGTGTTATTGATCTTTGTTTGAAAAGCTCGAGTACTGGATTTGAAGGTCTTGAAAAGCTCTATCAGAATCTGTAATCCATATACATGCAGAATCAAAGGTTTATTTTCTGAAAATTTATTTATTTTCGAATTTATTTTATTAAAAATATGAATTTTTGTTCGGATGATTGTTTCTATGATTTGATGATTGCATGTTGTAGAGCTTGTTTTCCTGATGATTTTCATATGTCATACGTCTGATTTGGAGTTCAATAACATGCTCAAAAGTGGGTTTAATTTTCGAATTTCAAAATTAGGGTTTATAACCTGTATGAATGTTTTCTATTGAAATTTGGGGGTTTTTGATTCAAGGGTTATTAGATGTTGATTTATAGTGGGTTGTGTTCCTTATGAAATTTGCAATCGATTGATATATAGCTCGTTAACAGAGGATGCTTGAATCGAAGGGAGTTGTGTTTTAAAGATTTACGATGTTCGCCGGAAACCGGCGATGTTCTTGGCCAATTTCCGGCCAGAACAGGGATGATTAGAATGTTTTGATTGCATGAACAAGTTCCTGGTGTTGTGTAGTGTTGATCTGGAGGTGTTGGTGGGGTGAGGACGCCGGGATCGTCTTCTCCGGCCACCCCCGATTTTCCGGCGACTGAAACTGCAAAATTGCAGTTTAGTCCCTGTAGTTTTGAAGATGGTAAAGTTTAGTCCCTGTAGTTTGCAAAGTTTTCAAAAATAGGATTCCTGTTTATAAAATGTTTAAAAATCATATTTCCTATTTATTTTTATTATAAAAATTCATTTTTAATTTCTGAAAATTCTAAAAAAATTAGTATTTTAATTCCGAAAATTATTTTTAATTCAAAAATAAATCTGAATTAATTAGTTAATTAATTTCAGTTAATTTTTAATTGATTAATTGGTCAATTAATTCGAAAATTAATTGATTAATTGATTTAATTAATTATTAATTGATTTTAATTAATTATTTAATTAGATTTAATTATTTAAAAATGATTTAAAAATTCCGAAAAATAGTTTCGAGCTTTAAAATATTATTCTAAATTATTATCATGGCTCGATAATTATTCTAAAATTATTTCGGAGCCAGAATTGGCCAACCGAACCCTGTTATTTTAACCCGAAATTGATCCAATGATCTGTTTTAATTCCGAATTTTTTTTTAAAAATCATTATAAATACCCAAAAGCCTATTTATAACCCGAGACTTCTTCATAAATGATTTGTCATTGATTATGTGATGTATTATGTGTTATATGTGACTTGTTGATTGACTATTGGTCTATACATTCGGTGTTTACTTGATTATTGCATAACTTTCAATCCGTTAATCGGATTTGGGTAAAACGAAGGGTAGATAGAAATATATGTTGAATAGAATCCTATGAGTTGATGATTGATAGATGCTTATAATATGTGAGAAGAAGAAGCAAGACGTAGGAAAGGGAAACAGGTAGTTGAGGAGTAAGACGATTCTGATTGGAAGCGAGTGTTGTGTAGTAAGCTAACACCAGGCAAGTGTTATGAACTTTCTCGAGATATTGTAGTACTTGATAGTCTTGTTGATATTGCAAGTGCTTTGAAGCACTGAAAACCTAAATTATAATCCATTGTTCACTTGATATCATAACCATATTCACTTGATGAACATTATTCTCAGTTTTGTCATTATGACTTGCTGAGCTAGTTAGCTCATTTGTGCGATATTGTTTATACTCTTTCCAGTTAAAAAGGAACCAGTTGGTTGCAAGGATCCCCAGTCCAGTGCGAGAGCTAGGGATTAAGGCTGTTAAAGCTGAACTAGTAGGCTTCTTTTGGAATAATGTAAATTTGTAAAAGTTTGTATTCAGTTTGAGTTTGGAATAGTTGGGATTTGAACGGTTTATAATATATTAGTGTGTTTGGCTTCTGTGCATACTTTGACCTGTTGCGATCCGTGGTAGTTGTTAAGTAGGGTCACTATATATATATATTATTATTATTATCTTTATTATTGTTATAAGCGGGTTGTAAACAGTGCGTGTGTGGACCCCAAACTTCTAACCCGGGTTTGGAGGGTGTCACAGGTTTGGTATCAGAGCTACAGGTTATAAGTCACTGACACAAGCCTAGGTTGACGGGAATGGGTAGAGGGTTAGGATTAGAAGTAAGGAATAGAAAGATAGAACGTCGAGAGGTTGAGTGCTTTGGTATATTAGGTATTAGTGTAATTCGCGTCATAGTTCGAGATTCTTATATTACGATATGATTTCAGATAGCAGCGATGGCCGACTCTTTTATCCCCGTATCAGCTGATCACTCAGAGCCTTCAGTTGGAGTGCCATCTTCGGATCCACGTCCTGTTGTTCCACCAGTGTTGGCTATATTACCTCCACCTGTGTTGCAGCCCGTACCATTGCAGGCTATTCCACCTCCAGGCATGAGGCCACCTGTCAGAGGACCCCCACCTGCTGATTCAGGTTTTACCGGTCATTCAGTCACAGGAGTACCTTTCCAGTTCTCTTCCTATCATGTCCCATATCATCAGTTTGAGGCTTGCCTTATGGAGCAGCGATTCCTTCAGGGTCAGATTCAGGAATTATTACTGATAGGGATAAATAAATCCTGATTCTATTAATAATGGGCTGCTGGACCCAATAAGAAGATGTATGATATTCAGACCAGAGAGGTTAAGCCTGATGGACCAGATCAGGCCTGGTGGAATAAAAAAGGCCCAAAAGCCCTGATTATTAATTAATTTCGTAATTAATTAATAAGGGAAAAATCAGCTGTTGAGAAGAGTCCTGATAAGGATATAAATCCTTATAGATTAGCCTCAAGGGGACCTAAAAGGATAAGGGATCAGTTTCCTACTATCTAGGACTCCAAAGTCCATTCTAATTATGAGACTTGCCCACCAAGTCTCCTATACCAAGTCCAATTCAAGGACTACCAACATCTATATAAGGGGTCTCACCCCCACCAATCAGAACTACGTTTTTTGGCTTGATTCTCTAATTCACAGAGATACGTAGGCATCTCGTAAAGGCAGATTGAGTCACGAAACACGAGAGCAGCCATTAAAGGCCTTGAGCTCCCGAATCTTAGTATTAAATACAGCAAATAATAACCTTGGTTTTTTATCCATAACATTTGGCGCCGTCTGTGGGAAATTCGGAACAACAACCATGGCGAGAACACGGAGAACAACCAGCACTCTGGAGGAGGGAACACCATCAGGGACAACCCAGGTGATTTCATCAACCGTGGAGGTTCCTCCCCATTCAACTTATGCATCTACTCAGGGGGAAGCCCAGACATGGGCAACTCATCCTCAGCCACAAGGGACAACTCCCCCGACTATTCAAGGTACGAATCCTCAAGTTCAACAAGTACATATACCTGTGAATTCTCGACCCGTCGGGTATGAATATTCAACTGTTGTTACTACTAACCCCCCTTATGGGATGCCCCTTCACCCTGAGGTTGGAGGAAGCGGATATGCTGGGCGAAGTGAAGCACGAGGGCGGTCGCCCCCCTATATACGAGGTTTGGATCCTATCCCTGAGGATCGGGAATTTTCTGGTCCATACACTGAGAGAGATTCCGAATCTTCGGATGATGAAGTGGCCCCGAGAAGGAGGCGTCCTGGAAAAGAGCCAATGGCCGATGGAAGGCAACGCCCCCAAAGCACCCCAGGGGCGAATCCCCAAGAAGTGCAGGAAAAGATCAGGGCTCATGAGGCTGAAATCCAAAGGCTGAGGCGTGACTTGGAGGCTCACCAAGCCACCAGAACCCACATACCACCTAGGGGGAGAAATCCTCCTCCTATCATAGACCTGGATGGTCCGGTAAGAAGAAGGGCTGCTGTCCCAAGAACTGATCCAAGCAATCTCCTTCCCCTTGGAGATCCTGATGATCCAACTCCACCCTTCACAGAAGAGATAATGAATGCCCATATCTCAAGGAAATTCAAGATGCCCACTATCAAAGCCTATGATGGCACGGGAGACCCCACTAATCATGTTAGGACATTCTCTAATGCACTACTGCTGCAACCCGTGAATGATGCTATAAAATGTCGGGCCTTCCCTCAAACCCTGTCGGGTATGGCTCAAAGATGGTACAGTCGCCTACCCCCAAATTCTATTGGATCATTCAGAGAATTAAGTCAGGCTTTTATTAAGCAATTCATCAGTGGAAGAGTCCATGAGAAAAGTTCAGCATCTCTTATGAGTCTTGTGCAGGGAGCTAAAGAATCCTTAAGAGATTACCTAAATCGTTTTACAAAGGAGGCTTTAAAAGTCCCAGACCTTGATGATAAGGTAGCCATGATAGCACTGCAACAAGGAACTAGGGATGAGTTTTTTAAGATGTCTTTGGCCAAACGACCCCCTGAGAGCATGTTGCAGCTCCAAGAGAGGGCAGGGAAGTATATCAAGGTTGAAGAAAGTATGAGGAAGACCGTAGTAAGTAATGAGCCCACTGGAGGCAAGAAACGAAAAACTGATTTGGAGTATATCGCTAAGGACAAATATCCTAGAACCGAACAAAACCCTGATTCAACCCCCAAGAAGGGAGGACCTGGGCAAAAGTTCACTGAATACGCTAAGCTGAATGCTCCCAGAAGTCAGATTTTGATGGAGATTGAGAAAGATAGAGATATTCGCTGGCCTAAGCCCTTGAAGGCTGATCCCGCCAAGCTAGATAAGGGCAAGTATTGCAGGTTTCACAAAGATGTTGGCCATGACACCGATGAGTGTAGGCAGTTGAAAGATGAAATTGAGTTTTTGATTCGAAAAGGAAGATTGAACAAGTATACTGGAGATGGAGGGGACAGAAATAATAATGGAAGGAAGAACTTTGAAGATCGTAGGAGGGACCAAGATGATCAGGGGCGGAATCCCCAACCTAGAGGACCAGTTATAAACACCATTTATGGAGGGCCGAGACCTCGAGGGCCTGTGATAAACACGATCTTTGGAGGTCCAACTGCTGCTGGATTGTCCAAAAATTCCAGAAAGGCATATACTAGAGAGGTTATGCATATTGTTGGAGAAGCCCCGAAGAGGGCCAGGACAGAAGTAACATTGGCTTTTGATGATTCCGACCTAGAGGGTGTGAAGTTTCCTCATGACGACCCGCTGGTCATAACGCCGATAATAGGAAATAGCCCGGTTAAGAGGGTCCTTGTGGATAATGGTGCTTCTGTGGATATCTTGCTCCACGACACCTTTCTAAGGATGGGGTATAACGACTCCCAGTTGACACCAACCGACATGCCGATATATGGATTTGCTGGAGTAGAATGTCCTGTGGAAGGGATAATTAAATTGCCAACCACCATAGGTACGGAGCCAAGGCAAGCAACGCAGATGCTGGATTTTGTGGTGGTAAAGGCTAGTTCAACTTATAATGCTATCATGGGGAGAACAGGGATACATACCTTCAAGGCGGTCCCCTCTTCCTACCATTCAGTCATGAAGTTTCCCACCCGAAACGGGATTGGAGAAGAGAGAGGAGATCAAAAAATGGCTAGAAGCTGTTATGTGGCCTCTTTGAGGGCAGATGGAGTCGGGGGGCAGGTTCTTCCTATTGAAGATATGGATGTTCGAGAAAATGATGAGAATAGAGGAAGGCCAGCAGAAGAATTGGTTTCGGTTCCTTTAGATCCCAAGAATCCTGAGAGGATGACTTTCATTGGAGCTACATTAGAGGAGCCCCTTGGAGGGAAGTTAGTGAAATTTTTGCAAGAAAATAGTGATGTGTTTGCATGGTCAGCAGCTGATATGCCAGGCATAGACCCGAAGTTAATTACCCACAAGTTAAACGTGGATCCAAGCCGGAAGACAGTGAAACAAAAGAAAAGAAATTTTGCCCCGGAAAGACAAGAGGCTATAAAGCAGGAAGTGGAAAAGCTCTTAGAGGCTGGTTTCATTGAGGAGATTCAATTTCCGGAGTGGTTAGCAAACCCTGTAATGGTGAAGAAGGCTAATGGAAAGTGGAGGATGTATATAGACTTCACCGATCTGAATGATGCATGCCCCAAAGACTGTTTTCCGCTGCCTAGAATTGATACTTTGATTGATGCCACCGCTGGACATGAGATGCTGAGTTTCATGGATGGGTTTAACGGATACAATCAGATCAAAATGCATAAGGATGACATTCCAAAGGTATCATTTATCACTGACTTTGGCGTTTATTGTTATCTTGTTATGGCGTTTGGTCTCAAGAATGCAGGAGCCACCTATCAAAGGTTGGTGAATAGAATTTTTAAGGATCTTATTGGTAAGACTATGGAAGTCTATGTTGATGACATGTTAGTCAAGAGTCTAGTAAAGACTGATCATATAGCCCATTTAAGGGAAGCTTTTGAGGTCCTGAGGTACCACAAGATGATGTTGAATCCCACGAAGTGTGCTTTCGGAGTAGGATCTGGAAAATTCTTGGGATTGATGGTCTCAAAGAGGGGAATTGAGGCTAACCCCGATAAAATAAAGGCAATCCTGGACATGGAACCCCCAAAAACTGTCAAGGATGTTCAGAAACTCACAGGAAGGGTTGCTGCGCTAGGACGATTCATCTCCAAGTCAGGAGACAAGTGCTTGTCATTCTTCAAGTCATTAAAGAACATTAAAGACTTTGTATGGAGTGAGGAAAATCAGAAGGCATTTGAAGAGTTAAAGAAGTATATGGGCCAGGCCCCGTTGTTGGCCAAGCCATTTCTGGGTGAAGTTTTATTCTTGTACTTGGCTGTTTCAGAAAGCGCCTTGAGCGCGGTGTTGGTTAAGGAGGAACTGAAAGTCCAGAAACCCGTATACTATGTCAGCAAAATTTTACATGGTGCTGAGTTGAATTATTCAGCCATTGAGAAATTCGCTTTAGCCTTGGTAATGGCTTCAAGAAAGCTGCGTCCTTATTTTCAAGCTCACCAAATTGAAGTGCTAACAAATCAACCACTGAGAAATATCATTCACAGTCCCAAGGCAAGTGGGAGACTGATTAAGTGGGCAATAGAATTGGGAGAGTTCGATCTCAAGTATAAGCCACGTATGGCCATAAAAGCCCAGGCACTAGCTGACTTCGTGGTGGAATGTACCATACCCAACCAAGAAGTCGGGGGGCAGGAAGATACCATACCTCAAGACAAGGGAGTCGACAATGGGGACAAGGAGAAAGAATATTGGGTTCTCTATTTTGATGGAGCATCAAAAACAAATTCCAGTGGAGCAGGGTTGGTTTTGCAAAGCCCTGATGGATTCTTAATTGAGTATGCCATGAAGCTAGACTTCCCAACCACAAACAATGAGGCAGAGTATGAAGCCCTGATTGCTGGCCTTGGTCTAGCTGGGACACTTAGAGTCAAAAACTTAAAGGTCCGTGGAGACTCGAAGTTGATCATATCCCAGGTAAAGGGAGAATTTGAAGCAAGGGATGATACGATGGCTAAGTATGTTCGCCTAGTAAGGGCTGTGATGACCCAATTTAATGAATGCCATGTTGAACACATTCCAAGGGAAGAAAATGCTAAAGCAGATGCGCTATCAAAGTTTGCTTCATCTGAGATTGAAGAAAGTTCAGGAAGTGTGTACTTCCGTGTTTTGAAGACACGAAGCATAGATGTTAAGCTTGTGGCTCCCGTAGGCTTGGGGACGTCATGGATTGATCCCATCAAGGCTCACATTCAGACCGGTTGGTTGCCAAGCGATGCAATTGAGGCACGGAAGTTAACTGTTAGAGCACTAAGGTACTCTTTGATAGATGGGATTCTGTATAAAAGATCTTTCGTGGTTCCTTACTTGAGGTGTCTCAGGCCCGATGAGGCACACTTAGCTCTTGAGGAAGTGCATGAAGGTATTTGTGGACAACACTTGGGGGGCAGGGCCTTGGCTCATAAGATAACTCGTTTAGGCTTCTATTGGCCAGAAATGATGGCTGATGCCAAAGAATATGTAAAGAAGTGTGACCGCTGTCAGAAGCATGCACCAATTGTTAGACAACCCCCTGAGATGCTGACCTCTATCAACTCGCCTATTCCCTTTGCCATGTGGGGGATGGATATTCTAGGGCCTTTTCCTATGGCCACGGCACAAAGGAAGTTTCTGATTGTAGCCATTGATTATTTCACTAAGTGGATCGAAGCCAAACCTTTGGCCAAAATCACAACTAAGCAGGTTGCACAATTCCTGTGGGAAAACATTATGTGCCGATATGGAATTCCCCGTATCCTCGTCACTGACAATGGAACGCAATTCAACAACGAGGAATTTAAGAAGTACTGTGAAGAAAATGAAATTGAGTTACGGTTCACCTCTGTGGCTCACCCATAAGCCAATGGGCAAGCAGAAGTTGCAAATCGAATAATCCTGGATGGATTAAAGAAGAGGATCGAGAAGTCAAGAAATAATTGGGTAGATGAGATACTTCCAATATTATGGGCCTACAGGACTACGTGTAGAGTCACGACAGATGCAACTCCTTTCATGTTGGCATATGGGGCGGAAGCAGTAGTTCCCGTGGAGATATCACATTCTTCTCCAAGGATTCAGGCTTTTGATGAAAAAGAAAATGAGGAAGGGCAGAAGTTAGCCCTGGATTTAATCGATGAAGTGCGAGATAAAGCACACGCAAAGATAGTAGAATATCAGAAAAAGGCTTCATTCTACTACAACCTAAGGGTTAAAGAGAGGTTTTTCAAACAAGGTGACCTAGTCTTGAGAAAGATAGAAGCATCTGGTGTAGGACAAAAAGGGAAGCTTGCCCCAAATTGGGAAGGGCCGTACAGAGTCAAGAGTGTTCAAGGTAGAGGAACCTACAAACTGGAAACTATGGATGGTTTTGAAGTCCCGAGGACCTGGCACGCACAAAACCTGAAGGTTTACTACGTGTAAGATAGGCGAAGTACGATTCTCACTTGTCATCGTGACAAGTAGGTTTAAAAGCACCTGGAAGCTTTGCTTGCGTAGGATTTTATATTCCTGTAGAATTTACATTGTCTAGTTATTATTAATTAGGGTCGAACCCATGCTATGTAAGGTTTTGAAAAACCAGACTTCATATTAAAGAGTTTGAAATTATTTCAATCCAGGGATGTTTAAAGTTCAAATGCGTATTAAGATTGTAAAGATAAAACAGAAAGAGGCAAGAAAAGCAACATATAAAATATAACCCCGAAGGGTAACAAGTTTTGATATAAATAAAGTTCAAAAAGAAGATATACAAAAAGCTAGGCCTTGGAAGGCTGAGATTCCTCAGAATCACTATCCGAAGTCTCTTCAGAAGTTTCAGTCGTTTCTTCGGACGTCTCGGTCGTCCCCTCCGAAGTCCCTGTAGAAGTTCCCTCAGCAGGAGATGATGGCTGTTGAGGCGCTGCTTTGGGAGTTTCTTCCACCCTGGCCTTCTTAGCGACAGGCTCGAGTTCCTCCTCGGAGGAATCTTCCTCCTCTCCATCCTTAATCATGCCAGCAAGCTTTTCAGTAACACCTCCAAGCTCTGGAACCCGCACTGGGCAAGGAAAGGGCGACTGCTCAAGGACCTCGGGAAACTCATCCTGAATGGCCTCCACAGCAGCATCCCAGCCTTCCTTGTAGCTAACAGGATGAAGAAGGGCGTCATGCTCCACCATTAAGTCTTTGAATTCTTGAGTGTCCATCCAGCCATCAAAGGCTTTTTCCTTCTGCGCCTTCAAGATGACATTTTCAGCCCGGGACGTCTCCAGGTCAGAAGTGGAAGAGGCCAATTGAGCTTCAAGGGCCTCGATTTTTTGATTGGCCTCCTCCAACTTCTTGTTGGCATCTTCCAGGCCAACTTTCCAAGCCTTGGCTTGGTGAATTGCCCCTTGAAAATGGGCGTTAGCCTGCGAGAGAAATAGCAAAAGTTTAAAAAAGAAGCATGAAAAGAAAAGTGTAAAAGGCATAAGTAAAGTACGTACCGTCGCCAGAGCTTGGGCTCCAAACAGCTCATTCCCCTCCAAGTCCTGTTGGAGGACAAAATCTTGATAATCCACCGGGGAAATGGAATGCTTAGACCATTCCTTGGACAGGGCCGTGCTGCCCACAATTGAGTCCTTGCCCCGGATCCCCCAAGCAGGTTGAAAGTAGGCACCTGGCCTCTGCTTGGTGCGCAGAACTTGGCTGGGGCCTTCCTCATCTGGCTCCGTCGCCTGAAGAAGGAACTCCGGGAAGCGGTCACCCAGTCGAGGGTCCTTAAAGGTCTTCCCGGCCCTCTTCATCCTGGTTGTCTCCAGGTCCTTCGGCTTGGTAGCCTCCTCAATCTTCTCAGCCACTGCGAGAAACAAAGTCAGTTGAAAATCAATGAAATAAAAGTGCAGGAAATAAAGGAGATAAGAAAGGGAACTTACTTTTCTTATTAACGGGCGAAAGGCCGCGTTCTACCAGGACGGTCTCCCGGATAAGGTCCCAACAATGGGAAGTGCCGTTGTCTTGCGTAAGGAGGTTGAAACCTCTAGCTTCCTCCTCAGACAAAGTTATGTCATTCGGGCTCCCGTCTACGGCCAGCCCAAAGGATGATCGAAACAGGGAGCCCCAATCTCCACCTTCCCAAATAACAAACAAAAAATCTTTCTTCCACCCCAAGTTGTTGTCAGGGATGGACTTCCCATTTACGATATGGGGGATAGTGGGGCGCTGGTTGATAGAAACCCAACCCGGACTTTTATCAGGGCTGTTTTTAAACTGAAAAATCTTCCTGAAGACAGCAACAGATGTAGGGACGTTGTGCTTGGCGCATTGCGACAGATAACACAGAATCAACCTCCAGGAATTAGGGGGAAGTTGGCAAGGGCTGATGCCCACATCAGCCAGTAGCAAAGTAATGAATGGATGAAAAGGGAGTCTAATACCTGCCCTCAGAGTATCCCTATAGACGCATAGCGCGTCCTTCTTCCACTGACAGGCCCTGTCGGCCGGACCCGCAAGAACCAGCTTAAAAGGCTCCTTGATTTTAAAGCAGCTGCTCAACTTTTCCAGCTCCTTGGGATCCCGTAAGGCGCTGATATGATCGTGTGCGTCCAGATGCGCATCAGACGGACACTCGTCCCCTCGAGTGTTGATCATGTCGATTAAGGAAGTATACCTCGATCGAATAGGAAAATCGTTGGACTTTCTGGACACGTTCATCTTGGCCAAACGAGTCATTCTTTTGTCATCCATCTGAAAAAAGGTATGAGGCACGTAAATAGGCTATCTTAAAATGGCACACAATGGAAAAATGAACACAAAAAACAAAGGGAGAAATCTTACCTGAAAAAGCACTCCTGAGAAAGGCTTTGAGCTCCGACTTGCTGTTATTGCTCTGAGAATCTTAGCAGGAGAATGAAGAAGAAAACAAAGAAATGAGGAAGTGAGGAGTAGTGACCTTTCCTCATTCCTTTATATAGGAGGAAAAAGAAGTTGAAGGGACAAAAAGCCCATTAAGAACAAAGGCCCATGAGAAAAGGCCCAGGAAAAAGCATCTTCCAGAATATTCCTAGGAATTCTAGGGCATTCTAAACAGGGTGTGATAAAGCCCAATAAAGAGGCCCAGTAATATTTGATAAAGCCCAATAAAGAGGCCCAGTAATATTTGATAAAGCCCAATAAAGAGGCCTAGTAATATTTGATAAAGCCCAATAGAGAAATCCAGGCCCAAATCCAATTAGGATTTGGAAAATTCAGTTTTAGCCTTAAAAATGTAAGGCCCAAATAAAAAGATGTAAGACCAGAATTCAGGTCGAAATCCAGGTCGTGAATCCTGCTCAAAAACTTTCGAGCAGACACCCGAAAATAACGGAGAAAAAAGACCAGGATTCAGGTCGAAATCCAGGTCGTGAATCCTGCTCAAAAACTTTCGAGCAGACACCCGAAAATAACGGAGAAAAAAGACCAGGATTCAGGTCGAAATCCAGGTCGTGATCCCTGCTCGAAATTTTTCGACTAGACTCACGAAAAAAGCGGAAAAAATAGAACTGAATTGAGGTCGAAACTTCGACTAGGAATGAGGTCGAATTAGCCAAGCATTTTACAGAAATAAGGATTAAAATTCCAGGTCGAATTTCGACTAGGATCCTGGTCGAAATCCAGGTCGTGGATCCTAGTCGAAATTCTTCGACCAGGAATCAAGAAAACCAAAGAATTTTCGACCAGGATCCAGGTCGAAATTTCGACTAGGATTCTGGTCGAAATCCTAGTCGAAGGGCTCAAAATAGAAGCTAAAAATGGGGAATTGACGACCTAGATCCAGGTCGAAATTTCAACTAGGATCCTGGTCGAAATCCAGGTCGTGGATCCTAGTCGAAATCCTTCGACCAGGATGACAAGGCTGACCCCTATTTTCGACTAGGATCCAGGTCGAAATTTCGACTAGGATCCTGGTCGAAAAAAGGGCTGGAAATTTGAAAATTCTAGAAAATAAGGAAAAATCCCAGAAAAATTAGGGAAAATTCCAGAAAATAAGGAAAAATCCCAGAAAAATTAGGGAAAATTCCAGAAAATAAGGAAAAATCCCAGAAAAATTAGGGAAAAATCCAGAAAATAAGGAAAAATCCCAGAAAAATTAGGGAGAAATCCAGAAATTAGGGAAAAATCCCAGAAATAAGGGAAAAATTCCTGGAAATCAAAATAATTCCTGAATAAAAGGAAAAAATTCGTTGTAAACGTGTAGGTCGCTCCACACTTTACGCTAGAACGAAACCCTGTAAGGGAATGAATAGACTTAACTTCTGCGAAACCTAATCAATGTTTCCCAAAAGTTGGGGGGCAAATGATAGGGATAAATAAATCCTGATTCTATTAATAATGGGCTGCTGGACCCAATAAGAAGATGTATGATATTCAGACCAGAGAGGTTAAGCCTGATGGACCAGATCAGGCCTGGTGGAATAAAAAAGGCCCAAAAGCCCTGATTATTAATTAATTTCGTAATTAATTAATAAGGGAAAAATCAGCTGTTGAGAAGAGTCCTGATAAGGATATAAATCCTTATAGATAAGCCTCAAGGGGACCTAAAAGGATAAGGGATCAGTTTCCTACTATCTAGGACTCCAAAGTCCATTCTAATTATGAGACTTGCCCACCAAGTCTCCTATACCAAGTCCAATTCAAGGACTACCAACATCTATATAAGGGGTCTCACCCCCACCAATCAGAACTACGTTTTTTGGCTTGATTCTCTAATTCACAGAGATACGTAGGCATCTCGTAAAGGCAGATTGAGTCACGAAACACGAGAGCAGCCATTAAAGGCCTTGAGCTCCCGAATCTTAATATTAAATACAGCAAATAATAACCTTGGTTTTTTATCCATAACAATTACATATTATGCGTACCAGAGAGGTGGGGAGTGGTGAGAGGCGACTTAGAGAGAGGCTCCAGGCATTTCGTAGTGCAGCTGCTGTGAGGATTGCTGAGGCTACACATGAGGACATCACCCCTGATTTCCTAGTGGAATGGCTAAGTGGGTTCTAGAGGAGCTTGAGGAGATAGGAGGTCCAGATTTGCAATGAGCCAGAGATTCAGAGATGGAGATGCTGAGCAGTGTTGTTATAGTTATGTAGTATGTACAGTAGTGTGTAGTATGTATCAGTAGACTTTTGAGTTGTATTTATAGACTAGCTATGCTGACTAGTGAGTAGGTTATTGTACCCTTTTTGCTTTTACTTCCGAAGCGTCTTTACGCTTGTACTACCTAAAACTTTTGATCTATATATATCAGTACCTTTTTCCTTTCCAGCACTGTCATTTACTTTATTGCACCTGTTTTACCTTACCTTATTTATTGCACCAGTTATACCCCTGTGATACCATGTACCCTATTTTCCATAACTGTTTATATTCTGGAAAGAAGCATGCAATTTATTTAGTTACAACTATTTTCAAAAAGAAATATTTTTGTTTTGCAAAACTCTTCTTTTATGCAAAAGATTGATTCAAAAGCTAAATAAGTTGATTGATTCTTTACAGAAAATGCCTCCCAGAAGAAATACCCGCACCAACACCCAGAATGAAGAAACCAACAACAATAACAACCAAGATGATACAAACCCGAATGTGAACCCAGGACCCATGGACCCAGCAATAGCTCAGATTCTTCAAATCTTGGCCCAACAAACAGTTCACCTGGCACAACAACAACAAAGACAGACCAACCCCCAGGTAACTTTTAAAACTTTTCAGGCAGTAAACCCACCAGAATTCAAGGGTTCCTTAGAGCCAATTGAAGCAAATATTTGGTTAAAGGAAATAGAGAAGGCATTTGCCTTAGTGAAAGTAAAGGAAGAACAGAAGGTCGAGTTTGCAAGTTACTATCTGAAGAATGAGGCCACCTATTGGTGGGAGATGGTGAAGACATTGGAAGGTACAGATGTTATTACTCGGGAAAGGTTTAAGGAATAGTTTTTAGAAAAGTATTTTCCTCAGTTTGTTCAGGATCAAATGGAGCTGAAGTTTTTAGAGTTAAAGCAAGGGAATATGTCGGTAACAGATTATGAGGGTAAGTTTGAGGAATTGTCAAGGTATGTACCGTCGTATATGGATACTGACAGGAAGAAAGCTAAAAGATTTTAGCAAGGTTTGAAACCATGGATCAGAGGGAAGGTAGCCATTTTTAAATTGGATACCTATGCAGGAGTAGTACAGAAGGCTATGATCGCTGAGACAGAGAGTGAGATGTTCCAGAAGGAAAAGGAAAGCAAGAAAAGGAAAGTTGAGGGAAGTGAGGGTCAGCCACAAACAGGGAAGTTTCCAAATTTTAAGAAGGGTAAGTTTCAGCCAGGGAGAAATTTTAATTTCAGGAGACAGAATGCAGGAGACGGAGGCCAGAGCAACCGTCCAGTTAATACAAATCAGTTAAGTCAGTTGAGACTAACTTTTCTGGATTGTCAAGTATATGGGAAGAAGCATGGAGGTGTTTGTAATAAGTTGAATGTGGTATATTTTAAATGCAATCAGAAAGGGCACTACTCGAGAGAGTGCCAAAATCAGCCAGCAGGAGAGCCGACAAATAAGGATCAGCCTATCCAGAATCCAGCAGTGAAGGTTCCAGCCATTGGATTTACATTCTTTAAATGTGGGAAGCCAGGACATATGGCCAGGGATTGCAAGACACCAGCCCCAGTCAGTAATGCATTGAGGATTATGGGATCTACCCCAATAGTGAATGAGACTCCAAGGGCTAGAGTTTTTGACATGTCGGTGAAGGATGCGATCCAGGATACAGATGTCATGGCAGGTACGCTTAATGTGAATTCTTTATGTGCCAAAGTGTTAATAGATTCGGGAGCAACTCGATCGTTTGTTTCACAAGATTTTGTTAGTAAGTTAAATTGTCCAGTTGAGTGTTTAAATGAAATAATGACTATGGAATTAGCAAACCAAGAACGTGTAACTATTAATCAAGTTTGTGGGAATTGTGAGATTGAGATCTCTGGTAGTAAATTTTGTGTAGATTTGATACCATTTAAGTTAGGAGAATTTGATGTTATATTAGGGATGGATTGGTTATCTAAGCATGATGCTCAGATAGATTGTCGAAATAAGAAAGTAATGGTGAAAATGCCAGACGAAAGAATAGTAACATTCAAAGGTCAGAAACAAGTAAAGAAGTTCTTAACGATGATTCAAGCCAAGAAGTTACTACGACAAGGATGTGAGCATTTCATGGCATATGTGATCGACAGAAGTCAGGAGATAGCAAAACTTGAAAATATTCCAGTTATAAATGAATTTCCAGACGTATTTCCCGACGAATTACCAGGACTTCCTCCAGATAGAGAAATTGAATTTGCAATCGACTTAGCACCTGGAACAGAACCAGTATCCAAGGCCCCGTATAGAATGGCGCCCGTCGAAATGAAAGAATTAGCGAAGCAATTGTAAGAGCTGTTAGAGAAAGGAGTAATCAGACCCAGTGTGTCCCCGTGGGGAGCCCCGGTATTATTTGTTAAGAAGAAAGATGGAAGCATGAGACTATGTATCGATTACAGGGAGCTCAACAAGCTTACAATCGAGAATAAGTATCCGTTACCCAGAATCGATGATCTGTTCGACCAGTTGAAGGGAGCCAAGTATTTCTCCAAGATCGATTTAAGATTGGGATATCATCAACTGAAGATCAAGCTAGAAGATATACCAAAGACAGATTTTCAAACAAGGTATGGACATTATGAATTTCTAGTAATGTCTTTTGGATTGACCAACGCCCTGACAACATTTATGGACCTGATGAACAGAATTTTCAAGGAATACTTGGACAAGTTCATTATTGTGTTTATAGATGATATTTGATCTATTCAAAGACAGAAGAGGATCATGCGGAACATTTAAGGACAACTTTGGAGATTTTAAGGAAAAATAAGTTATATGCTAAATTCTCGAAGTGTGAGTTTTGGCTACAGGAAGTTCAATTCTTAGGACACATAGTCAGTAACGAAGGGATCAAAGTGGACCCCGCAAAGATCGAGGCAGTTATAAATTGGGAGAGACTGAGAACACCCACTGAGGTAAGAAGTTTCTTGGGATTGGCAGGATATTATCGACGATTCGTTCAGAATTTCTCAATGATTGTAACACCATTGACGAAGCTTACACGAAAGAATGAAAATTTTATATGGAACGACAAGTGTGAAGAAAGTTTTCAGGAGTTGAAGCGGAGATTAATCACGGCACCTATTTTGTCACTTCCAGACGATCAAGGGAATTTCGTAATTTATAGCGATGCTTCTCACAAAGGATTAGGATGTGTTTTAATGCAACACGAAAATGTGATTGCGTATGCGTCAAAGCAATTGAAACCACACGAACAAAAGTATCCTACTCATGATTTGGAACTAGCAGCCATAGTGTTTGCTTTGAAGATTTGGAGACATTATTTGTATGGAGAAAAGTGTGAGATTTTCACGGATCACAAAAGCTTAAATTACATATTCACACAAAAGGAACTTAATATGAGGCAAAGGAGATGGTTAGAGTTGATCAAGGATTATGATTGCTCGATTAATTATCATCCCGGTAAGGCGAACGTGGTGGCAGACGCGTTAAGTCGGAAGGAAAGGTTAAATGTGTTGTCCGTACCTGAAGAGATATATAAGGAATTTCAGAAATTGGAATTGGAAATTAGAGTTTGCAAGCCTGAGGAAGTAAAAATGTATACTATGATTTTCCAACCGGAATTATTAGAGAAAATAAAGAAATGTCAGGAAGATGTAATGGATCAAGATATAAATCGTTTGGTAGGGGAAGAGTTATGCACGCAGAAAGATGACCAAGGTATTCTGAGATTTTCATCTAGAATCTGGATTCCACCGGTGACGGAGTTAAAGAATGAAATTTTACAAGAAGCACATAGTTCAAGATATTCCATCCATCCAGGGAGTACCAAAATGTACAGAGATTTAAAGAAGAATTATTGGTGGCCAGACATGAAGAGGGAAATTACGGAATGGATTAGCAAATGTTATACCTGTCAGAGAGTTAAAGCAGAGCATCAGAGACCAAGTGGATTGTTACAGCCATTGGAGATTCCAGAGTGGAAGTGGGAACATATTACCATGGATTTCATAGTTGGATTACCAAGGACAAGGGCTAATCATGATGCCATTTGGGTTATAGTGGATAGACTTACCAAGTCAGCTCATTTTCTGCCTATAAACGAAAGATTTTCACTCGACAAATTAGTCCATATGTACCTGAAGGAAATCGTAGTTCGTCATGGAGTTCCTGTGTCTATTGTATCTGATCGAGATCCAAGGTTTAATTCAAGATTTTGGAAGAGTTTTCAAAAATGTTTGGGAACAAGACTGAATATAAGTATGGCCTATCACCTCCAGACGGATGGCCAAAGTGAAAGAACGATCCAGACAATCGAGGACATGTTACGTGTTTGTGCTATTAATTTCAAAGGAAGTTGGGACGAACATTTACCTCTGGTAGAGTTTGCTTACAACAACAGTTATCATGCCAGCATTGGGATGCCACCCTATGAAGCCCTTTATGGACGTAAATGTAGATCTCCATTATTTTGGGATGAAGTAGGAGAACGCAAGATACTTGGACCTGAACTGGTACAACAGACAAAGGAAGTTGTTGAACTTATCCAGAAAAGATTAATAGCCGCACAAGATCTTCAGAGGAAATATGCAGACCAGTCAAGGAAAGACATGGAATTTGAAGAAGGAAGCTTGGTATTATTGAAAGTATCACCGTGGAAAGGACTAACGAGGTTTTGGAAGAAAGGGAAGCTAAGCCTAAGATATGTCGGACCTTTTGAGATTTTAAAGCGCGTTGGCAAAGTAGCTTATGTGTTGGCGTTACCACCACACATGGAGCACATTCACAATGTCTTTCACGTATCAATGATTAAGAAATACAATCCAGACTCCAGGCATGTAATAGAATATGAGGCAATAGAGCTTCAGGCAGATTTGTCATATGTAGAGAGTCCGATAGAGATTCTAGAGGAGAGAGAGAAAGTATTGAGAAATAAAGTGGTAAAGTTAGTAAGAGTATTATGGAGAAACCCAAAGGTTGAAGAGTCAACCTGGGAATTAGAAAGTGATATGAGAAAAAAATACCCTCATTTGTTTTCTTAGGAGATTCTGAGGACAGAATCATTTTAAGGGGGAAGGATGTAATATCCGGGATATATCGTGTAATTATTTTTGATATTAAATAATTATTATGTGTGTTCACTATCTATTCTATGAGTTAATTGTTAAGTGTTATCTGTACTTGGATATTCAAAAATAATATTAATTGAGTATTTTAATTTTTATATGTCCAAAATAAAATATAAATAAATGTCATATCTTCCTTATTATTTTTATGTTAATTTATGGATTTATAAGAATCATATGAAATTTCTAAAATCTTTTTCCGGGTAATTAAAATCTATTTTATAAAAACGGGAACCCACCGACGTCACCCGTTGTTACGTTTTTGGAACCCGAAACTCTTCCGAGAACTCCTACCTAACCTAATTGTAATATTCCGAGCATATTCCATGTTTCGACTTTTTCGATCCGGCGTACGGTTTGTTCTGCGCGGGTCCCGGCACAATATTTTCGATACAGTATTCTTTTCGGTAAATCAATAAAAACCCTTATTTTCGATAAACGGAAGCTTTTTATTAAACTATCCCAATTATCACTTCGTAGTACTCGTAACCAGGCGCTGAGACCAAGACCGCAATACAAATTGTACTGATTTGGATAATTATCCCGAAAACCGATACCGTTTGGATCAGTTTTTACAAATAAACGTACCGTTTTATATCCGGAATGATCCAACGGGATACTAATTTTCCATAAATATAAATAGCCTTTTACTGTATTTTATTTCGTATCAAAATCATTTGCAGACAGATAAATATATAATTTTACAGAGAAAAATCATATATTCATAAACTGTTCCAAGAATCAAATCAACTTTTGAAGGTGTTATTAATCTTTGTTTGAAAAGCTCGAGTACTGGATTTGAAGGTCTTGAAAAGCTCTATCAGAATCTGTAATCCATATACCTGCAGAATCAAAGGTTTATTTTCTGAAAATTTATTTATTTTCGAATTTATTTTATTAAAAATATGAATTTTTGTTCGGATGATTGTTTGTATGATTTGATGATTGCATGTTGTAGAGCTTGTTTTCCTGATGATTTTCATATGTCATACGTCTGATTTGGAGTTCAATAACATGCTCAAAAGTAGGTTTAATTTTCGAATTTCAAAATTAGGGTTTATAACCTGTATGAATGTTTTCAATTGAAATTTGGGGGTTTTTGATTCAGGGGTTATTAGCTGTTGATTTATAGTGGGTTGTGTTCCTTATGAAATTTGCAATCGATTGATATATAGCTCGTTAACAGAGGATGCTTGAATCGAAGGGAGTTGTGTTTTAAAGATTTACGATGTTCGCCGGAAACCGGCGATGTTCTTGGCCAATTTCCGGCCAGAACATGGATGATTAGAATGTTTTGATTGCATGAACAAGTTCCTGGTGTTGTGTAGTGTTGATCTGGAGGTGTTGGTGGGGTGAGGACGCCGGGATCGTCTTCTCCGGCCACCCCCGATTTTCCGACGACTGAAACTGCAAAATTGCAGTTTAGTCCCTGTAGTTTTGAAGATGGTAAAGTTTAGTCCCTGTAGTTTGCAAAGTTTTCAAAAATAGGATTCCTGTTTATAAAATGTTTAAAAATCATATTTCCTATTTATTTTTATTATAAAAATTCATTTTTAATTTCTGAAAATTCTAAAAAAATTAGTATTTTAATTCCGAAAATTATTTTTAATTCAAAAATAAATCTGAATTAATTAGTTAATTAATTTCAGTTAATTTTTAATTGATTAATTGGTCAATTAATTTGAAATTTAATTGATTAATTGATTTAATTAATTATTAATTGATTTTAATTAATTATTTAATTAGATTTAATTATTTAAAAATAATTTAAAAATTCGGAAAAATAGTTTCGAGCTTTAAAATATTATTTTAAATTATTATCAAGGCTCGATAGTTATTCTAAAATTATTTCGGAGCCAGAATTGGCCAACCGAACCCTGTTATTTTAACCCGAAATTGATCCAATGACCCATTTTAATTCCGAAAATGTTTTAAAAATCATTTTAAATACCCGAAAGCCTATTTATAACCCGAGACTTCTTCATAAATGGTTTGTCATTGATTATGTGATGTATTATGTGTTATATGTGACTTGTTGATTGACTATCAGTCTATACATTCGGTGTTTACTTGATTATTGCATAACTTTCAATCCGTTAATTGGATTTGGGTAAAACGAAGGCTAGATAGAAGTATATGTTGAATAGAATCCTATGAGTTGATGATTGATAGATGCTTATAATATATGAGGTGAAGAGGCAAGACGTAGGAAAGGGAAACAGGTAGTTGAGGAGTAAGACGATTGTGATTGGAAGCGAGTGTTGTGTAGTAAGCTAACACCAGGCAAGTGTTCTGAACTTTCTCGAGATATTGTAGTACTTGATAGTCTTGTTGATATTGCAAGTGCTTTGAAGCACTGAAACCCAACCCTGATTCCAGTTATTGTTCTTGAGCCATAAACCTTATTCTTTCTAGACCTTTGATTGTTGTGTACCCAAACACGAATCTCAAGCATACGATACTACTCCACAATTACATGCAAAAAAAATCCCAATCACTGAACTGAATTACTTGTATACTCAACCATTGTATCATATGCGTTGAAAGCCCAAAACTTTGGAAACCCTGAAATGTTGATTCCTTTGTTATCCAATTCTTTCATTACCCAACATCCAAGCCTTGAAAGTACCTTGTTGATCCACACAAGGGTTGAAACCCTTTCATTGTTAAACACTCACTGTTGTTAATGATTCTGATTATTGTTTAATATTGTTTAATTTTGTTATTATGTTAGAATTGGATCGTTTTTATAAAATTGTGGACCAGATTCGTGGTCAGACCATATAATGGTCAAGTTAGGCCAATGTGTGCCTTGGATCCAGTAGTTAGAGCAATATTGTGTGCTTTGTTCGGGGTTAGTGCGTGACTGATCAGCAGCCTAACCTTGGTTTTTAAATTAAAAGTATAATATCCAATTCTAAATCATAATCCATTGTTCACTTGATATCATAACCATATTCACTTGATGATCATTATTCTCAGTTTTGTCATTATGACTTGCTGAGCTAGTTAGCTCATTTGTGCGATGTTGTTTATACTCTTTCCAGTTAAAAAGGAACCAGTTGGTAGCAAGGATCCCCAGTCCAGTGTGAGAGCTAGGGATTAAGGCTGTTAAAGCTGAACTAGTAGGCTTCTTTTGGAATAATGTAAATTTGTAAAAGTTTGTAATATGTTTAATATTCAGTTTGAGTTTGGAATAGTTGGGATTTGAACGGTTTGTAATATATTAGTGTGTTTGGCTTCTGTGCATACTTTAACCTGTTGCGATCCGTGGTAGTTGTTAAGTAGGGTCACTGTATATATATTATTATTATTATCTTTATTATTGTTATAAGCAGGTTGTAAATAGTGTATGTATGGACCCCAAACTTCTGACCCGGGTTTGGAGGGTGCCACAGGTTTGGTATCAGAGCTACAGGTTATATGTCACTGACACAAGCCTAGGTTAACAGGAATGGGTAGAGGGTTAGGATTAGAAGTAAGGAATAGAAAGATAGAATGTCGAGAGGTTGAGTGCTTCGGTATATTAGGTATTAGTGTAATTCGCTTCGTGGTTCGAGATTCTTATATTGCGATATGATTTCAGATAGCAGCGATGGCCGACTCTTTTATCCCCGTATCAGCTGATCACTCAGAGCCTTCAGTTGGAGTGCCGTCTTCGGATCCACGTCCTGTTGTTCCACCAGTGTTGGCTATATTACCTCCACCTGTGTTGCAGCCCGTACCATTGCAGGCTATTCCACCTCCAGGCATGAGGCCACCTGTCAGAGGACCCCCACCTGCTGATTCAGGTTTTACCGGTCATTCAGTCACAGGAGTACCTTTCCAGTTCTCTTCCTATCCTGTCCCATATCATCAGTTTGAGGCTTGCCTTATGGAGCAGCGATTCCTTCAGGATCAGATTCAGGAATTATTACATATTATGCGCACCAGAGAGGTGGGGAGTGGTGAGAGGCGACTTAGAAAGAGGCTTCAGGCATTTCGTAGTGCAGCTGCTGTGAGGATTGCTGAGGCTACACATGAGGACATCACCCCTGATTTCCTAGTGGAATGGGCTAAGTGGGTTCTAGAGGAGCTTGAGGAGATAGGAGGTCCAGATTTGCCATGAGCCAGAGATTCAGAGATGGAGATGATGAGCAGTGTTGTTATAGTTATGTAGTATGTACAGTAGTGTGTAGTGTGTATCAGTAGACTTTTGAGTTGTATTTATAGACTAGCTATGCTGACTAGTGAGTAGGTTGTTGTACCCTTTTTGCTTTTACTTCCGAAGCGTCTTTACGCTTGTACTACCTAAAACTTTTGATCTATATATATCAGTACCTTTTTCCTTTCCAGCACTGTCATTTACTTTATTCCACCTGTTTTAACTTACCTTATTTATTGCACCAGTTATACCCCTGTGATACCATGTACCTTGTTTTCCATAACTGTTTATATTCTGGAAAGAAGCATGCAATTTATTTAGTTACAACTGTATTCAAAAAGAAATATTTCTATTTTGCAAAACTCTTCTTTTATGCAAAAGATTGATTCAAAAGATAAATAAATTGATTGATTCTTTACAGAAAATGCCTCCCAGAAGAAATACCCGCACCAACACCCAGAATGAAGAAACCAACAACAATAACAACTAAGATGATACAAACCCGAATGTGAACCCAGGACCCATGGACCCAGCAATAGCTCAGATTCTTCAAATCTTGGCCCAACAAACAGTTCACCTGGCACAACAACAACAAAGACAGACTAACCCCCAGGTAACTTTTAAAACTTTTCAGGCAGTAAACTCACCAGAATTCAAGGGTTCCTTAGAGCCAATTGAAGCAAATGTTTGGTTAAAGGAAATAGAGAAGGCATTTGCCTTAGTGAAAGTAAAGGAAGAACAGAAGGTCGAGTTTGCAAGTTACTATCTGAAGAATGAGGCCACCTATTGGTGGGAGATGGTGAAGACATTGGAAGGTACAGATGTTATTACTTGGGAAAGGTTTAAGGAATAGTTTTTAGAAAAGTATTTTCCTCAGTTTGTTCAGGATCAAATGGAGCTAAAGTTTTTAGAGTTAAAGCAAGGGAATATGTCGGTAACAGATTATGAGGGTAAGTTTGAGGAATTGTCAAGGTATGTACCGTCGTATGTGGATACTGACAGGAAGAAAGCTAAAAGATTTTAGCAAGGTTTGAAACCATGGATCAGATGGAAGGTAGCCATTTTTAAATTGGATACCTATGCAGGAGTAGTACAGAAGGCTATGATCGCAGAGACAGAGAGTGAGAAGCCAACTCTAAATTTTCTTCATGTCTTTGGCTGTAAGTGTTATATCTTGAGAAATCAAACTGATCAGAGTGGGAAGTTTGATGCTAAAGCAGATGAAAGAATTTTTGTTGGATTTGCTGTTGGTAAAGTATATAGAGTCTACAATCTAAGAACCAACATTGTTGTGGAATCAATACATGTTGTATTTGATGATAAAAAGATTGAAGGACTGCAAGATGGAGACTACCATGAGAGCCTCAAATTTGACAATGTGGAGATGGTTAGTGATGCTAGTGATGATGAAGGTGATCAAGAAACAGTATCAAAGGATAATGCAGAAAGATCTACTACCAATGAAGCACAAAATTCAACATTTGTCGAGTTGCAAAATGCTTCATCCATCGGGAGACAATCTGCCTTATCCGTCGAAAGGCAACCTGCTTCGTCCATCGGTACTCAAAATTCACCATCCGTCGGGTTATCAAAAGGAGCAGGGAGTCTGGATAGATCACTTACAGAAAGCTCCCCTTTCTCAAATCAAAGATTCACTAACTCAGGGGGAGTCTCTAACAATCAAAACTCAATCACACATCAAGGCAACAATGAGGCCTCTTCATCTAGAGCTAATCTACCTCAACAAAGAAAATGGACAAAAGATCACCCCTTTGAGCTCATAATTGGAGATGATCTTTTAGAGTTCAAACAAGGAGAGCAACTCAAGAAGAATGTCTTTACATCAGCTTTCTTTCTAAGGAAGAACCAAAGAAGGTAGAAGAAGCTTTATTGGATCCTGATTGGATTTTAGCTATGCAGGAGGAGCTAAACCAATTTGAGAGGAATAAGGTATGGAAGCGTGTGCCCAAGCCTAGAGGAAAGAATCCAATTGACACCAAATGGGTATTCAGAAACAAGATGGATGAAAATGGCATTGTAGTCTGAAACAAAGCTAGATTGGTTGCTAAGGGCTATTGTCAACAAGAAGGAATAGATTTTGATGAAACATTTGCTCCTGTTGCAAGACTTGAAGCCATCAGAATCTTCTTAGCTTATGCAGCCCATGCCAATTTTAAGGTCTATCAAATGGATGTCAAAACTGCCTTTCTGAATGGAGACTTGGAGGAGGAAGTCTATGTTAGTCAGCCTCCTGGTTTTGAAGATCCAAATTTCCCAGAACATGTCTACTATCTTTTGAAAGCACTTTATGGACTGAAGCAAGCACCTAGAGCCTGGTATGACACTTTATCAAAGTTCCTTTTGGAAAACTACTTCACAAGAGGTACTGTAGATAAAACTTTATTCTTTAGAAAGGTTAATGGCTCTAGTATACTTGTTCAAATTTATGTAGATGATATTATTTTTTGCTCTAAAGATGAAAAACTTTGCAAAACATTTGCCAAATTGATGTAGAGTAAGTATGAAATGAGTATGATGGGAGAACTAACTTACTTTCTTGGTTTGTAAGTTAAGCAAGTTAGTGATGGAATATTCATTAGTCAAACTAAATACATTTATGATCTCTTAAAGAAGTTTGATCTAATGGATTGCACATCTGCAAAAACTCCCATGACCACTACAACTAAGCTTGAATTAAACACTACTGAAAAGCCTGTGGATATTTCAGGTTATAGGGGCATGGTTGGCTCACTTCTGTACTTAACAGCTAGTAGGCCAGATATAATGTTTGCTACATGTTTATGTGCTAGATTTCAGGATGATCCCAGAGAATCTCACTTAGTAGCTATCAAGAGAATTTTCAGATATCTCAAGGGAACACCAAAACTTGGCATTTGGTACCCTAGAGATTCTGGTTTTGATCTAACTGGTTATTCAGATGTAGATTATGCAGGTTGTAGAATTGATAGAAAAAGTACAACAGGAACTTGTCAATTTCTAGGAAATAAGCTTGTGTCCTGGTTTAGTAAAAAGAAAAATTCAGTTTCTACCTCTACAGCTGAAGCTGAATATATTGTTGCTGGCAGTTGCTGTGCACAGATTTTGTGGATGAAAAATCAATTGCTAGTTTATGGTCTGCAAGTTGAGAGGATTCCTATTTTATGTGATAACACAAGTGCAATTTCCATCACTGAAAATCCAGTACAACATTCAAGGACAAAGTACATAGACATCAAGTACCACTTCATAAGGGAACATGTAATGAATGGTACTGTGGAACTAGATTTTGTTCCAAGTGAAAAGCAGCTTGGAGACATTTTTACCAAGGCACTGGATGAATCCACCTTCTCAAGGTTGGTAGGTGAGTTTGGTATGCTTAATTATTCCTAAATCCTTATGTAATAATTTGCAAGTTGTAATTCAGCCAGAAATTTAAATTGATTTTTTAGTCATGGATGAAATTTTGGCTAAGTCAAAATTTACACCTCGACGGATGATCTTTATCCATCGAGTTTGATCATCCTTCGGAATACGATTTGCTAATAAAAATCAATTGTTTTTTTGGAATATTTTATAACTCGACGGATAATAGTTTATCCTCATCCGTCAAATTGTCTTAATCTTAGCCATTAATTTCCTGAACATTATCCATCGAGTATACTTACAGTTTGTAAGCATAACACGACGGATAATTGATGGAATTTTAACAGTTTATTTTTAAACGGCTATTTTAGGTAATTTTAATTGGCTACTTTATTTTACTTTATTATTTTTGGCAGTTATTTTTGAGATAGTATAAAAGCTTATTTCATTTTCATTGCTTTTCTTTTATCATTCTCAAATTACCAGCTCCAATTTCTTTCTCTTTCGAAGCACTTACTCTCTCTCTGCAAGCTCTTATTCTCTAATAATGGCACCTGTTGTCAAGGTTATGTCTCAAACTGGGTTCATTTATGAGAAGAATAACTTCACAGCCTTAGTGAACAAGGGGATTCAGCATTCTGGTGACTACCACAAAATGATGGATTTTGTGAAGAACTGCAAGCTTAACTATGCCATGCTGGAATCACCCACCATCTTTTGTGAAGTTGCTGAAGAAATGTGGACCACTGCTACATACAACTCAACTGATAAGACCATCACACTCACTATCAAAGGTAATGAATTTTGTATTAATAGTGATGTTATTAAAGCATGTTTCAAAATTCCTGATAATACTGTGACCTCACCATACATAGACACTGATATAGTTAATATGCTTAATTCCATGAACTATGCTCTTTCTACTTCTAAGTTGAGTGACATTAGGAGATTGGGTCTTTGGAAGGAATGGACTTTCATGTGTGATATAGTGACCATGGTCTTTTCTGGTAAAATCAGTAATTTTGATTCTGTCAATATTTCCATGCTTAACATGCTCTACATGCTAGTTACGGATAAATACTTTAGTTTTAGTGACCTTGTTCTGTTTGACTTGGGTTTTAAATTAGGAGAGTTAAACAAGAGGGGTAAAAGTGTTTATTATGCTAGATTTTTCATGATATTAGCTAACCACCTCTCTGAGGAAATTGTGCTTGAGAACCCAAACAACAAATTAGATTGTTGGGTTCAAGAGAGAAGGATTATTGCAGATTTGAATAGGACAAATCATCACAAGGAGGTGCCACTCTTCTATTTCCCTATAATGGAAGCATCTCAGGTAAGTGATGTAAGTTCATCTATCCTTACGATTCCAACCTCACAAATCTCTTTGAATACTAGTGTAACAATGGCAACTGTGTCAAAGACCCAACAGTTGCCTACCCTAGCTACCAAACCAATAAAAATTTCAAAATCCAAATCAAAGAAAGCCCCCTCTGGTATCTCTCAAAAGATGCCAGTTGCAAAATTCACCAAAACCACAGAGGGGAGTGTGAAGGTGGGAAAGGTAGGTGAGGGACAGGGTGAACATAAAAAAACCCCTAAGGATAAGGATGGAGAGTTGAGTGGTTCCCATCCTAGCCACACTGCAGTTTCCCAACAAACTACAGTGCTTGAAAAGGATAAAAGCTCATATCTAGTTGCATCCTCCCAAAAGGATGTAACTATTGAACAAAGCTCTCAACCAAGAGCACAGGCAAAGAGGGTAAGGGACACTAGCTCACCCCAAACTTATGCCAGAAAGAAGAAATCCAAAACCCTTGGGGATGCATAGGGTACACACACTGTGCAAACTGGTGCTAAAGACACAGTCACTGCACCTTCACAAATTCAACTTGATGTGGCTCCAATAAATGTGGAGTCACAGCCGAAATCTCTAGTGATAGAAGCACCTCAAATACCAAATTCTCCTACAATTTCTCTGGATGTGGATATGATCAACACATCAATTCCAGATTCCCCTTCTTTAACTTTGTTGGGGTAGCCAAAATCTATTGTTAAGTGAGCATCATCTTTTAGATGATTTGTTGGCTCACTGGCCAATTCTTGCAGGAACTGTTGAATCATCTATGCCCAAAATATCATCAATCAGCACAGAGTCCACAATAGTTTCTATTCCAAGTTCATTCATTTCTACTCTCTCGACGGATATTGCTCATCCGTCGAGTAGTGACTATATCCCGACAGATAAGCTTAACAGCAGTTATCCGTCGAATAGCAAAATCACTAACTTGATGGATCTTACTCATCCGTCGAGTGTCTCTCTACAGTTTCAAACTTCATTTATTTCAAGTACAGAAGACTTAGTGGTTGTCTAGTCACTCTTAGGATTGAGGGAAGAGAGTGTTATGAGTGACAGTCTGGGTTGTTCCCAGGAAAAAGGAGAGGAAAAGAGTGAAACTATGCAATCCATTTCTTCGGGATTGGAAAAAGAGAGTGAGAGGAGTGCCACCTTAGATGGTGAAGGTGAGGGTGTGAGGGTGGGGAGCCAGGGTGAGACCCTGATGCAACAAAAGAGAGAACAAGAGAGAAATGCAGGTACATGAGCTATAAGGATGGATGTTATTGCTAGTGAGTTAATGAATGTCCCGGATGCAGACAAGGAGGGACTATCTCAGCAACCTCAAGCTGTCATTGATTCCACCTCCCTTGATGTTGAGGCATTTACTCACCCTGTTCCACCTTATCAACTTTTAGCTGAACAGGGCAATGAAAATGCAGAAAGGATGCTAAATTTTATGCACACCACACCGTCTATGCTAAGAGCTAAGGATGCTATCACAGCTTTTCCCTCTACAGCTGGTGAGGTTGATTATGAGACTGGTGGTTCAGCAGACTTCTTTGGAGATGAAGGTGGAGATAGTGAAGAAGAGGCATTGGACATAGGGGGAGAAGTTGGTTCAAGTTCAAGATCTGGAATGCCATCATGGGCATTTTCAAAGCACTGTGATGAGCACTACTTCAAGACAACCCTGATTCAACTAATCAATCAGACAAATACTGCTCTTCAAACCACTATAAATGCCAACACCAAGAAGCTCCTTTAAGCATATCTTGCTTCTCTGCAACTACAACAGATTTAAAGCTTCCAATATGCTAGAGATGTTAACACCATCAAGGGTGATATTGATGAGATGAAGAAGGCCATTTCAGACAAAATAGATTCTAAACTTCCATAAGCCACAATGCTTGACATCAAGAGGCAGCTCAGCAAAAATTCTGATCTTGCCACCAGGATAGATGCCTTGGATACAAGGATGACAGCTATCGAAGCATCTCTCACTGCCGTTCATCTGCATCAAGCTCAACAGACAGTTTTACTTCAGAAACTGGCGGCTGCTCAAACCTCCTCCTCTACTAAACTTGATGATAAGAAAAAGGGGGAGAAAGGACCAAGTGAGGGGGAGAAGCTTCAAATTCAAATCAGTAAAGTAATTGTGCCCACTATTACTTTCATCAAGCCACCAGTAACAAATAGTATAGATCTGATCAATGCATCAGCAGACAATTTAAGAGAAGCTGAAAAGGAGCAGTTGAAGCCAATCAACTGGGAGAAAATTGATGAGGACATACAAAGGAAGTTTGGGCTAGTAAAGGAGCCAGTAAAGTCATCCATTCATCACTCTGAAGTCAAACATATCTCTGTGAATGAAATGAGCATGAACTATCTGGAAAGAGGATAGCCATCCTGCATCAAATCTCCAAAGGCTGAAATTATTCTGAAGCCAAGGGTGAACTATCCAAAATCATCATTAAAGAACCCTTTAGATACAGTGTATGAGACACCTAAACTTGATGAGAAGAAGCTTCTGTCAAGGTCAATAGCCTTCTACAAGGATCCAACTAATTCAGCTTTAAAAAGAAGAATTGCTAAAGTTTTCAAGAATGGGAAAGAAATTTGTGTGGTGGCTGGACATCCTCAATTTTCTCAAGTAAAGAGAGAAGAAAAGGCAAGATTGAAGCAGGAAAAGATGCAAGCTATTCTAGATGCCAAAAAGGCTAAGCAAAAGAAAGAGCAAGCTCATATCTTGGCCAAGCTACAAGCTGTGAAACCAACACAACAGATTCTTTCTCAGCCATCTGGAATCACTGAATCTCAAGATCCAAAGAAGCAAGTTGAATCAGAACAGAAGAAATCTCAGAGATACAAGGAATTGGCCAAAAGAACCAAAAGGAAATTAAACTTTGTTGGTAAGGAATTGGAGGATCAGTTTCCCAAGGAATCCACTCCAACTATAACTCAAGCATCAAAACCCACTGTGGTATTTGAAGACATCAAGGTGGTGGATCCTTACAGGAACATTCATGGTGAACCTATTGTGCCCAAGGATGAACCAATAGACTAGGAGAGCCTACCAATTCCTGACTTCAATTTGCCAATCCTTAACAAGCCAAAGGGAACAAAGTCAAGAGCAGTCAAGAAAGTGAAGTTGTCACCTCTCAAATCCAAATCTCTAGTCCAAGCTCAATCTAATGTCAAGGAATTCTCTGATATCACACAGGAATTCTCTGATCTAAATCTCTATCTGGATGAACTAGAAGAAGTGAGAGGAATTGATGCATACAGAAATCTACTTGAAAGGTTAGTTTTCAAGTGCAAGGGAGGAAAAGAGATTCAATGGCCACTTCACAGGATCCTTCAAGAAAGACAAGCTGTACTGATAAAGGTTTATTCATCTTTCAAGAAGAACTTTGAGTTCAATATAACTACAAGAAGATTGGTTCTAAGGAAGATTGAAGAACTGAGGAGTATTAGAGCTAAATATGCACTCCCAAAGACTCTAATTATTCCTTACACATGGAAAAAAGTGCATCTAAGGCCCTACTGGCTGATGGAGTTCATGGATGACAAAAGGGTTAGAAGATTTTTCAGATTAGAAGACCAATTGAGCATCTCTGGAAATGAGACTCTCTTGGAGATGCAAGAAAACCTAAATCTCTCAGATTTCGATGAACTGGAATTCCACAGACAACTCCAAAATCAGATAGATGAAAACAACAGAAAGCTTGGAAAGAGATCCAGACCTTCAAGGAACTACATAAATCTGCTCAGGCTAGAGGAGAGCACCTTGAAAATGACTGTGAGCTAAACTTTGTACATTTTATTAATTGAAGCACTTTACAGTTTTATCTATCTACTTTCAAAGTTGTATTTTTAGAGTGTTTTGTTATCATCAAGTTTCTCTTAATTTAGGGCTACAATTCCAGTAGACATAAATTGGGGGAGATTGTTGTGTATATGTTGTGTACTTGATGATTTCATTAACAAAACACCTTGGTAGATTTTACTTAGTGAAAAATGTAGCACTCGATGGATAAGGATTATAGTCCCGACGGATGACTCAATATAGTCCCGACGGATGATGATCTATTATCCATCGAGTGAGTAGCTTATGTAACAATAAGTCTGTAGCACATTTCTGCATACACATTGTTTAGATTCTATAAGTAGTACTCAAGTCATGTTGAATTTAACTAGATATGCAGAATAGGTTGATTAATTGTACATAAATGATGTCTTGTAATTCTGCATAAATGAAATGAAGTCAAGTGCCAGATTGCTACCCAACGGATGAACAACAATGCCATTCGACGGATGATCAACTAGACAACCCGACGGATGATCATGAACTAAACGGATGATCATGAACCCGACGGATAAAGAATTCAAACATCTGTTGACAGTGACAACACAGTCACATGCGTCGAGTGTATGCAAATGGAATGTGGAAGCCTATTCAACTGGGTTTTAGAGAATAAAGAAGCATTGCCATTTCCATTTTATTATGAAGATATTCAAAGATGCTGGAATAGAGTAATGAAGTAGCATAGTATTAGACTTGATAGTTTTTGTTTTATTATTTTGTCTTATTATCTTGTCATATTGCTTTGTAATCTTGGTGATATATAAACCAAGAAGCAGCAAATAGAATAACTAACTAGCAACCAAATAGAGACATTTGTAAGCTGTATTCTCAGTATTTCTCTGTATTCTTAGTTGTTCATTTGTAAGCAGCTGTGAGCTAATTGCTACACAGAGTTCTCTTGATATAATATTTATCTCTGGTGGATACATTCAAATCCACCAGAAAGTTTTTAAAGACTTGTGTTTTTATTCATTTCAAGTTATTATTCCACACTCTGCAAATCAAATCATACTGATATATATATATATTCAAGTTAGAAAAATTTTATTTGTGAAAAAGTTTCAAGAATTCCATTCAACCCCCCTTCTATAAATCTTGTTGCATTGTTAAGGGACTAACAAGTCTACTTCAAAGGTCTGTGAAAACAAGGGCAAGGGGCTGGTAGCAGAAAATGAAGATTCTTTGAGCCAAGATGATATGGATGACATTGATGAACATCTAGCATTTCTTTCCAGAAGATTTTCCAAGCTCAAGTTCAAGAAGAACTTTGGAGTAGTTAAGCCAAATTGAAACATGGTGGATAAATCAAAATTCAAATGTTTCAAATGTGGCTTGGCAGGACACTTTGCCAGTTAGTATAGAAAGTCAGATTCCAGCAGGAAGAAGTTTGAGCCTGTGGATTATAAACAGAAATATTTTGAGTTGCTCAAACAAAAGGAAAGGGCTTTCATTACACAAGAAAATGACTGGGCAGCAGATGGTCTGGATGAGGATGAGGATGTCAGCTATGTCAATCTAGCCCTAATGGCCAAGTCTGATGAAACAGAGATAAGTTCTTCAAGTAATCAGGTTATCACCATTAACCTTGCACATTTATCTAAAGCTGAGTGTAATGATGCAATAAATGACATGTCTACAGAATTATATCATTTGCGTGTTACTCTTAACTCTCTCACTGAGGAAAATGCTATAATCAAAGAAAACAACTTATTTTAAGTGAGAGAAATAATGTGCTAGAGTCTCAGTTTATTGAATTTGAAAAACTGAGAATTGAGTGTAAGATTACTAAGGATGAATTAACTGAGTCCTTGAAGAAAGAAGAGATTTTAAAGAAGCAGCTTGAATGAGAACAGGAGGTGATTAAGGCATGGAAAACATCTAGAGATGTTCATAATCAAATCACCAAAGTTCAAGGTATTGAGTCCTTTTGTGATGCAGTCTGGAAGAAGAATAAGGAGAAGCTGTAATCCAATTTGGTTGAAGGATTGCTAACAGATGTGGACTCGACGGATGATGAAAGTCATCCGTCGGATAATCAAAAGAATTATCCGTCGAGTGATATAAATCCTCATCCATCGGCTGTGAACAAACCTGTGAGTAAAGCCAAACTTTCCAAGTTAAATGAAAAATATGGATCAGCTTCCAAAAACTTCATTTCAGGAGAATCTAGTCAAGTGAGGAAGGAGAAGAAAGTGAATGTTGATCATCTGTCTATCAAGCAATTGGATGACAGACTAGAAAAGATTGAGGTTAAAACAGAGGCTAAAAAGAAAAACAATAGAAATGGTAAAGTAAGGATTAACAAACATAACAACTACACACCTAATAAGTATGCTCCAAAAAAATCTGTGTTAAGTGCGGTAGTATAAATCATTTGTCTGTTAATTGCAAAACTGCCATGCCTACTTCCATATCTGTGCCACCTCCTTTTCCCAACATGAATTCCATGCCTTCTATGCCTATGAATGCTATGTCTACACAGAATATGAATGCACAATTTGCTAATATGCCATTTACACCTAATCCTTATTATGCTACATTTAGTATGCCTCAAATGCCATTTAGCATGCCCTACTGGAATAACATGTTTACTAATAACAAGGCAGGACCCAAGGAAACTTGGGTACCAAAATCAACTTGATTTGATTTTAATGTCAGCAGGGAAATAGAAAGAATCTGTGGTACTTGGATAGTGGTTGTTCAAGACACATGACTGGTGATTCTACCCTGCTCACAGAGTTCAAGGAGAGAGCTGGCCCAAGTATTACTTTTGGAGATGACAGCAAGGGTTATACTGTGGAATATGGCTTGATTTCAAAAGACAATGTCATCATTAAGGAGGTTGCCTTCGTGGATGGTCTCAAGCACAATTTGTTGAGTATCATCCAGCTGTGTGATAAAGGCAATTCAGGAACCTTCAACTCAGAAGCCTGTGTTGTGACAAAGAAGAGGAGCAACAAAGTGGTTCTCACTGGAGTGAGAAAAGGGAATGTGTAGTTAGCTAACTTCAACTCATCAAATGCAGATTCTGTCACTTGTCTTCTCAGTAAAGCAAGTCAAGATGAAAGTTGGCTATGGCACAAGAAGCTATCCCATCTAAACTTCAAGACCATGAATGAACTTGTAAAGGAAGAACTGGTTTGAACCATTCCTTTAGTGGAGTTTTCTATGGATGGACTGTGTGATGCTTGCCAAAAGGGAGAGCTTTCTTGAGCTTGAATACATAGTCCGGAAATTGTTCATGTTTGAAGTCGGGAACCTGTTTGACATAAACTTCCTCCTTCAGCAAGCCGTTTAGGAAAGCGCTCTTGACATCCATTTGATAGAGCTTGAATTTCTTTTAGTGTGCATAGGCCAGGAGCATCCCTATAGATTCTAAGCAAGCAACATGAGCATACTTATCATCAAAATCAATACCTTCTTGTTGATTGTAGCCTTGAGCCACGAGCCTTGCTTTGTTGCGACTAACGGTACCAAATTCATCCACTTTATTCTTGAAAATCCATTTTGTGACAATGATTGAAGCATTATTTGGTGGCTTGACAAGTTCCCAAACATCACATCGTTCGAATTAATTGAGTTCTTCTTGCATAGCCGTGATCCAATTTTCATCTTCGAGTGCTTCTTTGACATTCTTGGGTTCCCCTTGAGCTAGAAATGTCACATAAGCACAAACATTTTCCTTGCCTTTCCTTGTCTTGGGTCCATCAGTAATATCTCCAATAACTTGGTCTAGAGGGTGATTCTTCACTGTCCGTGTAGTTTTTGGCAATGAATGCTTAAAGATATCTTCATAAGAGGTCTTCCTTATCTTAGATGGAGGAGCTAAGTCTTCACCATCATATATTTGCATGTTATCATTTGCTCTATTTCCTCTAAGACCATTGAGAGTCTTCTTTGCCATCTTTACAATTGCATCATCAACTGGAATAGAAGTTTCTGCTTTCTGATTTGAAGCACCAGTCTGATAGTCAGCTTGCCAAGATGGAGATTCTTCCTGAACATCAGCTTGCTGATTTGAAGTTCCAGCTTGCTGATTTCCTTCTGGAGATTTGGTAGGAGCATCTTCAATCTGTTATTTTGATCTATTTAAATGAGATGTCGGCTCGCCATCAGTATCACCTGCATCATCATCCTCATCTCTTGGCAGATCATTGTTAGACTCTCTAAAGGTAACATCAATAGATTCTTCAACTATATTTTTGGATAGATTATAAACTCTATATGTTTTACTAGTTAAAGAATAACCCACAAATATAGCTTAATAAGATATAGCATCAAATTTACCATCGTTACCGATTGTTTTGAGCACAAAACATTTGGATCCAAATATCTTGAAGTAGCTGATGTTTGGCTTCTTCTTCTTCAAAAATTCATAAGGAGTCTTCTCTAGGATAGGCCTGTTGATCACTCGATTCAGAACATAGCAAGCCGTGTTGACAGCTTCAGCCCAAAAGCTCCTTGGAAGCGTGCTTTCTTGTAATAAAGTCCTTGCTATTTCTTGTAAGGGCCTGTTTTTCCTTTCCACCACACCATTTTATTGTGGGGTTCTTGGTGCAGAAAATTTATGTGAAATACCTTGATCTTCACAATATGTAACGAAGTCTTTCTGAAATTCTCCACCTCGATCACTTCCAATAGCTACAAGTCTTGTACGAAGCTTATTCTCAGGCAATTTAATTAACTTCTCAAATTCACTAAAAGCAGCATCTTTAGTACGAAGAAACAATACCCTAGTAAATCATGAATAATCGTCTATAATTACAAACCAATATTGTTTACCTCCAAGACTTTTATAAGCTTTTGGACCAAAAAGATCCAAATGAAGAAGCTCTAAAGGTCTCGATGTAGATATTACCTTCTTGGCTTTGTGAGTGCTTCGAATTTGCTTGCCTAATTGGCATGCCGAACATACCTCAGTCTTAACATACTTTATTTCAGGCAAACCTGATAAGTGGTATTTTATTCCACTTAGAACGTCTTATAATGGCTTGAATTGATGTCTTGAAATCTGGTATTTTATGTATTTGATGCGTTTTTCTAGCGTTTTTGCATTTTAGGGTATAACTTGCGTATGTAGGTAGAATTCATCAGAAATAAGCCTAGGGAAGTGCTTGGCATTGGTTGTGGAAAGTTGGGGGAAGAACGCAGCAAAATCAGGAGCATAATTCAGAAATTTCCAGAAGGTGCTTGGGCGCCCGCTCAGGATGTTGGGCGGCCGCTTGGGAGCTTTGGCGCCTGCTCAGAAATCTGGGGCAGCCGCTCAGGGATGAGAATTTTAATACTGAATTTTATAATCCTTATTCTGATGGACTTCTGAGATGGCTGGTTTTTGTGGGTTTCTATATAAGTAGTTCTCAGAGACGTTTCACAGAAGTGTGGTATCAAGCAAGGAGCAGTGAGAGAAGGAAGAAGACCGTTTTAGCACATCACAACGAAGAAGAGAAAGCATATGTTTTCTTGTGATTCTTTTATTCGTTGTATCAAAGGATGCTAGTTTTCTTTACTTTGAACCTTATTACTCTTGTGACGTACTCTCGTTTTAATAAGTATTTTTATTAGTTTATATTGTGTGTTATTATCATGTTTTCATATGAACCCATGATGACGATGAGTTTTATCATGGGCTAATCGTGATCATGGGGTCATAATGGATTTACTATAGATTTCTGTAGTTAGTTGTTTAATACCTTAGTGTGTGATGATTGTATGATATCTAGCATATGTTGCGCTTATTCGTTTTATGTGCGTCGCGAAAATATAAGATAGTCTGTTAATCTCCTGTGAAGCGACGGTGGATCTCGAGGTTTAGAACTTGCCATGCTAGCATAGGTTCATGTATGTGTATGCATGATTAGTGGGTAACTCTAACCGTTTTACTTGCCCTATGTAATCATAAAGACTAACTTGTGCTTAAATCGTTATGTTATCAAATTCTGTAGACATATAGGGTCTCAACATAATTGATGCCTATTCAACTTCTATCTTAATTGTGGATGTTTGGTAGAATGGTATTAGTACAATGAAAGTTGGCTTTTATCAGTTTCGTGTTGTTCGATTAATATCATCACCGTTACATGCTACGGGTAATAACGATAACTATTGAAGGAAGTAGTAATGAAGTTATGATCTCATTTGTGTTTAATATTGTTAATTCAAGTGTCAATTAAGTGTTTAATTCTCGTAGTTAACTGTAGTTTATAATTAGTTAATCAAATCTAAGTGTTATTGTCTTCACATTGAGAAGTAATCATACATTGGTGAGTAAGTGTTAATTGAACATTATTAGTCTGAGTCTCTGTGGGAACGAACTGGAATTTATTCTATATTACTTGCGATTATGTATACGTGCGTGAATTATTAGCGCGTGTTTTGTGCCTAACAAGTTTTTGGCGCCGCTGCCAGGGACTCGGCGTATTTGTTTAGTTATGTACTTGCCATCAGTGGTCATTAGGACTCATTGATTAAGACGTGTTACTTATTGTTTCCGGTTGTGTTTCAGGTATTCTAGCGAGTGTTTATGCAAACACGTTCTCGCACTCGCAAGAGAACTTTAGATACGGCTCAGGAGACAGACTCAGTTCTTGATATTCCGGAGAAGATAGATTTCGAAGATTCGGATAAAGATAGTGAGCAGAAAGAACCTGTAATCATGGGTGATCGTATAGTTCCAGCAGCAGATCCAGCTCTTTTGGACTTTTCTCGGCCTAAAATTGATGACATTCAGTCAAGCATCCTTCATCCGGCCATTCAGACTAACACTTTTGAAATCAAGCCGGGCACTATTCAGATGGTGCAGAATTCTGTTTCTTTCGGAGGTGCTGCAACTGAAGACCCCAACATGCATATCAGAAATTTTGTCGAGATCTGTAGTACTTCAAATATAATGGTGTGACTGATGAGGCTATCAAGCTAAGGCTTTTCCCATTCTCTCTAAGGGATAAAGCTAAGGACTGGTTACATTCTGAGCCAGCTGTGTAATGACTCGTATATTTTTAGTATTATTTAAATGTATAACTATTGAATAATTAAATAAATAAAATATGTACATGGGTTCTGTCAGCGGGTTATTGCTTTGTTATTATGCATATGTGATTACTAGTCTCTGGGATTGAATTGCGTGGTTAATTATTGGGTTGTATGATTTTGCTTCGCTTTTAAAAGTGATTTTAATGCAAATTTATTTACATAAATATTTGGAATGTCTCTAAAATTGTTTTATGGTTTTAAAATTATAATAATTATATTGGGGATTTTATAAAATTTAGAAATTAATATTTCATCAATTATTTAGCCCTATATGATTTTCTGATTGCACTTATTTGTAAAATCCTTATTTAATTCCAGAATTCTTTAAAAATTATGAAACTCATATTTATCTAAGTTTGGAATATTCCAAGAATTTTAAATTTTTTTTGGAAATTTTTGGAATTAATTTCACCCGTGCGTAGACTCATTTAATGGTTGAAAGCAGATATAAGTTGCATTTCAGAAAATATTTTAAAATTACTAAAATTATGTTTTATTTACTTCGGGATATTTCTAACATTTTAAGACTATTCTCGTAATTTTCTGAAATTGTTTTATGTGCACCTCGGTTACTTAATTTCGAATTTTGGGTATGTCGTGTGTTTCAAAAATGCTTATAAAATTATAACAAAAAATATTATTTTATAGGTTTTAATTATTCTGAGAACTTTAGCATTTATTTGATAATTTTTCGGGTTAATTTTATCGATAAATTTGTTTGTCAAATTAAGAAGTGCGGATCAGAATTGGAGCTTGCAAGCAGGATTCAGTATACGCGGGAATTGTTGTGATACGTGTCAAATTCTCTGTTAACTCCCTATGCGTGGCAGTTCAGGAGAAAGGAAATAAAAATAAATAATAAAATAATATCAATAAAACACAACCCACAGACACAACATCTCTCTCTTTCATTTCATCTCTCTACAAATATCTCTCTCGATCTTTTCTTCATATTTCCCTTCAATCTTCTCTTTTCTCCTCCTGATCTTCCCGTGTTCCCCGGCTATTTCCCTGTTTTCCTTTCATGCGAATCCCCTCCCCCGCGTGTTGTGTTCGATTCCGGTCACTGTTGCCTCCGTCTTTGTCCTGTTTCCGGCCATTCCACTCGCGCCTGAGTATTTCCCGGTTCCTGTAGTGGGTTCTGTTGATTATATGTATATATACATGTGTATATATATGCATGGCAGTTTGTTTGGATTGTGGCCTGTGTTGCTTTTAGTTTGCCGATTGTTGTTTACTATTCCGATTGTATATTATTTTAATTCGGATTTTTCTTAAAATCTTGCAGGAATCTATTTGATTATTTCAATGAAATAAATTTATTTCTCGTGTGGGAAATTTTATTTTTAATCGGTAGAATTTAGCGTTGAAAACCGGAAGTAATCAGGTACCCGCGGATTTTAACGCCATCTGCGATGAATTTCGACGAGCGGACGGTGGACGGTGATGAACTAATTCTGAGTCCTAATATAAATAAATAATAAATGTACAAATTTTATTTATGAGTTTGAAGTGAAATAGTAGTTATATATAATGACTCGAGATTGGAATTGTGATTGTAATGGTTGGTTGATTGTTGGGTTAAACTGGTGGTTGGGATTCGTGATTGGATTTTTGGATTGTGGTTGTTGTGAATTTGACTTTTGTTGGTTTGACGTCGATTGAATTCGACGGGTAGTCCGATAAGCGAAGGAAGCGCTGCCCTATTTTCGGGAACGTACACTATAACATATCGGAACTACCAGTCGAATGTAAATACTTATATAGTTATAAATAAATATTCTGTAAAATATAACGGATAATTTATTTCCTAAAACAATGAGTATATGTGTTTTCCGACAACGAATATTGATACGAGATTTGAGTATATGAATTCTGTATATGCGTGTACTATAGTAATGTATATAAGTACGAGTCGGGTTTGTTGTCGTTTGGGTAGGATTAGTATCGAGGATATGTCAAGCATAACTAGGTATCTAACATAGAGTATTTCGACCATGTAGGTTCTAATCGGAAAACCGAAAGTGGACGATGGACTAAACATGACCTAGTAGTCAGTCGACGAGCTCAGTAGAGTTTCAACAGAAAAACTTGAGTATCAAAGTCGAATCCAATGTGATCTAGTGGTTGGACATTAAAGACTGAGCGGCAGAGTCGGCTCAGAGTTGATCAGTAGTAGTTGTAAAGCCCTGTAAGGCAAGTACTTCTAAACCTTTTTCGAAATATAATGCAAATATTTTTAAATTCTCTCGTGACATATTGTTAAGTATTCAAAATAGTTCTGTTTTATATTAAAAGTACCTTGAATCATGCAACCTTGAACCCGAATCACATCATTTGATCTTTGAACCATAAGCCTTATTCTTTGTAAACCATCCTTGGTTGATTTTTAAATACCAAACCACACAAATATGATACTACTTCCCAAATGTATAACTACCAAATACCAAACACTGGAATAAAATTGTTTGAAAACACGGAAACTTTTATACTCCAACCATTCTTTATAATATCAGATAACTATACCTTGAAAAAACATTATTTGTCTAATACCTGATCCTTTACAAACTGAAAACCGTTTCTTATATATACCCTGATATACCCTTATGATATCCATGAGTTTCCTTACATTTTTATTCAAGTGTTTAATCATCATTGATTATGACCTTGTTATATTGAATTATATTGTTTATCATATTGAACTGCTTTTGAATTGGATAGTTTTTTTTAGATATGGACCAGATTCGTGGTCAGACCATATCAATGGTCAAGTTAGGCCAATGTGTGCCTTGAATCCAGTAATTAAAGCAGTGATGTGTGCTTTGCTCAGGGTTAGTGCATGACTGATCAGCAGCCTAACCTTGGTTTTAAAACTTAAAATGAATATACAATATTAATGATTGTTTAACAATAAACTTGATTCTTCTGAATCATTCCATTTGAACATTGCTTAACCTCAGTTATCACTGTTATGACTTGCTGAGCTAGTTAGCTCACCCTTGCGATTCTTTATATATATTTTACAGTTGAAAAGGATATGGATGATAGAGAAGTTCCTCAGTCCAAAGTGCGGGATAAGGTTCCAGTTGAGTTGGATTGAGCTAGCAGGAGTTTCATATGGTAGTGAGATAGTAAGAGTGTAAGAATAATTTCATTATCAGTTGTAAGTTAAATTAGTTGAGATTTAATACGTTGTAATAAAAGTTAAGGTTGTGTCTTGTTTTCATACTTTAACCTGTCGCGATCCATGATTGTGTAAAGCAGGGTCATTGCAAATAATATTTCTTATACAGGTTTATATTTTGTGTATGTGTTATGGACCCCAAACTTTTGACCCGATTTTGGAGGGAGCCACAGGTTGGTATCAGAGCTACAAGTTATAAGTCACTGAAACAAGCCTAGATTGTCGGGATTGGGTAGAGAGTTAGGATTAGGAATAAGAAATAGAAAGATAAGTCTTGGTGAGAATGAGTGCGACTATATAGTAGGTCTCCGGCACGGTTCGTGTTACAATTTCGGATTCTTAACTTGCGACGTGATTTCCAGACAACGGAAATGGTAGATCTTGATTTCCCTGTATCATCTGATCGTTTGGAGCTTTCCGTTCGAGGGTCGTTATCTTCTCCTAGATTTGAATTGCACCTTGTTCTTCCATCAGTATTAATGGTACTACCTTCTGTTATGATAGTTGCACCTTTTCAAGCTATTATACGCTATTTTACCCCCTCCTGATATGAACCTATTTTCTTCAAAACCTCCATCTGTTTATTCTTGTTTTACTGGACATTTGGTTGTGGGTGTATCATTTCAGTTTACCCTACACCCTATTCTATACCCTAGTTTAAAACCTGTCCTATGAAGCAATAATACCTACGAGGATGAATTCGGGAGTTAAAGTAAATGGTGAGTACTTGAGATATAAATAGAGGTGAGAAGAAGTCTAGAAAAAAGATTCAAGTGTTCCGGAGGATAGCTGTTACCAGATTAAAAGAAGCCATTAGTGATTAGGCCACCCAGGACTAGCTTGTGGAATGGATTAGATAGATATTGAGAAGAGAGTTAGAGGAGATTATGGATCTGGAGCTTTCTAGGAGTTAGGTAATGATGTTATGACGATGTGATATATTTGTAGTAACAATGTGATGTGTCATCAGTGGACTTGTTGACTATTGGGTAACCTGTTCTACTTTACGACTACAAAGTTGATGACGGGAGCATTACCAGTATGAAAGTGTTGATGTGAAGCTATGAATACAATAACATGCAACGACAATTAAAGTGATCGTCGATTAAGGAAGGAAAATGGACCCAATAAAGGAGATTAGGTAAATTGAAGTAAATGGACCTTTATGTGATCATTCCTTTAATTTGGTACCTTGTTATAGGTCGGAAGGACAACAACCAACTCATACAATAAGGACAACCAAATTTATGATTTTCAAAATTTTAACATGTTTTCGAGAAAGATTTTTCCTTACAAAATTTCTAAAAGCCTTTTTGAATAAAAATAAGTTTTAAACATTGGTTGTCAAGTTACTACTTGAGTTTTTGTTTGTCAAAAGACTCGGATTAGCTGGAAGGATACTTATTTTAGATTTAGTATTGTTAATTCAGAGGACAAAGTGATCCGCGATTATGAAGAAGTTGGTTATTCCTAACAGAAAGGTACAAATATTGTTTGATAAGATTAATAACAAAATCAGCGTACGGAGCAATTACTCATCCAATTACAGGACTATCCAAGTTTAAAGAATTCATTGATCTAACAAAAGCCTGAGTATGACTGAAGGAGATTGAGAAGATTTCCAGATTTTCTTAAAAGAAGAATATTATTAACAAAAGGATCACTATGTTGAATGATTCAGGGTTATTCTAAATTGAAAGAGGAAACTCGAGGTTATCTGGTAGGGACGCCATTATGATCGAATTGTTAAAGTATTATACATTTAGGTGCGATGTTAAAGACGCAAGACCTTACAAGTAAGAATCTACCATAATGCTTAATTTGCGAAGGTATTTCAGTGTACTTTCTAAAGTTGATATATGACACAATTGGGATATGATCGAACAAGCTCGAAAGATGAATACAAGTGAAATGTGGATGGTGACCAATGGTATTGTTCTTGTCTTCAATATTGCAGCATATATTCCTTTTTTATTTCTAAATAAGTATGAATTTCTTTTCTTAAATAAACTCCTTGCTATGATATCAATATGGAGGATATTGCTTTCCTTTCAAATTTAATTCTTTCCCTCAAGTTTTGCTATCTGATTGGGACAAACAGTGTTATGTTGAGACACTTTGTCAGAATGATGAAGAGTCGGGTGGGACGCCACCTAATCATGTGCTGTATGCCATATGGTATGAAAGACTGGCCATCTTAAGTGTTAAAGTGGTTGTCTCATTCATATCCAAATCATTATTTATTCCTTCTTTTCAACTTCAAGTTTATTGAATTATGAATCCTTCTAGTTATTTCGTTATACCGTCATTCTCTGCAAAAGTTTTTCAAACAAATCAACATATTATGAACCAAGCGGATGAAGTTCCATCTACCTCTCATACATGGAAAGGAAACAAGGGTATATGGCGAGGATTGCTAATCACTAGCCCCAGTCAGGGATACACTAAGAGTCAAGAGAATCTACTCCAATAAGGAATACGTCACCGAGAACGAGAATTTGCGATTTTCCTGTGAAATATGTTATTTAGAATACGGATGTGGTGACGTGAATGATTATTGTGGATACCTTATGCTTTAAATTATTAAAAGATGTGAGAGCAACTTGATTGTTTATCTCTCAAGGTTTTGTTAATAAGATGAACTACCCTGTTGGATTGATAAGATTACGACTAAATGGCTAGCAAATCAAGAACGTGTAATTGCTAAATAAGTAAGTACCAATGGCGGAATTGAGATTTCTGGAAATAAGTTGTGAAGAATCGTATCATTTAAGATAAGAGGATTTGACATTATTCTAAGGAATGGATCAACTATTTAAGCGTAATGCCCAGATAGATCGTCGCGATGAAAAGATAGTTTTGAGGATGCAAAATGAGAAGGTGATGAGGTTCAGAAGATGAAAGAAGGTAAAGAATTTGTTAACGATGACTTAAGCTAAGAGGTTAAGATGACCAAGAGGTAAGCACTATGGTGATTATGAATAGAAGTCAGGAGCAAACAGAATTTGAAGACTTTATAGTTTCAAGATATATTTCCAGACGAATTACCAAAATTTTCTCCAGATAAAGAAATTAAGTTCGCGATTGACTTAGCACCTGAAATGAAGTCAGCGTCCGAGGCCCCGCGCAGAATGGCGCCAATTAAAATGAAGAAGTTAGCAAAGCAAATGCAAGAGACGTTAGAAGAAGGAGCGATTAGACCTAGTGTACCCTATATGGTGTACCGATATTATTTGTAATAAGAAAGATGGAAGCATGAGATTATGTGCCGACTAGCGAAAGCTCAACAAGTTACTATCAAGATTAAGTATCTGTTACCTCAAACCAATGATTTGTTTGATTAAACGAAAGCAGCAAAGTACTTTTATGAGATTGATTTAAGACTTGGTATTTCACCAATTAAAGATTAAACCTTTGGATATATCAAAGATAATTTTCAGAACTAAGTACTGTTCTCGTATTGTCATTTGAATTAACCAATATACCAGTAATATTTGAACTCGATGGACGGAATCTTTAAGGAATATCTGGATAAGCTGTAGTTGTGATACTTAAAGTCAACGGAGGACCATGCAAAGCATTTAATGGTAACTGGGAAATTGGAGAAGAAAGAAGTTGTATGAAGTATAGTTCTTAGCATAAGTAGCCAATGTGGAGAAGATTAAAAGAGATTCAGCAGAAATTAAAGTTATTATTAATGAAAAGAGATCAGAAACACCAACAAAAGTAAGAAGTTTTATCATGGGCCGGTTACTATCGAAAATTTGTGCAAAATTTCTTGAAAGTTGCAATATCTTGGACGAAGCTAATCAGGAAAAGCAAGAAGTTTATATAAAGTAGAGAAGGGTGAAGAAAGTTTTATGGAGTTAAATGAAAGAATGGTTACAACACCTGCTTTATCATTTTGAAGGTGTCAAGGAAATTTGGTAGTATATAGTGATGCTTCTCATAAGGGAGTAGGAGGTGTGTCGATGCAGCTCAATAAAGTTATTGTATATGCATCCAGACAACCGAAACCTTATAAGCAGAAGTACCCTACTCATAATTTGGAATTAGCAGTAATAATATTCGCTTTGAAAGATTGGGGAACATGATATGTATGGAGAAAGGTGTGAGATCTATATGGACCATAAGAGTTTGAAGTATATATTCACAAAGAAAAGAAAATGTAGTGTCAAGCGATAAGAAAAAAGGAGAAAATAAACATAGAGACTGCACCGAAAAGAATAATCTATGGAAATTCAGAAGTTGGAGTTGGAAGCTAGATATATAATCCAAAGGAAACAAGGATGGGTAGTATGACCTTTCAGTCAGAGTTATTAAGAAAAGATAAGGAGATGTCAAGAGAAGGTAATGGATCACGATGTTAATAGTTAGTAAGAGGAAATTTATGCGCCTAGAAAAACGATCACGATATTCCCAGGCTTTCTCCCAGAACTTGGATGCTACAAGTAAAAGAATTAAGAAATGAGATCCTACAGAGAATTCACGATATAAAGTATTAAATTTATTGAAGAAATGCCAAGATATACGGAAATTTAAAGAAAAATAGTGATAACCAGGTATAAGAAGGAAATTTCAAATTGGATTAAGAAGTGTTAGACATGTCAAAGAATTAAGGCGAAGTATCGGAGGCCTAGTGAACAAGGCAAACCAAGGAGTGGTTTTACAAGAAGCGGATCATAAAGTGTACCAGTGATGTTGTTAGAGAAAAAGGGATGCAACTATGAGATTGTGTATTAATTATCAGGAGTTTAATAAATAACGAATAAGAATAAGTGACCCCTACAAAGAATTGATTACTTATGAAACCTAATTCAAAAAGTGTGTTATGCTTCGGGGTTTAACATAAGATTCGACCTGAGAACATATCAGAGATTACGAGTAAAATGAGTTATGAGCATTGCAAGCTCTAGTGATATTATGTGAAATAACAAGTGTATCAGTTGACTATAAGGAATTAAGGATCATGGTGTATAAAGAGTACTTAAATAAACAAACCGTATTTATTGATAACAGCCTCAGCTACTTAAAGAATAAGAAAGTCTGCGTGAAATGCCCAAGGATTTTCCTCCTAAGATTAGAAGGAGAACAACTATACGTTGAGTCTTCAAGTATGAAATTTTGACCAAGGTTAACAAAAGATTCTGATTAATCCATTAACAACTACATAAACAAAGCCGTATGGTAACAGATGCCTGGTGCAGAAAGAAAGTTGTCAAATCCTAAGTTAATTCAGCACACCAAGGGCGTAGTGATATTGATTAAAGCGGCTTGAAGTAGACAAAGGAAGAAGGCGGAATTGTATCGAGAGAGAGTATGAATATAGAAATAGGATCAGTAGTGTTAGTAAAAGTTTTACCTTGAAAGAGATTGGATAAGTCTGAATAGAGGGGACAAGTTGAGTCTTAAATTTAGTGAACCATTCGAGGTATTGATAAATATAGATAAAGTGGTTCATGAGTTGATGTTATTGTCACAACAGTATGTACATATAATGTGTTTTTCCTGTCAATGTTAAAGCGATAAATATCTGATTCAAATCAAGTGATTGATTAGAAGCCAATGGGCTCTCATCCAAGTTTGTTCTACATATAGTGATCAATCCAAATTCTTGACCGTTAAAGGCGAGTTCTTGGAAATGAGTGTATATCTATAGTGAATATATTTGAAATCCTCGAGTAGAAGAGTCTACTTGGGAATTAGAGTCAGATATGCTTGACAAATATCCTCACTTGTTCAGTTAGATCAGATTTTGAGGAAAGAATCTTTTTAAGGGGGAAAGGATGTAATGACTCGTATATTTTTAGTATTATTTAAATGTATAACTATTGAATAATTAAATAAATAAAATATGTACATGGGTTCTGTCAGCGGGTTATTGCTTTGTTATTTTGCATATGTGATTACTAGTGTATGGGATTGAATTGCGTGGTTAATTATTGGGTTGTATGATTTTGCTTCGCTTTTAAAAGTGATTTTAATGCAAATTAATTTACATAAATATTTGGAATATCTCTAAAATTGTTTTATGGTTTTATAATTATAATAATTATTTTTGGGATTTTATAAAATTTAGAAATCAATATTTTATCAATTATTTAGCCCTGTATGATTTTCTGATTGCACTTATTTGTAAAATCCTTATTTAATTCCAGTTTTCTTTAAAAATTATGAAACTCATATTTATTTAAGTTTGGAATATTCCAAGAATTTTAAAATTATTTTGAAAATTTTTGGGATTAATTTCACCCGCACGTAGACTCATTTAATGGTTGAAAGCGGGTATAAGTTGCATTTCAGAAAATATTTTAAAATTTCGAAAATTATATTTTTATTTACCTCGGGATATTTCTAACATTTTAAGACTATTCTCATATTTTTCTGAAATTGTTTTATGTGCACCTCGGTCCCTTAATTTCGAATATTGGGTATGTCGTGTGTTGCAAAAATGCTTATAAAATTATAACAAAAAATATTATTATATAGGTTTTAATTATTCTGAGAACTTTAGCATTATTTGTTAATTTTTCGGGTTAATTTTATCGATAAATTTGTTTGTCAAATTAAGAAGTGCGGATCAGAATTGGTGCTTGGAAGCAGGATTCAGTACACGCGGCAATTGTTGTGATACGTGTCAAATTCTCTGTTAACTCCCTATGCGTGGCAGTTCAGGAGAAAGGAAATAAAAATAAATAATAAAATAATATCAATAAAGCACAACCCACAGACACAACATCTCTCCCTTTCATTTCATCTCTCTACACATATCTCTCTTGATCTTTTCTTCATATTTCCCTTCAATCTTCTTTATTCTCCCCCTAATCTTCCCGTGTTCCCCGGCTTTTTCCCTGTTTTCCTTTCATGTGAATCCCCTCCCCCGCGTGTTGTGTTCGATTCCGGTCACTGTTGCCTCTGTCTTTGCCCTGTTTCCGGCCAATCCACTCGCGCCTGAGTATTTCCCGCTTCCTGTAGTGGGTTCTGTTGATTATATGTATATATACGTGTGTATATATATGTATGGCAGTTTGTTTGGATTGTGGCTTGTGTTGCTTTTAGTTTGCCGATTGTTGTTTACTGTTCCGATTGTATATTATTTTAATTCAGATTTTTCTTAAAATCTTGCAGGAATCTATTTGATTATTTCAATGAAATAAATTTATTTCTCGTGCGGGAACTTTAATTTTTAATCGGTAGAATTTAGCGTTGGAAACCGGAAGTAATCAGGTACCCGCGGATTTTACCGCCGTCCGCGATGAATTTCGACGAGCGGACGGTGGACGGTGATGAGCTAATTCTGACTCCTAATATAAATAAATAATAAATGTACAAATTTTATTTATGAGTTCGAAGTGAAATAGTAGTTATATATAATGATTCGAGATTGGAATTGTGATTGTAATGGTTGGTTATTTGTTGGGTTGAACTGGTGGTTGGGATTCGTGGTTGGATTTTTGGATTGTTGTTGTGAATTTGACTGTTGTTGGTTTGACGTCGATTGAATTCGACGTGTAGTCTGATAAGCAAAGGAAGCGCTGCCCGATTTTCGGGAACGTACCCTGTAACATATCGGAACTACCGGTCGAATGTAAATACTTATATAGTTATAAATAAATATTCTGTAGAATAAAACAGACAATTTGTTTCCTAAAACGATGAGTATATGTGTTTTCCGACAACGAATATTGATACGAGATTTAAGTATATGAATCTTGTATGTGCGTGTACTATAGTAATGTATATAAGTACGAGTCGGGTTTGTTGTCGTTTGGGTAGGATTAGTATCGAGGATATGTCAAGCATAACTAGGTATCTAACATAGAGTATTTTGACCCTGAGGTTCTAGTCGGAATACCGAAAGTGGACGATGGACTAAAGATGACCTAGTAGTCAGTCTACGAGCTCAGTAGAGTTTCAACAGAAAAACTTGAGTATCAAAGTCGAATCCAATGTGATCTAGTGGTTGGACGTTAAAGCCTGAGCGGCAGAGTCGGCTCAGAGTTGATCAGTAATAGTTGTAAAGCCCTGTAAGGAAAGTACTTCTAAACCTTTTTCGAAATACAATGCAGATATTTTTAAATTCTCTCGTGACATATTGTTAAGTATTCAAAATAGTTCTATTTTATATTAAAAGTACCTTGAATCATGCAACCTTGAACCCGAATCACATCATTTGATCTTTGAACCACATGCCTTATTCTTTGTAAACCATCCTTGGTTGATTTTTAAATACCAAACCACACAAATATGATACTACTTCCCAAATGTATAACTACCAAATACCAAACACCGGAACAAAATTGTTTGAAAACACGGAAACTTTTATACTCCAACCATTCTTTATAATATCAGAGAACTATACCTTGAAAAATCATTATTTGTCTAATACCTGATCCTTTACAAACTGAAAACTGTTTCTTATACATACCCTAATATACCCTTATTATATCCATGAGTTTCCTTACATTTTTATTCAATTGTTTAATAGTCATTGATTATGACCTTGTTTTATTGAATTATATTGTCTATCATATTGAACTGCTTTAGAATTGGATAGTTTTTTTAGATATGGACCAGATTCGTGGTCAGACCATATCAATGGTCAAGTTAGGCCAATGTGTGCCTTGGATCCAGTAATTAGAGCAGTGATGTGTACTTTGCTCGGGGTTAGTGCGTGACTGATCATCAGCCTAACCTTGGTTTTAAAACTTAAATTGAATATCCAATTCTAATGATTATTTAACAATAAACTTGATTCTTCTGAATCATTCCATTTGAACATTGATTAACATCCGTTATCACTGTTATGACTTGCTGAGCTAGTTAGCTCACCCTTGCGATTCTTTATATATATTTTACAGTTGAAAAGGTTATGGATGATAGAGAAGTTCCTCAGTCCAAAGTGCGGGATAAGGTTCCAGTTGAGTTGGATCGAGCTAGCAGGAGTTTCATATGGTAGTGAGATAGTAAGAGTGTAAGAATAATTTCATTATCAGTTGTAAGTTAAATTAGTTGGGATTTGATACGTTGTAAAAAAAGTTAAGGTTGTGGCTTGTTTCCATACTTTAACCTGTCGCGATCCATTGTTGTGTAAAGCAGGGTCATTGCAAATAATATTTCTTATACAGGTTTATATTTTGTGTATGTGTTATGGACCCCAAACTTCTGACCCGATTTTGGAGGGTGCCACAAGCTGGGTCCATCACTACTTGGCAAGATCTTGCACACAAGTTTCTGGTGAAGTTTTATCTATTAGCGAAGACTGCAACTATGAGGAGTGCTCTTACTCAGTTTGCGCAGCAACCAATAGAATCTATGTGCGAAGCTTGGGAGTGCTACAAGGAGATGTTGAGAAAGTGTCCACATCATGGTATGCCTGACTGAATGGTGATCACTGGTTTCTATAATGGTTTGGGGGCCCAATCTCGGCCCATGCTCGATGCAGCAGCTGGAGGTGCCTTGTGGGCCAAAAGCTATACTGAGGCTTATAATCTTATTGAAACTATGGCTGCAAATGAGCATCAAAACCTAACTCAAAGGATGATGTCTGGGAAGGTAGCATGTATTCTGGAAGTCGATGCAGCTACAGCTATTGTAGCGCAGCTCCAAGCGATGTCTTTGAAGGTCGATTCTTTAGCCAACTATGGAGTCAATCAGATAGCTATGGTCTGTGAGCTTTGTGCAGGTTCTCATGCTACAGATCAGTGTTCTCTTGTTAATGAATCTGTTCAGTATGTGAAAAATTATCAGCGACTGCAGTAGCCTGTGCCAGCTACTTATCATCCTAACAACAGAAATCATCCCAATTTCAGCTGGAGTAATAATCAGAATGTTGTTCAGCAACCATATCAGTAGCCTATCAGTAAGCAGTTTAATCCACCTGGATTCCAGCAACCACAACATTATGCTCAAAGGAAATCATATCCTCAACAAGGAGGTGCTGCTCTACCTTCTAGTGCTGATTTCGAGGAGCTCAAGCTGTTGTACAAAAGTCAGGCTATTTCTATCAAGACCTTGGAAAATCAAATCGGTCAATTAGCCAATGATGTGGTCAATCGTCAACCTGGCACACTTCCTAGCGATACTGAAGTGCCAGGCAGGAAGGAAGCTAAGGAGCAAGTAAAGGCTGTCACCTTAAGGTCTGGAAAGGTTGCTGATGCTGAAAAAGCGAAAGATGGAGAAGCTGAAGTTGTTGATGAAGAAGAGAAACAAAAGGAGAAAGTGGCGGAACCAAGGAAGACTACTGTTGAACATACTCTACCTGAGGGTAATACAGGGGAGAAACAGCTCTATCCTCCACCACCTTTCCCTAAGAGATTGCAATAAAAAAAATTGGATAAGCAGTTCGGTAAGTTTCTGGAGGTGTTCAAGAAACTTCACATCAACATACCTTTCACTGAGGCTCTAGAGCAAATGCCTAGTTATGCAAAATTAATGAAGAGTATTCTTTCAAGGAAGGTGAAACTGGATGACCTTGAGACCGTTGCTCTAACAGAAGAGTGCAGTGCTGTGCTACAACAAAAATTACCTCCAAAGCTTAAAGATCCAGGTAGCTTCACCATTCCTTGCACCATTAGCAAGTTGTCTTTGACAAGTGCTTGTGCGATTTGGGAGCAAACATCAATCTGATGTCATTGTCTATCTTCAAAAAGTTGAATTTTCCCGATCCAATGCCCCCTACATGTCTCTATAATTGGCTGATCGTTCTATTATATACCCACGAGGCATCGTGGAAGACGTGTTAGTAAATGTGGATAAGCTCTTCTTCCATGCAGACTTTGTCATTTTGGATTTTGAGGAAGATAAGAAGATTCCCATAATCTTGGAAAGACCTTTCTTGGCTACAGGCCGTACCTTGATAGATGTGCAGAAAGGTGAACTTACTATGAGGGTGCAGGATCAGGATGTGACATTCAATATATTCAAGGCAATGAAATTCCCTACAGAAGACGAAGAGTGCTTAAAGGTGGATTTGATTGATTCTTCGGTCACTTCAGAACTTGATCATATGCTAATGTCTGATGCCTTAGAGAAAGCCTTAGTGGGGGAATTTGACAGTGACGATGAGGATGGCAATGAGCAACTACAATATCTAAATGCTTCTTCTTTGAGGCGAAAGCTAGACATGCCATTTGAATCTCTTGGTACTACTGATCTCAAGAATGCTGAAGGAAAGCTCAAACCATCTATTGAGGAAGCACCTACTTTGGAGCTTAAACCATTGCCTGAACACTTGAGGTATGCTTTTTTAGGTGATGCATCTACTTTACCTGTTATTATTGCATCTGACCTTTCAGGTAGTGAGGAGGACAAGCTCTTGAGGATTTTGAGAGAATTCAAATCGGCCATCGAATGGACTATAGCAGATATAAAAGGGATCAGCCCTTCGTACTGTATGAATAAAATTCTGCTAGAGGAAGGTAGTAAGCCGACTGTTGAGCAACATCGGAGACTTAATCCTATCATGAAAGAAGTGGTGAAGAATGAAATTATGAAGTGGCTAGATGCAGGAATCATATATCCTATTTTTGAAAGTTCTTGGGTGAGCCCCGTGCAATGTGTACCTAAGAAAGGTGGTATAACTGTGGTAGCAAATGAGAAGAACGAGCTCATCCCCACTTGAACAGTCACAGGATGGAGGGTATGCATGGATTACAGAAAGTTGAACAAAGCCATGAGAAAGGATCACTTCCCTCTTCCATTTATTGATCAGATGCTTGACAGGTTGGCTGGTCATGAGTATTATTGTCTTCTGGATGGCTGTTAGGGGTATAATCAGATTTGCATTGCACCAGAAGATCAAGAACAGACTACCTTCACTTGTCCATTTGGCACATTTGCTTTTCGCAGAGTTTTATTTGGCTTATGTGGTGTACCTGCCACTTTTTCGAGATGTATGATGGCTATATTCTCTGATATGATTGGAAATAATATCAAAGTGTTCATGGATGACTTCTCCGTATTTGGACATTCGTATGATAAATGTTTGAATAATCTTCGTTCGGTGCTCAAAAGGTGTGTGGAAACTAATTTGGTGCTCAATTGGGAAAAATGTCACTTTATGGTGCGTGAAGGCATTATTCTTGGGCATAAAGTCTCTAGCAAGGGTCTTGAGGTGGACAAAGCCAAGGTGGGAGTCATTGAAAATATCCCACCACCTATTTTTGTGAAAGGGATCCGTAGTTTTCTTGGTCATGCGGGTTTTTATCGGCGTTTCATCAAGGACTTCTCGAAGATATCTAAACCGTTGTGCAACTTGCTCGAGAAAGATGTGCCTTTCAAATTTGATGATGAATGCTTGGTGGCATTCGAGACTCTCAAGAAGAGTTTGATAACTGCACCAGTTATTACGGCACCTGATTGGACAGAACCTTTTGAGATGATGTGTGATGCGAGTGATTATGCAATGGTAGAAGTTCTTGGGCAGCGCAAGAATAATCTTTTTCATGTGGTCTACTATGCTAGTAAGACTCTAAATGGAGCTCAAATAAACTACACCACTACTGAGAAGGAGCTCTTGTCTATAGTCTTTGGTTTCGAAAAATTTCGATCGTATCTGCTTGGGACAAAGGTGACAGTATTCAATGATCATGCTACCATTCGCTATTTGGTCTCAAAAAAGGATTCGAAGCCTAGACTTATTCGTTGGGTGCTCTTGCTACAGGATTTTGAGTTAAAGATCCAGGATCGAAAAGGTACTGAGAATCAAGTAGCTGACCATCTCTCTAGATTGGAGAATCACGGTTCGACTTCACATGATAAGACATTGATCAACGAATCTTTTTCAGATGAGCAGTTGTTCGCAGTTCAGGAGGAAGAGCCATGGTTCGCAGATATTGTGAACTATCTTTTCATCAATATAATGCCTCCTAATATGAATTCAGCTCAAAAGAAGAAGTTTCTGTATGAGGTGAAGTGGTACATGTGGGATGAACCATATTTGTTTAGACAGGGAGCTGATCAGATCATCAGGAGATGTATCCCATTCTGTCAGACAGAGGGAATATTATGAGACTGCCATTCCACAGTTTATGGTGGATATTATGGTGGTGAAAAGACGGCAGCTCGTATTTTGCAAGCAGGTTTTTTCTGGCCTACATTGTTTAAGGATGCGCATCAGTTCGTTTTAAGGTGTGATCGTTGCCAAAGAGTGGGGAATCTTACTAGAAAGGATGAGATGCCTTTAAATGTGATGCTTGAAGTCGTGGTCTTTGATGTTTTGGGAATCGATTTCATGGGACCATTTATCTCGTCCTACAATAATCAGTACATCTTGCTGGCAATAGATTATGTCTCGAAATGGGTAGAAGTCAAGGCTCTACCGACAAATGATGCAAAGGTAGTGTTGAGTTTTCTCCATAAGCAGACATTCACAAGGTTTGGAATGCCACGGGTAATCATAAGTGATGAGGGGTCGCATTTTTGCAATCGTAAGTTCACTTCTATGATGCAGCGCTACAATGTGAATCATCATGTTGCTACTGCCTATCATCCGCAAACGAATGGTCAAGCTGAAGTATCTAATAGAGAGATCAAGCTCATTCTGGAGAAAGTTGTTTGTCCGTCAAGGAAGGATTGGTCTTTAAAGCTCGATGAAGCTGTTTGGGCTTATAGAACAACATACAAGACTCCACTTGGGATGTCCCCGTTTCAACTTTTTTGTGGTAAGGGATGTCATTTACCTGCGGAGCTTGAGCATAAGGCTTATTGGGCATTGAAGAAGTTGAACCTTGATCTAGATGCAGCTGGGAAGAAGCGAATGCTTCAGTTAAATGAACTTGATGAATTTCGACTTCAAGCATACGAGAACAATAAAATTTACAAGGAAAATGTAAAAAGGTGGCACGACAGGAAGCTATCTCCTAAGTCATTCGTGCCAAGGCAACAAGTTCTTTTATTCAACTCTCGTCTCCGACTTTTTCCTGGAAAGTTGAAATCAAGGTGGTTTGGACCTTTTATCGTCAAAACTATGTTTCCACATGGAGCGGTGGAGATTTTTTAGAATGATCCGGACCAAGCATTCAAGGTTAATGGTCAGTGATTGAAGCATTACTATGGGGACACGGTAAACCGGGAAGTGGTTAGTGCCGTTTTATTGTCAACTTGATCGGAGTACTATACATCAAGCTAATGATGTAAAAGAAACGCTTCTTGGGAGGCAACCCAAGACTTTAACCTTTAGGAACCTTTAGAAGTTAGTACCATATTCAAAAAAAACCCAAAAAAAAATCAAAAAAAAAAGTTTTTTCCAGAAACCCCTTGGGCGCCCGCTCAGGAATCTTGGGCGCCCGCTCGGAGTCTGGGGCGCCCGCTTGGAAGTCCTGGGCGGCCGCTCAGGACCCTTCTGCCAGAATTTTTTTGCCTTATAAAAAACCAAAAAAAAATCAGAAAAACTAAAAAACATAAAAACCCACGATTTCTCTCCCACAATTCCATGATTTCTCTCCCATAATTCCACGTTTTCTCTCCCACAAGCCCCACTACTACTCTAATTTTAACCCTAATTCCTACCCTATATATACACACAACTCCTCCAAATACACTCCCATATACTTTCAAATTTAAAACTCTCTTCTACACTCAAAACACAACTCTTAAACACTTTTTCTCAATTTCAATGGCACCTAAGAGATCCCGAACTATTGATCACAGCAGCACCGTTCCTACTACTGATTCTTCGAGGGTAACTGCTGCGAGACCTCGTTTGATGGATAGGGCTGCTGAGGAGGAGTATACTAGGCTTGTGACTAAGCCAATTTTGAAGGAGAGGGGATTTTTACCATCGGGGAGGGAAAGGTGAGTTGTTACCGATGATTGCGGAGAAAGGGTGGATTTCTTTTTGTGAGTCGCCAGAGGCATGAGTGTGGTTCGCAAGTTTTATGCGAATGCCAAGGCTGAAAAGAATGGGTTTACTGTTGTTCATGGGCTTACTGTGGATTATCAGTCGGAGGCGATTCGCTGTGAAGCCCACGGAGGAGAATTAGAATGAGAAGACCCCTGAGGATTTGATTTGGATTTGATTTTAGCTACCCTCTGTCAGCCGGGCATGGTATGGAAGTTCAAGACGGGATCTAACGAGTATCATTCTTTTTCGACGGTTGTGATGAATAGGTATGCCCGTGCATGGAATGCCTTTAGTTGTGCTAATATATTGCCTACTTCCCATGCACATGAGGTTATAGTCGAGAGAGCAAGGTTGTTATGGAGGATCTTGAATGAGGAGTATTATGTGCACCTTGGTGAGTTCATCTACCAAGGGAATTTAAAGTTTTTGAGGGGTGAAACACAACAACATCCCTTATGCATCTACTGTCATGAAGCTATGCAGAGCAGTGGGAGTTCATTGGCCTTCTCACGAGCAGCTGCAGATACCGGCCGCTCCTATTGACTCAGCGACTCTGAATGCGATACAGGAGTGGACGGGTGGAGAGCCCGAGGAGCATGGTTTGAGATATCATCTTCCAGGAGGACGTCCAGCAGCTGGTGCTACCATGGCTAGGCCCAGTCAGGTTCGTGATGAGGCAGGCTCTTCTAGAGCCCAGAAAGGTGCTGGGATGGCTGATGCCCAGTATAGGAGGCTGTCGAGGAGGATGGATGCGATGTGTGAGTCGTAGAGTAGGTTCGCTCAGGAGCTCACCCTTGCATTTGGGACTGCTTTCAGAGGCCTTGGAGCTGACATCCAGTGGCCCATTTTTTGTGAGGACTCTGCTTATCTGCCTCCTAACACTCCACCCTTTGAGGGTGATGATGATGATTTCTCCGAGTAGGTATACCCTGTGTTCCTTTCTACTACCTTCACTAGGGACAGTGAAGATTCTAAGTTTGGGGGTGGTAGTTAAGGAATATTTTTATGTGTATGTCATGTAGTTGCATATTCATGATAGTTTAGTTCATATAATTGCATATTTTTGCCATATATGTTTTTTATTAGATAGCTTTATTTATCTTGTCATTTAGCTCATGCATATACCATGATCCCTTTTGCGTTGCTTTACCGATTGATATGTGATATTGATGCAAGTGTAGTGATAGCGTTAGAGTGATGATTGAGTCTTGTAGGTCGACATGCATGCTAGAAACACTTGTAATCTCACTAAGTCTTAGAGTATGCTTAAGGACTAGATAGTTGTCATGGTTTGATGGTTTTTGAGGTTAATCTATTGATTATGCTTAGAATTTATGATAGGCTCTTAATGATAAAAGGCATGAAAAGAAAAAAATTGGAGTAAAAATTAGAATTCATTGCTAATTGTGGCTAGGCGTCAAATGGCTAGTAGCCGGCTCGTATTTTTATGCGAGTAGTCTAGGGTTGAGCAAGATGGAGCGAAACGCACTTGCTCAGAAATTTGAAAAAATAGTAAAAAAAAGAAAAAAAGAAAAAAAGGGAAAGAAAAAAAGAATAAATAGTTAATGCATAATTGATCACGAGTGGGCTCTTTGATATTCGAGTTATTAAGTTCTTAGGGGACTTTGTGCCTAGTGACCTAAGGCTTTTATAGTCTGGGATCCGCTAACCTAACGCTCGCTAAATGGATGCCATTGCATAAGTCTTTTGTGGACCTCACTCATTGCACGGTCAAATAAGCATTTGTTGTTGTGTTGAATAAAAGCATGATGCTGTAGTAAGCTCCAGTGATCTTGAAGTGTTATAAGTCATTTTGTGCCTAGAATTTATTCTTCATATAATCATGTGACTGCCTTAAGGATAATCGAGTTAGGATAATTGATCTAGTTTCGAAGCATATCTGTTAAGCATCCGCACACACCACGTTTATGGTTGTATGTTAGTTTGCATGATTTGATTGATCTTTATTCGCCTAATTGCATTTGTTGAGATGTCATGAGTTGGTTGGTTTAGTCATTGTGAGGGGGATCGCTGCATTTCATGTAGATTGCATTCATGCATGTTTTTGTTTTATTTTTGAGTCTGTGACGCTTGAGGACAAACATCGATTTAAGTTTGGGGGTGTGAGATTTTGTGTATTTGATGCGTTTTTCTAGTGTTTTTATATTTCAGGGTATAACTTGCGTATGTAGGTAGAATTGATCAGAAATAAGCCTAGGGAAATGCTTGGCATTGGTTGTGGAAAGTTAGGGGCAGAACGCAGCAAAATCAGGAGCATAATTTAGAATTTTCCAGAAGGTCCTTGGGTGCCCGCTCAGGATGCTGGGCGGCCGTTTAGGAGCTTGAGCGCCCACTCAGGAATCTGGGGCGGCCGCTCAGGAACGAGAATTTTAATACTGAATTTTATAATCCTTATTCTGATGGACTTCTGAGATGGCTGGTTCTTGTGGGCTTCTATATAAGTAGTTCTCAGAGACGTTTCACAGAACTGTGGTATTAAGCAAGGAGCAAGGAGAGAAGGAAGAAGACCGTTTTAGCACATCACAACGAAGAAGAGGAAGCATACGTTTTCTTGTGATTCTTTTATTCGTTGTATCAGTGGATGCTAGTTTTCTTTACTTTGAACCTTATTACTCTTGTGACGTACTCTGGTTTTAATAAGTATTTTTATTAGTTTATATTGTGTGTTATTATCATGATTTCATATGAACCCATGGTGACGATGAGTTTTATCATGGGCTAATCGTGATCATGGGGTCATAACGGATGTACTATGGATTTCTTTAGTTAGTTGTTTAATACCTTAGTGTGTGATGATTGTATGATATCTAGCATAGGTTGCGCTTATTCGTCTTATGTGCGTCGCGAACATATAAGATAGTCTGTTAATCTCCTTTGAAGCGACGGTGGATCTCGAGGTTTAGAACTTGCCATGCGTAGCATAGGTTCATGTATGTGTATGCATGATTAGTGGGTAACTCTAACCGTTTTACTTGCCCTGTGTAATCATAAAGAATAACTTGTGCTTAAATCGTTATGTTGTCAAATTCTGTAGACATATAGGGTCTCAACATAATTGATGCTAATTCAACTTCTATCTTAATTGTGGATGTTTGGTAGAATGGTATTAGTACAATGAAAGTTAGCTTTTATCAGTTTCTTGTTGTTCGATTAATATCGTCACCATTACATGCTAAGGGTAATAACAATAACTATTGAAGGAAGTAGTAATGAAGTTATGATTTCATGTGTGTTTAATATTGTTAATTCAAGTGTCAATTAAGTGTTTAATTCTCGTAGTTAATTATAGTTAATAATTAGTTAATCAAATCTAAGTTTTATTGTCTTGACATTGAGAAGTAATCATACATTGGTGAGTAAGTGTTAATTGAACATTATTAGTCTGAGTCTCTGTGGGAACGAACTAGAATTTATTCTATATTACTTGTAAACGCGTATACTTATGTGAAATATTAGCGCGTGTTTTGTGCCTAACAAAACCTCTGACCAACTTCTTGCTAGAAAGTTTGTTGAACAATTCCATGTGAGCATGACCGAATCTTCTTTGCCAAACATAAGGATCTGTGTCCAATGTAGCAAACCAGCACATTATTTTCCGTGAATCAAAGTCCAATATATATATATATATATATATATATATATATTTACTTCCCTTCTAGCAACTAGAGGGACTTTGTTAGTGCCAACAGTAATAATACACTTTTCTTTATCGAAATTAACACATTGACCATCATCATATAACTGACTAATGCTAAGCAAGTCATATTTAAGGCCTTTAACATGTTGTATGTAATATCCCATATATTTTCAAATATTATTATTATTATTTGGAATTGTTTATGTGATTTTATGTAAATTTTTGGTGAATTATCTGAAAAGTAGAATAGATATCTGAATGTTATATGTGACATTATTTGAATATTTGAATTTTTATATGTCCAGAATAAAATATAGATAATTGTGGTATTTTTCTGGTAATTTTTGGAGTGTTATATGATTTTATAATGATTTATGAATTATTAATTATTTTCAGAATAATTATAAAATTATTTTATAAAGCCGGGAATCTTCCAACTTCAACCGTTTTGCGTTTTTACAACCCGAAACTCTTCCGAAAACTCCTTCCTAACCTAATCTGGTAATTCCGGACATTTTCCGTGTTTTGACTTTTTCGATCCGGATTACGGTTTGACCCGCGCGCGGCCCGGCGCAATAATTTCGATACGATAGTTATTTCGGTAATCAATAAAACCCGTAATCTCGAAAGACGGGATATTTTTACGTTATGTTCGTATATGGTGTTTTATAAAAAGCCCGGTTTTGATAATTATCCAATTTTGGTATTGAATCGGATCGTTATTACAGTTACTTAGCGGCTAAGCAACTAATTTAATGATCCAAAATGATCCAAAACGATTCAGAACGATCCAATATTCCATAAATATAAATAGCCTATTTCTTATTTCGTTAATTCCGTTTATTCATTTGCAACCAGTTAAAACACCGTAAATACAGAGAAAAACCCGAGAAAACCGAAACGTTCCCGAGAATCAAACACACGAACGAAGGCGTTATCGAACTCCGATTCGGGCGTACAGCATATCAAAACGAAGCTCTCGAAATCTTCTTTCTGAATCAATCATCAGTTTCTGCCCAGAAATCACAGTAATTTTCTTATTTATTTATTTATATTCGAATTATTTGATAATTAAATTACGAATTTTTGTTCTTGATGTTATTGATGTGATTTGATGCTTCCATGTTGTAGAGCATGTTTTTCTGGTCGATTTGGTATATCATACTTCAAAAATAGAGTTCAGTATCATGTAGAAATTGAGGTTTGAATTTTCTGAAAATTATTTGAATATGTGTTCTTGGTGTTCTTGAAAAGTTTCGAGAATCAAACTCGAATTTGAAGGTGATGCCGACTTCAGATTTCGATGTTCTAGTAACCAAAATGAAGCCCTCGATCTGTTCTTTCATAATCCCTTATCATAATCATCAAACGATTAGTAATTTTTAAAATCGATTTTAGGGTAATATTCGAATTTTTAGGGGTTTATGATTTTGTGATTTTTGATTGTTTATGATGATATGGATATCTCTATCATGTTCAACACAGTCGATTTATACATAAATTTGTATTGTTTTAGTTCGGGAAGTATTTATACGAGTTCTTAAAATTTTAGTTTTTTTAAAGTCAATTTTTCAATTTGAATCTGTGTTTTTGATTGTTCTTGAGGATATGGATCGATTACCTGTATCATAAGGTTCGATTTGGTACCAAAATCACTGATTTTGGCTCAGTATTAAAGGATCTCGAAGGTTGCCGGCTGTTCGCCGGAGTTGGGATCGGTTTTTTGATCGGAAATTGATTTTCCGGGATGATTATGTGATTCTGAGAAACCTGGGAGTTGGGGGAAGATTAGGGGAATTATTTATACCAAGAACGGGTCATTTTGGTGGCAGATTCGGCCTGAGTGGTGTCGCCGGAAGGTGCCGGATCCGGCACCGGTTTCTGGGTTTTCCAGATTCCGGTGGCCGTGTTCTTCACATTCCGGCCACCCACCACCCTCCTGCCCCGCCCTGTGATCCAGTGGAGAAGATGACAGAAGTACAGGACATGTTTCTGTATTTTTGTTTTCTTTTAATTCAAAATTCTTTTTCTTATTTACAAAATTCATTATTTTAATTCTGAAAATTTATTTTTAATTCAAAAAATAAATCCAAATTATTTTAATTAATTAATTTTAGTTGATAATTAATTATTTAATTAGTCAATTAATTTAAATATTAATTGATTAATTAATTTAATTAATTATTAATTAATTTTAATTGATTATTTAATTAGATTTAATTATTTAAAAATTGATTTAAAAATTCTGAAAAATAGTTTCGAGCTTTAAAATATTATTTTAAATTATTTTCCAAACTCGATAATTTTTACAAAATTATTTTTGAGTGTTCGAGCCTTATTATTTAATTATTAAATGATACGGAAACCCGTTTTATTCCGAAAAATGTTCAAAAATTCATAATAAATCAACCGTTTGTCCGTTTAATACGAAACGAACGCGTACAGACTCAGAAAAATATTGCGCTTTCAATAAAAATACTTTTGAGACCTGATTTATTTTGTATTGCAATGTCATTTGATTTGTGTATCAGTTTAAGTCGGTATTTGATCGGTAAATGCTAATATTGACCTAATTTTCATTCTGAACGCACTGAGACGTACCCCTTAATGATTTGACTTATGTGTTACATAAAATATGTGAGTACGTGTTATATAAATGCCATGATTACGTGTTACGTGATATACATGCTATCTGTTATAATTTTAAAATGCCATGCTAGTTATAAACGATCGGGTAGATGTCAAGACGTATAGTTACGTCGATTGAGTTTAGATTTGTCAATTAAGATAGTCCTTTTGTTTATAGAATCAAGTAGCAAGGAGCGCAGTCAAGTGTTAGATGGAGATAGTAGCCAGCAGTTATAAGCAGAGTTAAAGTAAGAAGTTATTGAGCATACCAGGCAAGTACATTAACCTCACTTATCCTTCAAGTGATGTTCATTTCGAATTATATTATGCAAGTATCCCTGACTTCACTTATTGTTCAAGTGACGTTTATTTTGAATTATATTATGCAAGTACCTATATCTTCATTTATCATTCAATCGATATTGACTCTGAACTTTATTCTTTCAATTTCTCTACTATTCCAAGTTCAGAATAGTTAAATATTTTTACATTTCGCTATAACTTACTCTATACAGTGAAGCTTTGAATTGAGACTAGCGAATAACTAATTGTTCTGGTTATTTCGCCATTGGTTGTTGAGAAAACTCCGGACCATGAGAAATGGGGAGTTATGTGGTTAAGGATGTCATTTGATTCGACTCCTTTGACGGAAAATGGTTTTATGGGTTGGATGGTTGCGTAAGAGGCCGTGGCGGCGGTCCAGTGTGAGCTATGTGTTATACAGGATATAACACCTTGCTAGGCCGATATGTGCCTTGGGTACCTTTTGTTTAGTTGGATATGCTTCGGCATACCGGTGTTGCTCCGCGGCTGATCACCGGCGGCAACACACCGTCGTTCGAGGATTCCAATCCCAAAACATAATATATTGCAAATGTTGTTTATTATCAAATTTATATCAGTTTTGATACTGCTCAATTATTGTAGTTGGTTTTGTTCATCAGATATACTGTTGTTATTCCAAATCATAAGCTATTTACTACTTGCTGAGCATTTCTTTCGCTCATACTTGTTTCTTATCTTGATTCTTTCAGCTAGGCCAGAGCAAGCTTAAGTTCCAGGTCTGACCAGAGGTTATGTGTTTGTAAATAGTTGGTGTGTTTCCAGGTAGACTGTTTTGGGACGCTTGGATAGTCTAGAGGTTTGTAATAAAATTTGAATAATCTGTAAAACTAATTAGACTATGGTATTGTAATAACACTTGATTTGTAGTAGTGCCTGTTCCATACTATAACCTGTGATCGATCCAGTGCAGGTAAAGGGGTCGTATTTATTTTATTATTCCGCTGTGATTATTTTATTTTAGTTTATTGGCGAGTGACCCCCAAATCTAGACCCCGGGTTTGGAGGGCGTCACAGGTTGGTATCAGAGCTACAGGTTATGGTCACTGAAACAGGCGTAGGATTGTCATAGATGAGTCATAGGAAGATCACATAAGATAGGCGCGTGTAGTTTAGCTTTTATAGGATTAAATTTAGGATATTGGGCTGGGTTATAGTTAAGTTGTTAGGTTTCCTGTTTTGCGTTTAGCTTTAGGCCTTGTGTCATTGCCCTGCTATTTTGTTGGTTTAGTTAAGATTTCAAGAGAGGATTTTAAAAGTTTGGATAATTCGGGGTAAATTTTCTTTGTGTTATTATTCTTGAGATAATAAGCAGGATTATGTGATAATCATGTCCCTTGTGTTAATATGGTAGCAAGTTTATGATATTTTGAGAAGAGATAGTGTTTGCGAACTTTAATATGCTAAGGAATTGCTACATATTTGACACAATGCTTGACATATTATTATATATGTTGCTTGTTCTCTCACCAGAATAATGGCTCCAAAGAGAAGGAATAATTCAGGAGAGGGTAGTACCGAGAGCCGTACAGATCCAGCGATTATCCAGATGTTGGGACTGATGCAGCAGCAGATGTTACATCTTACGCAGCAGCAACAGCAGCAGCGAGCAGCACCATCTGTAGTGACTTTTAAGCAGTTTCAAGCAGTGAAGCCACCTGAGTTCAAGGGAAGTGCTGATCCTGTGGAAGCCAATGCATGGCTCAAGGAAATGGAAAAGGCTTTTGAATTGGTCGGAGCAGGAATTGAGCAGAAGACCAAGTTTGCAAGTTATTTTCTGAAGGGTGAGGCGAACTATTGGTGGGAATCCGCGCGAGCATTGGAAGGAGGTGAGTTTATAACTTGGGAGAGATACACAGAGCTGTTTCTAGAAAAGTATTTTCCGAGGTATATGAAGAATCAAATGGAGATCCAATTCTTGAACTTGACCCAGGGAGATCTTACTGTAGCTGAGTACGAAGCTAAGTTTACTGAATTAGCGAGGTTCGTGCCAGACCAGGTTGACACGGATGAAAAGAAAGCAAGAAGGTTTGAACAGGGATTGAGATTTTGGATTCAGAATAGGGTGGCCATGTTTGAATTGACTTCATATGTGGCAGTAGTGCAGAAAGCGATGGTGATTGAAAGTAAGAGTGATATGTATCAGAAAGGGAAGGATGGGAAGAAAAGGAAAATAGAAACCTCAGGAGGAGGCCAGCAACAAGGTAACTTCCAGGGCCGTTTCAATAAAAGGCCAGAGTTTCAGAATAATAAGAGTGTGGGATTTAAGAAACCACAGCCAGAAAATGGGAACCGTTTTCAGAATTCAAATCAGCAGAGACCCAATCGTCCACCTGCATCAGAGTGCAAATTTTGTGGTAGACGGCATTTTGGGATTTGTAAGGCTAATGTGTTGTGTTATAAGTGCAATCAGAAAGGACACTATGCTAATGAGTGTCGAAGTCAGACTACAGCTCAGAGATCAGGGACAGTGTGCTTTAAATGTGGAAAGATGGGGCATATTGCCAGGGATTGCCAGACAATTGAACCAACTGCTAATGTGCCAAGGATTGAAGGACCACCAACAAAGGACCAGCCAAAGGCTAGGACATTCAATATGACTATGAAGGATGCTGTTCAGAGTTCAGACGTGGTGGCAGGTACGCTTCCAGTCAACTCCATAGATGCTAAAGTTTTATTTGATTCTGGAGCTACAAGATCATTTATTTCTCAAAGTTTTGTCGATAAACTGCATTGTGAAGTTAAGTTGTTAGAACAAGCATTAATGATAGAGTTAGCTAATAAGGATCAAGTTTCCGTCGACCGAGTGTGCCCGAAGTGCGATATTAAGATAGGAGGACATCATTTCTATGCCGACTTAATACCTTTTAAGTTGGGAGAATTTGATGTTATTTTAGGAATGGATTGGTTGTCAGAAAATAATGCTCAGATTGATTGTAAGAATAGGAAATTAAGACTTCAAACTTTGGATAGTAAGAAGAAGATAATATTTCGAGGAAATAGGCAAGAGAAGAAGTTCTTAGCGATCGCTCAAGTGAAAAAGTTATTGCGTCAGAATTGTGAAGCATATTTGGCCCATGTGGTAGACACCAGTAAAGAAGTTCCAGCACTGGAAGCGATTCCAGTTGTCAACGAATTTTCAGATGTTTTTCCAGACGATCTACCAGGATTACCTCCCGACAGAGAAATTGAATTTGCAATTGATCTAGCACCCGGAACAGAACCAGTTTCTAAAGCCCCGTACCGGATGGCACCAGTGGAAATGAAAGAATTGGCATCTCAGCTGCAAGATCTTTTGGAGAAAGGAGTTATAAGACCCAGTGTATCCCCATGGGGCGCACCAGTACTGTTTGTCAAAAAGAAGGATGGGAGTATGCGACTGTGTATCGACTATCGAGAACTGAATAAGCTAACCATTAAGAACAAGTATCCGTTACCAAGGATCGATGATTTGTTTGACCAATTGAGAGGCGCTGTATGGTTTTCTAAGATTGATTTAAGATCCGGATATCATCAACTAAAGATCAAGCCTGCAGACATTCCGAAGACCGCATTTAGAACTAGATATGGGCATTATGAGTTTCTAGTGATGGCATTTGGATTAACCAACGCACCAGCAGCTTTCATGGATTTGATGAATCGAGTATTTAAGAAGTATTTGGATAAATTCGTGATCGTGTTCATAGATGACATCTTGATCTATTCCAAAACAGAAGAGGAGCATGTAGAACATTTGAGGATAGTTCTGGAGATACTGCGACAGGAGAAGTTATACGCAAAGTTTTCCAAGTGTGAATTTTGGTTAAAAGAAGTACGATTTCTTGGGCACGTGATTAGCAATAAAGGAGTGGAAGTGGATCCAGCAAAGATTGAAGCCGTAATCAACTGGGAGAGGCCAAAAACACCAACGGAAGTAAGAAGTTTTATGGGATTGGCAGGTTACTACAGAAGATTTGTGCAAGATTTTGCAAAGATAGCTACGCCATTGACAAAGCTTACCATGAAGAATCAGAAATTTGAATGGGATGAGAAGTGCGAAGAAAGTTTCCAGGAATTAAAGAATAGATTAGTATCTTCTCCAGTGCTAGTCTTGCCAGATGAACAAGGAAATTTTGTGATCTACAGTGACGCATCGTACAAAGGATTAGGATGTGTTTTGATGCAGCATGACAAGGTGATAGCTTACGCTTCAAGACAATTGAAACCACACGAAGAGAAGTATCCAACGCATGATCTGGAATTGGCAGCTATAGTATTTGCATTGAAGATTTGGAGGCATTATCTTTATGGGGAAAAGTGCGAGATCTACACGGACCACAAGAGTTTGAAATATATCTTCACCCAGAAGGAATTGAACATGAGGCAGAGAAGATGGTTAGAACTAATCAAGGATTACGACTGTACTATTAACTATCATCCAGGCAAAGCAAATGTGGTGGCCGACGCGCTGAGCAGAAAAGAAAGATTGAACATGATAACTTCATCCGAGGAATTAATCAGGGAATTTGAGAAGCTGGAAATAGAGGTTAGTATTCCAAGTATGTCTACAGAGGTGTTGTGTGTAATGTCTTTTCAACCAGAATTATTAGAGAAGATTAAAAGATATCAGGAGAAAGTTATGAGCCATGAACAAGACAGTTTGACAGGAGAAGAGATAGGAAGTCAAAAGGATGATAAAGGGATATTAAGATTTTCTTCCAGAATATGGATACCCAATGTAGCCGAGCTGAAAGATGAAATTCTTCGAGATGCTCACAACTCTAGATATTCAATTCATCCCGGGAGTACGAAGATGTACAGAGACTTAAGAGAAAACTTTTGGTGGCCAAGCATGAAGAAGGAAATTGCAGAATGGGTAAGTAAGTGTTACACTTGCCAGCGAGTCAAAGCGGAACATCAAAGGCCCAGTGGACTGATACAACCATTGGACATTCCAGAATGGAAATGGGAGCATATAACGATGGATTTCATAGTTGGATTACCGAGGACCAGGGCGAATCATGATGCTATTTGGGTTATTATCGACAGATTGACGAAGTCGGCGCATTTTCTTCCTATCAACGAGAAATTCTCAATGGATAAATTGGTACGGTTATATCTTAAAGAAATTGTGACAAGACACGGAGTTCCAGTATCCATAGTTTCAGACAGAGATCCTCGATTTAACTCAAGATTTTGGAGAAGTTTTCAAGATTGTCTCGGAACGAAGCTGAACATGAGTACCGCGTATCATCCGCAGACAGACGGTCAAAGTGAAAGAACGATTCAGACTATTGAAGATATGCTAAGGGTATGTGCACTAGATTTTGAAGGTAGTTGGGACGAGCATTTGCCATTAGTTGAATTCTCCTACAACAACAGCTATCATGCCAGTATTGGAATGCCGCCTTACGAAGCTTTATACGGTAGAAGATGCAGATCTCCAATATGTTGGGAAGAAGTTGGTGAAAGAAAGATTTTGGGTCCAGAATTGATCCAACAGACGAAGGAGAAAATAGAACTCATTCGGAAAAGACTAACAGCAGCTCAAGATCGTCAACGCAAATATGCTGATCCTACCAGAAAAGATATGGAATTTGAAGTTGGTGAAGCAGTGCTATTAAAGGTCTCACCTTGGAAAGGTTTAACAAGATTTGGAAAGAAAGGAAAGCTGAGTCCGCGTTATGTTGGCCCTTTTGAGATTTTGAAACGTGTGGGAAAGGTTGCTTACGAATTAGCGTTACCCCCTCACATGCAACATATTCACAACGTGTTCCACGTGTCAATGTTGAAGCGTTATTTGCCTGATTCGAACCATGTGATAGAATACGAGCCAATCGAGATCCAACCAGATTTATCTTTTGTAGAGCAACCAGTGCAGATTTTAGATAAGAAAGAAAGAGTACTTAGGAATAAGTCTGTATCTTTAGTGCGAGTCTTGTGGAGGAATCCCAAGGTTGAAGAGTCGACTTGGGAGTTGGAAAGCGAAATGCAATCCAAGTATCCTCATTTGTTTTCCTAGGCTGATTCTGAGGACAGAATCCTGTTAAGGGGGGTAGATTGTAATATCCCATATATTTTCAAATATTATTATTATTATTTGGAATTGTTTATGTGATTTTATGTAAATTTTTGGTGAATTATCTGAAAAGTAGAATAGATATCTGAATGTTATATGTGACATTATTTGAATATTTGAATTTTTATATGTCCAGAATAAAATATAGATAATTGTGGTATTTTTCTGGTAATTTTTGGAGTGTTATATGATTTTATAATGATTTATGAATTATTAATTATTTTCAGAATAATTATAAAATTATTTTATAAAGCCGGGAATCTTCCAACTTCAACCGTTTTGCGTTTTTACAACCCGAAACTCTTCCGAAAACTCCTTCCTAACCTAATCTGGTAATTCCGGACATTTTCCGTGTTTTGACTTTTTCGATCCGGATTACGGTTTGACCCGCGCGCGGCCCGGCGCAATAATTTCGATACGATAGTTATTTCGGTAATCAATAAAACCCGTAATCTCGAAAGACGGGATATTTTTACGTTATGTTCGTATATGGTGTTTTATAAAAAGCCCGGTTTTGATAATTATCCAATTTTGGTATTGAATCGGATCGTTATTACAGTTACTTAGCGGCTAAGCAACTAATTTAATGATCCAAAATGATCCAAAACGATTCAGAACGATCCAATATTCCATAAATATAAATAGCCTATTTCTTATTTCGTTAATTCCGTTTATTCATTTGCAACCAGTTAAAACACCGTAAATACAGAGAAAAACCCGAGAAAACCGAAACGTTCCCGAGAATCAAACACACGAACGAAGGCGTTATCGAACTCCGATTCGGGCGTACAGCATATCAAAACGAAGCTCTCGAAATCTTCTTTCTGAATCAATCATCAGTTTCTGCCCAGAAATCACAGTAATTTTCTTATTTATTTATTTATATTCGAATTATTTGATAATTAAATTACGAATTTTTGTTCTTGATGTTATTGATGTGATTTGATGCTTCCATGTTGTAGAGCATGTTTTTCTGGTCGATTTGGTATATCATACTTCAAAAATAGAGTTCAGTATCATGTAGAAATTGAGGTTTGAATTTTCTGAAAATTATTTGAATATGTGTTCTTGGTGTTCTTGAAAAGTTTCGAGAATCAAACTCGAATTTGAAGGTGATGCCGACTTCAGATTTCGATGTTCTAGTAACCAAAATGAAGCCCTCGATCTGTTCTTTCATAATCCCTTATCATAATCATCAAACGATTAGTAATTTTTAAAATCGATTTTAGGGTAATATTCGAATTTTTAGGGGTTTATGATTTTGTGATTTTTGATTGTTTATGATGATATGGATATCTCTATCATGTTCAACACAGTCGATTTATACATAAATTTGTATTGTTTTAGTTCGGGAAGTATTTATACGAGTTCTTAAAATTTTAGTTTTTTTAAAGTCAATTTTTCAATTTGAATCTGTGTTTTTGATTGTTCTTGAGGATATGGATCGATTACCTGTATCATAAGGTTCGATTTGGTACCAAAATCACTGATTTTGGCTCAGTATTAAAGGATCTCGAAGGTTGCCGGCTGTTCGCCGGAGTTGGGATCGGTTTTTTGATCGGAAATTGATTTTCCGGGATGATTATGTGATTCTGAGAAACCTGGGAGTTGGGGGAAGATTAGGGGAATTATTTATACCAAGAACGGGTCATTTTGGTGGCAGATTCGGCCTGAGTGGTGTCGCCGGAAGGTGCCGGATCCGGCACCGGTTTCTGGGTTTTCCAGATTCCGGTGGCCGTGTTCTTCACATTCCGGCCACCCACCACCCTCCTGCCCCGCCCTGTGATCCAGTGGAGAAGATGACAGAAGTACAGGACATGTTTCTGTATTTTTGTTTTCTTTTAATTCAAAATTCTTTTTCTTATTTACAAAATTCATTATTTTAATTCTGAAAATTTATTTTTAATTCAAAAAATAAATCCAAATTATTTTAATTAATTAATTTTAGTTGATAATTAATTATTTAATTAGTCAATTAATTTAAATATTAATTGATTAATTAATTTAATTAATTATTAATTAATTTTAATTGATTATTTAATTAGATTTAATTATTTAAAAATTGATTTAAAAATTCTGAAAAATAGTTTCGAGCTTTAAAATATTATTTTAAATTATTTTCCAAACTCGATAATTTTTACAAAATTATTTTTGAGTGTTCGAGCCTTATTATTTAATTATTAAATGATACGGAAACCCGTTTTATTCCGAAAAATGTTCAAAAATTCATAATAAATCAACCGTTTGTCCGTTTAATACGAAACGAACGCGTACAGACTCAGAAAAATATTGCGCTTTCAATAAAAATACTTTTGAGACCTGATTTATTTTGTATTGCAATGTCATTTGATTTGTGTATCAGTTTAAGTCGGTATTTGATCGGTAAATGCTAATATTGACCTAATTTTCATTCTGAACGCACTGAGACGTACCCCTTAATGATTTGACTTATGTGTTACATAAAATATGTGAGTACGTGTTATATAAATGCCATGATTACGTGTTACGTGATATACATGCTATCTGTTATAATTTTAAAATGCCATGCTAGTTATAAACGATCGGGTAGATGTCAAGACGTATAGTTACGTCGATTGAGTTTAGATTTGTCAATTAAGATAGTCCTTTTGTTTATAGAATCAAGTAGCAAGGAGCGCAGTCAAGTGTTAGATGGAGATAGTAGCCAGCAGTTATAAGCAGAGTTAAAGTAAGAAGTTATTGAGCATACCAGGCAAGTACATTAACCTCACTTATCCTTCAAGTGATGTTCATTTCGAATTATATTATGCAAGTATCCCTGACTTCACTTATTGTTCAAGTGACGTTTATTTTGAATTATATTATGCAAGTACCTATATCTTCATTTATCATTCAATCGATATTGACTCTGAACTTTATTCTTTCAATTTCTCTACTATTCCAAGTTCAGAATAGTTAAATATTTTTACATTTCGCTATAACTTACTCTATACAGTGAAGCTTTGAATTGAGACTAGCGAATAACTAATTGTTCTGGTTATTTCGCCATTGGTTGTTGAGAAAACTCCGGACCATGAGAAATGGGGAGTTATGTGGTTAAGGATGTCATTTGATTCGACTCCTTTGACGGAAAATGGTTTTATGGGTTGGATGGTTGCGTAAGAGGCCGTGGCGGCGGTCCAGTGTGAGCTATGTGTTATACAGGATATAACACCTTGCTAGGCCAATATGTGCCTTGGGTACCTTTTGTTTAGTTGGATATGCTTCGGCATACCGGTGTTGCTCCGCGGCTGATCACCGGCGGCAACACACCGTCGTTCGAGGATTCCAATCCCAAAACATAATATATTGCAAATGTTGTTTATTATCAAATTTATATCAGTTTTGATACTGCTCAATTATTGTAGTTGGTTTTGTTCATCAGATATACTGTTGTTATTCCAAATCATAAGCTATTTACTACTTGCTGAGCATTTCTTTCGCTCATACTTGTTTCTTATCTTGATTCTTTCAGCTAGGCCAGAGCAAGCTTAAGTTCCAGGTCTGACCAGAGGTTATGTGTTTGTAAATAGTTGGTGTGTTTCCAGGTAGACTGTTTTGGGACGCTTGGATAGTCTAGAGGTTTGTAATAAAATTTGAATAATCTGTAAAACTAATTAGACTATGGTATTGTAATAACACTTGATTTGTAGTAGTGCCTGTTCCATACTATAACCTGTGATCGATCCAGTGCAGGTAAAGGGGTCGTATTTATTTTATTATTCCGCTGTGATTATTTTATTTTAGTTTATTGGCGAGTGACCCCCAAATCTAGACCCCGGGTTTGGAGGGCGTCACATTGTACTTTATCGATAGAGATAATATCATTACCTATTTCACCTTTACCAAGGATTTGAAGAGTTTTACTGTCACCAATAGTCACTCTTCCACCCTTTTTCATCATGAGACTTATGAATTGAGATTTATCTCCACACATATGTCTAGTGCATCCGCTATCAATAATCCATTGGCTCTTTTTGACTTTAGCAGCAAGACATATCTACAAAATAAACAAAAATGACTCAATTCTTTGGTACCCAAACTTTCTTGGGTCCAACATGGTTAGCAGATAATATATAAAGAACATTTAAATCAGATTTCTTGATCCATTTTTGGATCACTTTTGGTGTTTGATTCCTTGCTCTTTGATTTCTGCCAGGCTGATAACGGTAAGACGTTTTTCTGTTTTGGTAAGCCGGTTTCTGCCTAGTTCCTTTTTGGCTAATTCGAACAATGCAATTCTTTTCCAGATGACCCTTGCCTCCACATCTCTTGCATATCTTCCAGGGCATGGCATAATCATAAGGGATTCCATGTTTGCCTTCATATCGAAGAGCTTTGTCCTTTTTGTTGAAGTTCAATCCAATGCCTTCTCTGACAAGTGGAACATTTATCTTGTTCACCATTGATCTGGCACTATCTTCACCTTGAACAAAAGATCCCATTCCTTTTTTAGAGTTTAAACTTCTTTCTCCATAGATGTTATCATATCAGCTTGTTGTTTTATTATTTCAGCTTGTTGTGATAACTTCTCTGCACAATCAGATGGCTCAGCACAATCAGCATCCTTGATCTGAAAAGCCTTGAGGCATTCATCCCTTGCATCTACATCAATCTTGAGATACCTGATTTCCTGAGTGAGTGCATTAATTCTCCTTTGTTGCACCTTGTTCAAATTCTCCAATTGATCTACCTTAGCTCTTAATTCTTTTACTTCCACCTCATGATCATCTTGTGTGGGAGTATTAGAATCCATCCATGTATCAAATTTATCCATCAACTTTTGTACCATCTTCTTTAGCTTTCTATTTTTTACTAACATCTTGTTGTTCTCAGCCTTTGTAGAGATGAATTCTTCAATTGATACATTATTATGTTCCTGCATGGTTAGTGCTTCTAGAATGATATTATCATAATACATTTCAGAGTAACAGATTGTACCTCACTCTAATCATCCTTTGAATCAGTCTCCACTTGAACATCTTCATAATTCATTCCAACCAATGCAAGTTGTTGTTTTCTAGATATATTTGAGATGTCATGTCTAATATGTTTCATGTTTAGTTTTCAAATCTTAACAAACTGGAAATATCAGTACTTACTGGAATCAGTACTTACTGGAAGTCAGAACTTAAGGATATCAGGACTTAGATTATCAGAAGATAATATCAGAAGATGGATATCAGAACTTAAGTACTGGAGGACTAACAGTTAAGGAAGGAAGCTGATTTACAGGGTAGAAGATCGAGACTAATACAAAAAGAAGATATGCACAGAAAGAGTTAGAGGACTTCAAGAATTGTATAAGATATCTGATTGATATATTTTAGGAGATAGAATTATATTCCATATCAATTAAAAGTTATCTTGTAACTGTGTACTATATAAACACAGACATAGGTTTACACTATATGTGTTATCATTATCGTGAAGATCATACATTGTAACCTAGCAGCTCTCATGATATTTGTTCATCACAGAGAGAGAACAGTTCCATTATAACAGAGTTTATTATATCGAATATATCTGTTTACTGTTACTTGTGTTCGAAATCGATTTAATTATATTCTACACTGTATTCAACCCCCTTCTACAATGTTGTGTGACCTAACAAGTGGTATCAGAGCCAATCTTTTAACACACATACAGTAAATATCCAAAACAATCATGTCTGAAAAAGCAGAAAATCCAACCAAGCCCGTCAAAACTCAAGAAACTCAAAAGACTCAAATCCACAGTCGATATGAGACTATAAGGGTTCCTATACTAAGGCCTTCTGAGTACCCCATATGGAAAATGAAGATGGCTATGTTTCTGGAAGCTACAGATCCAGAATATCTTGACATAATTAATGAAGGACCGCATAAGCCAACCAAGCTCTCTGTTGTAGTTGCAGATCAGCCAGCAAAGACCATAGAAAATGAGAAAAGTGAATACACAGCTAAAGATATCTCATCCATTTCCAAGGATGCAAAGGTACGACATTTGCTGTATAGTGCCATTGATAATGTCATGTCAAACAGGGTAATTCACTGCAAGACTGCAAAGGAGATATGGGATGCTTTGGAGACAAGATGCCAGGGAACTGATGCAATCAAGAAGAACAGGAGGACTATACTCACTCAAGAGTATGAGCACTTTGACTCAAAAAGTGATGAGTCATTAACTGACTTATATGACAGGTTTGTCAAACTCTTGAATGATCTATCACTGGTGGACAAGGAATATGATCTTCAAGATTCAAATCTAAAATTCTTGTTAGCTCTTCTTCAAAGTTGGGATTTGAAGGCTACTATTATAAGAGACAATTATGCTCTTGATGAAACTACTCTTGATGAAATTTATGGTATGCTCAAGACTTATGAACTTAAGATGGATCAAAGAAGCAAGAGAGAAGGGAAAAAGTCAAGGATAGTTGCTCTTAAGGCTGAGGAATTCCCCAAAGTGGTTGTCTCAAAGACAGGCAAAGAAAAAGCTCTCATCACAAAGTGTGATTCAGAATCATCAAGTTCTGATGATGATGATTCAAAAACTGAAAGTTTACCTGAAATTGATGTTGATGAAGAGATGATGAAATTGTGTGCTCTTATGGTGAAGGGTATCACAAAGATTGTCTACAAAAAATTCAGAAAGGGAAAGAAATTTTCCAGGAAAAGGGTAAGTACTGATAAGAAGGGTTTCAGAAAATCTGAAGGAAGAGGAGGAAAGTCTGACAGAGGAGATTACTCAAATGTCAAATTCTACAATTATGGTGAGAAAGGCCACATATCTCCTGACTGCAAGAAAGGAAAAAGTGACAAAGGCAAAGCACTTGTCATAAAGAAGAAAAGCTGGACAGACTCTTCAGATTCTGAAGATGAGGTGGACTATGCCTTGATGGCAAATGTTGATGGCAACCCTGAAACTGCTGATGGTACCTCAAATAACTTATGCATTTCATACTGATGATATTACTGAGTTGAGATTATATCTTAAAACCATGTTTATTAGCTACAGAGATCAAACTTTAACATGTGAAAGATTAACTTCTGAAAATCTTGCTTATAAGAAAAGGAATGATTATTTAGAAAAGGAGTTAGTTATGTTCCATCAAACTCAGAAAGAGAGAGATGATGCTTTTTATTTTAGAGATGAATTGCTAAAATTGAATAAATCTCTCAAAACTGAGTTAGAAAAAGAAAAAGATATTATCTGGACTTGGACTAACTCTGGCAGAACAACTCAGAACTTATTAAGTAGTGGAAATTGGAAAGAGGGTTAAGGTTATGGAGATGATAAAAGTGAAAAAGGAACTGAACAAATTGAGCCAATTGTTGTTAAACAAACTGTTAAGCCAAAGGTAAATCCTATTAAGTTTGTAGCTAAATATGTAAAGTATGATTCTGAAAAGATGAAAGAGTCTGAGACAGAAGTTAAGGAGAAGTCAACTTCTGACAAATTAGAAAATGATAAACTAGCTGAAGTGAATATAGGCTTAATGACAAAGAAGCAGCTGAAACATAAGCTGAAAGAAATAAGGAATGTCAATAAGGTTAAGGAATCTAGGAAAAATAGGAATGGAAAGGAAGGTGTGAATAAAAGCAATAATTATATGGCTGTTCCTAATGCTCCTAGAAAGAAATGTTATAATTGTGGAAACTCTAACCATCTTGCTTCTTTTTGCAGGAGGAATAATAATATAAACTCTTTACCTCCTAAATCAGGAGTTAAGAGTCAGTCTGTTAGGTTTAAGCCACAAAATCCTTGTTTTCATTGTGGTAGTTTATGGCATTCCATTTATACTTGTAAGGAATATCATAGTTTATAATATGATTATTATCAAATAAAATCTTATTTGAAGAAAGTTGCTTTAATTCCTTCTAATGTAAAATCTGATGCAAAGTCTGATATAAGTTCTGATAAACAGCATGTTAGCATAAACTCTGATATTAAATCCGCTGCAAAAGCTAACAAACTTAAAAAGGCCAAAGGATCCAAGCAAGTCTGGGTCCTTTAAACTAACCATTAGTGGTCTTTGTGATTGCAGGGCAACATGAGAAATATCCTAGTACTGGATAGTGGATGTTCAGGACATATGACTAGAAATAAAGCCATGCTCTCAGACTTTGTGGAGAAAGCTAGCCCAGAAGTTTCTTATGGAGATTGCAACATGGGAAAAACTCTGGGATATGGAAATATTAATCTTGGGAATGTCATCATTGAAACAGTAGCTCTTGTCTCAGGACTTAAACACAATCTGCTGAGTGTGAGTCAAATCTGTGACAGAGGTTATCATGTGGATTTCTTTGAAGAATACTGTGAAGTTGTAAGCATTCAACAGGCAAAGTGGTTCTGAAAGGATACAGGCATGGTATCATTTATGAAGCCAGACTTTCAACAAGTACTGATGGTTCTGCAATCTGTCTGTTGAGTAGAGCATCAACTGAAGAAAGCTGGAATTGGCACAAAAGACTCTCTCATTTAAACTTCAACAACATAAATGACCTTGTACAGAAAGATCTTGTGAGGGGATTGCCAAAACCAGTATTTGCTCCTGATGGCCTTTATGATTCTTGTCAAAAGGCAAAACAAAGAAAATCTTCTTTCAAGAGCAAAACTGAGTCATCAATTCTTGAGCCTTATCACCTACTGCATGTTGATCTATTTGGTCCACTCAATGTCATGTCTATTGCAAAGAAGAAATATGATATGGTTATAGTGGATGAGTTCACAAGGTACACCTGGGTGTACTTCTTGCACAAGAAGAATGAAACTGCATTTACTCTAACTGATCATGTCAGACAGCTGGATAAGTTGGTCAAAGATTCTGTTAAAATTATAAGAAGTGATAATGGCACTAAGTTCAAGAATTCAATCATGGAAGAGTTCTGCAAAGAGCATGGAATCAAACAGGAATTTTATACACCTGGAACTCCACAGCAAAATGGAGTTGTAGAAAGAAAGAATATGACTCTTATTGAAGCTGCACGAACTATGCTTGATGAAGCAAAGCTGTCAACCTACTTTTGGGCTGAAGCTGTACAGACTCTTGTTTTACACAGAATGCAACACTCATAAACAAGTATGGAAAAACACCATATGAGATGGTGAAGAAAAAAAAGCCAAACCTGAAATACTTTTATGTATTTGGTTGTAAGTGTTTTGTTCTTAAGACTCATCCTGAACAGCTGTCAAAATTTGATCTAAAAGATGATGAAGGAATTTTTGTTGGATATCCACTTTCCACAAAAGCCTTCAGAGTCTACAATTTAAGAACAAGGGTTATCATGAAATCTATCAATGTATCTTTTGATGACAAGAAGATTACTGGACTTGAAGATTTGAATGATCACGATCAGCTGAGATTTGAAAATGAAGACTTAAATTCCGATTCTGTAAATTCTGATGACTTAAACTCTGAACCTGTAAGTACTGATGTCATTGAATCTGTGGTAACAACTCCAAAGGAAAATGCACATGTCCAAGGGGAGAAAGCTGAAGATCCTACCACATCTTAAGACTCTAAAGAAGCATCAGAACCTAACACTGGCTCTTCAAACTCTAATTCATCTAGTTCTGATGAGCCAAATTCTGATAATTCTGGAAGCTCTGATACTTCAAATCCTAAAGGATCTAATTCAAACTCTGAAGTCTCAGAGAGCATAACTACAGTGGGAGCATCAGAAAATGTTGATGGAGACAGCATGGATCATGGGGGAGGATCCAGTTCTAGAAGTCAACTTCAATCTGCAAGGAAGTGGACCAAATCACATACACTTGACTTAATTATTGGAGATCCTGAAGCAGGTGTCAAAATGAGAACTGTAACATCAAATGAATGTCTCTATCATTCTTTTCTATCTCAGACTGAACCAAAAAAGTGGAAGAAGCTCTTCAAGATGTTGATTGGGTGCAAGCAATGCAGGAAGAGTTAAATGAATTTGAAAGAAATAAAGTCTGGACCCTAGTACCAAGACCAAAAAACAGATCAGTTGTTGGCACAAAATGGGTGTTCAGAAACAAAACTGATAGTGATGGCATAATTACAAGGAATAAAGCAAGGCTGGTTGCTAAAGGCTACTCTCAACAGGAGGGTATTGATTATGATGAAACATTTGCACAAGTTGCTAGATTAGAAGCCATAAGGATCTTTTTGGCTTATGTTGCTCACAAAAAGTTTAAAGTCTTTCAAATGGATGTGAAAAGTGCTTTTCTTAATGGAGAATTGGAAGAAGAGGTCTATGTTGAACAACGTCCAGGCTTTATAGATTCAAAATTTCCAAATCATGTCTACAGGCTTGATAAAGCACTTTATGGCCTTAAGCAAGCTCCTAGAGCATGGTATGAGACTTTAGCTCAATTCCTTCTGGAAAGTGGATTTCACAGAGGTACAATTGATAAAACACTGTTCCACCTCAACAATGGAAAGGACTTACTTTTGGTACAAATATATGTTGATGATAACATATTTGGTTCTACAAATGCAAAACTCTGTGAGAAGTTTGCAAAGCTAATGCAGTCAAGATATCAAATCAAGCAAACTAATGAGTATGATGGGAGAACTTAGTTATTTTCTGGGCCTTCAAGTCAAGCAAACTAAAAAAGGTACGTTTATCTATCAATCCGAGTACACCAGAAACTTACTGAAGAAGTTTGGAATGCAAGATAGTTGAACAACATCCACTCCCATGGCCACTGCAACAAAGTTAGATAAAGATATTGGTTCATCAGTAGATATTACTAACTACAGAGGTATGATTGGCTCTTTACTCTATTTAACTGCAAGTAGACCTGATATCATGTATGTTACCTGTCTTTGTGCAAGATTTCAGGCTGATCCAAAAGAACCTCACTTAATAGCTGTGGAAAGAATTTTCAAGTACCTTAAGGGTACAGCTGATCTGGGATTGTGGTATCCTAGAGAATCAGATTTTAAGCTAATAGGTTACTCAGATGCAGATTTTGCAGGATGCAAAATAGACAGGAAAAGCACTAATGGAAGCTGCCAATTTCTTGGAGGCAGATTGGTTTCTTGGTTTAACAAGAAACAGAAGTCAATTTCCACATCAACTGCAGAAGCAGAATATATTGCTGCAGGAAGCTGTTGTGCACAGATTCTTTGGATGAAGAATCAGTTACTGGATTATGGGTTAGAATTTTCTAAAATCCCTATTTATTGTGATAATCAAAGTGCTATTGTTATGACAGGTAATCCAGTTCAACACTCAATGACAAAGCACATCAGCATTAGGTACCATTTTATAAGGGAACTTGTGATGAAAGGTACAGTGGAATTGCACTTTGTTCCAACAGATCAACAACTAGCAGATATCTTCACAAAACCACTATGTGAAGCTACCTTTACAAGACTTGTAAATAAACTTGGAATGGTTTTAGGTTGTTTCTCTAAATCTGCTTAGTTTTTGTTCTCATGCATCAGACTTTATGATCAGTGTTTACAGATTATTTTATTTTCATATAATTTGTGCTTAAAATTGAAATTCATTAAATGTTAATTGTTATCTGATGTGGATCTTTAAACTCTGATAGTGTTTTGAATGATTTGTGACTATTCAATCAATGAGGATAACTGTGCTAGATGCTGACCTAGTAGTCTTTAATATACTAGATATCCCATGTTTGAATTAGTTGTTTATGTGGAAACTCATTAACACAAGCAAATTCTGATTTTGAGCTTAGTCAAGTTTACTTTGTGTATCTTATCACTAAGTCAAAAACTAGAGTATTGCTTCTTATCTGTTAGATATCGATGTCAGTAAATCTTAAGGATGAACTAAATGCTGATAAGCCTCACTTATCAAAAGAAAAGAAAAGAAAATAGAAGTCAGGTACTCCTTTGAGATCTAGAGTAAATATGTGGAAGGGAAGATCCAAGTGCATTACTGGTATTAAGTAATGTGCATTAGAAAAGCAAATAAATTTTCTTGGTGACTTTTCACATTCTCTGATTACTGGAGAAATACTATGACAACAACATAAATTCTGATAAGCAGTCGTGACTCACTTACACTGAGAAGCCACTGTAAAAAGGAATTTCAAAAGATACAAAAAATGAGCACAAACAGTTGAGGTGGACTCTTGCATAAATTTGTTCTATAGTAGACTTCATGATTGATGACAGATTTTAAGCACTTTTCTTAGTTATGCCTTATTTTTAAGATGTACTGAATTTTATTAGACTTTAATCTTTATCTGAAATTTTGCTAAATGCACACACTTTCACTCCATATGAATGATGAAAATTACTGTGGTGATTAAGTTGTTTTTGACAAACAGTTAAGTATCATTTGCATAAATTCTGAGGACAAGTTCTGATGGAAGTTCTGATGATTAAACTCTGAAGAAAACAAGTCAGTATTTGTATGAAGAATCACAGAAAAAAAATTCACTTTTTGAGTACATAAGCCATATTCTGATGACTGCTAAATTCTGATATAAGTTAAGTTCTGATATTAAATCCTGATGGAATCCTTGATGCTTACGTGACATTTTTCTTTACTTGACTTATTTGTGATAAAACCTGAAACAGTCATATTTAAATCAAAATATATTTGGGTAAGATAAAAATAGTCAAAATCATAATCGGTTAGTGGTTAACGTGTTTGTCCTGAAAAATTGCATGTGCACGGTTATTATTGCTTATTTTACGTGCCCATTAACTCATGCTTTAACTGTTTACTGACTGTTCACGCGTTGTCAGGTGTACAGTGTATCCTATGCTTCAAAAATATAATTGTTGAGTGGATAAAGTATATATATGGGAGTTAAAAGATTTACTAATCTTTTACTTAATTTTCTATTCTTAATCTCTTTTATTCTCTCTCTCTCTCTCATATTCTCTGAAGCGTTTTTCTTTCAGGACTTTTATCAAACACCTTACAAACAATATCTTTCTCACTTAATTTCTTCAGAGATGGCACCAAAAGACTTGATCTTTAATGGAGCTAAGTTTGTTCCTACCACCACTACCCAAACACCTCAAACTACTCAACCACAACCAAAATCTACCATCAGGACATTTGTCAAACCATCAACTCAATCATCTCAACCTGAATCATCAACACATACCATCAGATCTTCATCTTCCAGGCCAAAGAGGACAATATTTGTTCCTCAACCTCCACAAAAGAGAAGGAAGATAATTCTCAGAGATGAATCTGATAGTGATGAAGAAAAATGAAGCACAGGTTCATGCATCAGAACCTGTGATACTTGAAGCTGAGAATGATACTTCTCAGAAAGAAACTGCAGCTCAAAGTTTTGATACTTTGAAGAAGAAATCTGTAAGTTCTGAAGCTGCTAAAGCAACTCCTATGATGGCAAGGAGATTGAAAAAAATGAAGGCTAAGAGGTATTTGGCTAAAGCTCCATCAGAAGATACTGAAGAAGCTAAGGAAGGGGATCAGGAATCTCTGATCTCACAAGAACCGATTATCATTGAAGCCCTTCCAGCTCAAGCCAAAGAAACTGCTACTGATACAGTTGTAACCCCTCCTGTCTCACCTATTAAAGCTACAGATGATGCTAAAGAACAAGCTGAAAATTCTGAAATAGATATTCATAATTTGAATATACCAAACGTTCTTTATTTGAAAGCTCCATCTACAGAAGCTCAGCAATTTCTAACTCAATTTCCAATTTTAAATGTTGAGATACCATCTACATCAACCAAATCAGCTCTGGAGATAAATTCTGATGTTCATAATTTAAATGAAGCTGTTCCTAAATCTCCAGTTGCTTCATATACTGTTGTGTTGTCAGAACATAATGATTCTTCCTCAAGTTCTGAAGACAGTGATTCTGCTGAGACTCCAGTTCCTATACTAGGAAAGGAAGAATTGGTGAAGAAATTTGTTGAAAAGGAAGCACCTATTCCTTGGGAGGATACTCACAGAGGTGTGGAGTGGACCAAGAAGTGGAATGACACAGATTTTATTCCAAGTTCTAACATTTTGACAGAGCATATTGCTAAAGCTGATGAGTTGCTCACAAATGCTGATTTAAAGACACAACTCAAGATCACTGCTCTATCTACCAAACACATTCAAGGTCTACATTCTCCTACTTTTGAGAAGGTTGATACACTAAAGGAACATGCTGGTAAGCTAGATCTACAGTTTAAGCTTGACAAGAACATATATATCAAACCTACTCTTGAGAAAATTAAAGTCATTGAGAAGATTCAAGAGAAGCAACAGACCCAAATTGATGAGGTTCTGGCTAACCAAGTTTCTCAGAAAGCTCAATTGGAAGAAATTCAATCTTCAGTTGAACTTCTTCTTTCTCTCTTACTTCCTGATGATGCCAAAAAGGGGGAGAAGGTAGTTAAGTCCAAATGCTCACCTACTGAAATACTGAAGAAAAAGGATGATAAAGGTAATGACCAAGGAAACTGTAACGCCCTCCAAACCTGGGGTATAAGTCTAGGGGTTACGAGCTAATCACCAAACCTATACAAGCTTATTAATAAATAATAAAGAAATGAAACTAAACCCCTTTAATACTAACCAGGACCTTTTTAGGTTGAAGTATGAAAACAAGAACCACTAACTACTTTTATTACAAACCAACATTTAAAATCTCACAAACTCTCTTTATTACAAACCATTGTCTAATTTATTTTTAAACTAAGTTCAGTTTTTTTATTCAAACACACATACTATCTATCAACACTCCACCTGCTCGGGCAACTCAAAGCTTTCTTCCTGAATTGGGATCAACACCTTGGGTATGAGAGGATCCCGAGGCTTGACCCGCTTCTTTACCACTCGTGTCCTGATGGGTTTCATATTCCTTCTTAACTGAAAATAATAAGGTGAATAACAACAAAAAGGGTGAGCCAAAAATTGCTCAACAAGTCCACAAAATATAAACAGTGTTAAAGCATTATAATTGAATCCGTAACCCAGGTATATCTGCAAAGATATAACCTCATAAGAATAGAAAGAAGATCATTACTGGAGAATACAATTGAACTAAACTGGACTCAAGTTCACAACTATACCCTGCAGATCAGCCAGGATACAGTCCAGATCTATATCTCACTATATAGATCCCGTTAGGTACCCAGGCACTACGGCCCGTTTCAAGGATCAGGTTATGTCCCGGTCCTTAGGATTAAGTAAACTTAATCCCTGAAGTAGTATTATCCAGTCCCTGGAATAGCAACCGCAACAATCGGTATGCTTTGATATATTCTAATCACCAGAATATATCAATAACTGTGAGTAATAATTTGAATATGAATAATGAATTCAAATGAAGAGGATAATTCAAGAAGTGAAATGAAATATGAACAAGAGAATTAAAAGAGTGCAATTGTAATAATAATTTGAAGAGAATATCACTATTCTGGAAAATAGAATAGAGAAGAAATTTGCCTTTTGCGCGACTTACTGTAATTAAATCACTTCCGTCTATCCCCTACTTGACCTGCCTTGATGGCTTAGCTTCTGTTGGCAAAATAGACTGGTTAAGTCATTTTGTACTTCAATTTTCATCTTGAATCGACTTCATTTCGTTCCTATTATCTACCCATGCGCTTATGACTGACTCTTATATTACATATAAGCAAGTAAGACTCGATTAACCATATAATACACATAAGCACATAAGCACATAATCATTTCTATATTTAAAATAATTTTTTTTTAAATAATTGTTTAGAATCAAAATCGACTCGCTGATTGCTCCGTTGATTACCTTCTGCTTCATTTCCCCTTTTTCCGGAATTTTTCGGATTCGTCTCGGCACGTATTTCGACTGATAATCAAGCTAATACTAGAGTCAGCTAATTTCTAGAAGAAATTAGGTCTTCATATTATTTTTAATAAAAAGAATTCATTTTTCTGAGTAAAATGGCTTTTGTTTTGCTCAAATCGGACTAACCGTTGAATTATTATCAATTAAATACTGAAAATTAAATTTATTATTCAATATAATTAATTATTACAAATTATTAAATCCTAAAATAATTATTTAAGAAAAATCAAAGTCAAAAATAATTTTTCTATAATTTTTGGAGTTAAAATGAATAAGTTATGATTTATTGAAAATGATGTGATCAATTATCGGAATAATTAATCACTTTTTAAATATTAATTAAATAACTAATAAATAATTAATAATTATTTATTTAATAACCTAATTATTAGGATTAATCACAATTTATTATGAACATTCACACTTATCATTATTTATTCAATTAGATCGATTATTTATAAATAAATAATCGATATCATTAACTGATACGTTAATTATTGAATAAATGAGTCATTATTCGAATCATATTTCAACTCAACGATCCCCTACTCGTATTCCTACGAGTTATTCGTGTTTTTCGCATAATTATCGACACATTAATGTTATTATTGCACGTATACGTTTTAAAATTAATTATCTGTATTTAATTATTCATTACGAATAATTATTACGATATTATACGAATAATTTACTATCGTCTGAATATTAATAATCAAACTTATCGTTCAATTACTCGTATAATTACGAGTTATTCGTTTTATTCCCTTATTTATCAAATCGTTTCTCACAATATTCGATCAATATAGTTCTTATTTATTAATTATTAACTAATAAGTAAATAAATAGATAAATGATTAAATAAACAATTAGATACTTAATTAAATCACTAAATTCGAATTTATAAATTTATAAGATAATTTATGAATTATTAATACTATTTTACATAATTTAAAAACTAATTTTTAATTGATTTTTAGAATTAATAAATCTAATTTCTATTTTTATAAAATATAATTGAATAATTAAAATTCAGAAACAGAAATCAGAAAAGGGGTTAGGGTTTTGAAGGATTAAAACCGGGTTAAAATTTAGAACCCACCGGGTCGGGTCCGGGTTGGCAAGAACAACCCGCCGGTGTTCTTCACAACCCAGAAATCGGCGAGGTTCCGGCCACCGGAGCTCGATTCCGGCGAGGCTAATTCCTACCCAAAACCACATGTTTTCAGTCCGTTTTTGATGCCAATCGTTTTGTCACAACTCCAGCTACACATCCCCGTCGCCCTTCTCGTCTGTCCATCCCTGTATCTGCTTTCCCGGCCAAACAGAGCAAAACCCGGCGAGAATCCGGTGAGCTCGATTCATAGCCAAAACGGGATCGTTTGGATCGATTCGACCATCTATCTCATTCAAAATCACATCAGCAATTCAACCATACCACTATCTAATCCTAATAACCCCTACAACGAATTATCCGATCAAATCAAACAAAAGTCCGATCAAAACTCAAAATCACGATTCCGTACATGAAAAATTACAAATAATATATCAAAATAAAGTTTATTACTCCTACAATCAAACCCCCATACTCTAACATACCTCAGATATCTGTACAATCAAAAACGATCAATTAAAGAAACACATAAACCCAAGATATCGATTTATCGATTCAAACAATCGTCAGTCAAATTAATTAGCAGGAATCAATCATAAACAATCAAATAAAGTTGTTCATAACATCAATTTCAACAAATAACCCCAGAATCAAAAAGTACCAATTCGGGTATAAACCCTAGAAATTAAAATTGAAAATTAACACATCAAAACATGTTTTTGATACCAGAAACCGAAAGAACAACTCGAAATGATCGATTTGGATACTCACATGATACGATTTGGTGTTCAGAAACGTTCAAAATCAATGATTGATTCTTGACCCGAAATCCGACCCGAACCGTTCTTCAGAGAATTTCCAGAAATTTGCAGAATTTTTATTAATTAATTAATAATAATTAACTGATAATTAGGCTATTTATAGGGTGAAAAATAATACTCCTAAATAAAATTAAGGGGCTAATTATATATTTAATAAAAATATTTGGCCCTAATTTTCATAATTTTTGGGTATTAAAATTTAATTTATAATTATTTTATATATACAATATATATGCCAAAATTTCCCAAAAATTGTGAATAATGCAAAAATACAAAGAAATAGTATAAATAAAAGTCCTATAATTTTATAAAAATAAAAATGTGATTTTTGTGGGGTTTTTGACACCCAATGGGGCCCGGAAAAGTCATTTTTCGTAAAACGAGAAAATTTATAAAATATCTAGATGTTCAGAATAATGCGATTGTAAAAGCCATTTGATGAAAAATAAGGCCCATTATTTTATTTGAAATACTGGCTTTAAAATCATTGTTTGGGTTGCAAAACGTTTGAAATGTAACCTATGAATACGATATAAAACATCTGAAAAATACCTTAAAAATACAGAAATGATACGGAATACACATAACACATAACAATTAGGGTTTAACGGATAATCACACATAATTGACATATTAATACACATAATATGATATTATACAATGTAAATTTCCCGGTCGTTACAGAAACTCTGATAAGAGTAGAGGTCAAGGAAAAGTTCAAGGAAAATCTTCTACTCAAAACAAGTCAAGTTCTGATGATGTGAATGCTAAAAGACTGAAGTCAAGTTCTGATAAACAAAGTCTGATGTCAAGTTCTGATATTTTTATTCAGTCAGGATCTAAAGACTCTCAAAAGTTTTTACAAACTCTGAAGCTAAAAGGGAAGCAGACTACTATTTATTACAAAAATCGTAAAATCCAGACACTTGATGAGGAGATAGCAAGAAGATTATTTCTGAAACAAAATCCATGAATGGATTTGGAAACTCTCAAGGAGGAAGAAGCTAGATTTGCTGCTGAGAAGACAAATCTTAAGTCTAAAGCTTTTGATGCAAAGAAACCTCCAAGGCCTAAGGAAAAAGGCATTGTGATCAGGGAAAAGTCAAATTCAGAGACTTCAAAGTTCAATACTAGATCACAAACTGAGATTGATCCTAAGTCAAAAGGTAAAGAAAAGGTTGGTGAACCTTTAAAGATTAAGAAAAGTTATTTCATTCCAGTATATGAAACTACAATGCATGATGATGATTTGATAGAAGATGAAACTGTTCAAATTCTGAAAAGAAGAAAGGTAATTGAAGAATCTAAAACAACCTCCGACACTGCTCAAGTTGTTCAGAATGAAGAAAAGCAACCTATAGAAGAAACATCAAATTCTGATCAAGTTAATTTGGAAAAGATAAGAATTACTGATAAGAAGAAGCTGTTATGGAAGAAAGCTACTCCAGTGGAACCAAAGTCCAATCTCTTGATGAATCAACTTGCAACATTTGGGTTGAGATCCAAGAAACCTAGAGATAAAGCTAGATTAGGTTCTGATGAAGAGAAAATACAAATAGGAGTAGAAGTTACTCTAAGAGATCCTTTCATGTTGACAGACAAACCATATGAACAAATCAAACAAAAGCACCATGACGAGGTGTTGTTTGCTCAAATCGTGATAGATGCTCATGATAAGGAAAATTTAAAGGAGAAATTGATTTTATTTCTCTATGATGGATTAACTTACAGACTAGCTGATACTGATGTGCTAAAGAAGTCTTTCAGAGAACTTCAACATATTCACTATCTTCTGGAAGTAAATTCTGATGTTACAAGAAGATGGTCAAAATACATTTTGAAGGCTATAAGAGATCTATTCAGAATCTCTGGTACAAAGACTTCTCAGTATATACCAATGATTACTGAAGATGATGAAAGAGAAATTCCTATACTGAAGAATTCTGCTAAGGTGGAAGTTATTCTGAAAGCAAAATGCTTATGTTATAATGAAAACTCTTCACATCCTAGAGTTATCAGACTTGGTGATGGACTTGAAAGAACATTAATTTAAGCTCTCAGAACTGCCATTTATCAGATTGGTGATAGTAAAGATAAAGAACTGATTCAGGTCAAAGCACAGTTAGTTGAAATTCTGAGGAAAGCTGAAGACAAGCTGGTAAGAGATTTTGTTAAGAATCATTATGGATTCAGATTGATCTAGTGAAGTTGGTAAAGCTGAAAGGACTGTAAGTTGTAGTTAATAGTCTTATTAAACTCTTATTGTATTTGAACTTAAATGTTTTTGACATCATCAAATCTATTAACTTGTATATTTTGCACAATTTACAAGTTGGGGGAGATTGTTAGATATATTTGAGATGTCATGTCTAATATATTTCATGTTTAATTTTCAGATCTTAACAAACAGGAAATATCAGTACTTACTGGAATCAGTACTTAATGGAAGTCAGAACTTAAGGATATCTGGACTTAGATTATCAGAAGATAATATCAGAAGATGGATATCAGAACTTAAGTACTGGAGGACTAACAGTTAAGGAAGGAAGCTGATTTACAGGAAAGAAGATCGAGACTAATACAAAAAGAAGATATGCATGGAAAGGGTTAGAGGACTTTAAAAATTGTATAAGATATCTGATTGATATATTTTAGGAGATAGAATTATATTCCATATCAATTAGAAGTTATCTTGTAACTATGTACTATATAAACACAGACATAGGTTTACACTATATGTGTTATCATTATCGAGAAGATCATACATTGTAACCTAGCAGCTCTCGTGATATTTGTTCATTACTGATAGAGAACAGTTCCATTGTAACAGAGTTTATTATATCGAATATATCTGTTTACTGTTACTTGTGTTCAAAATCAATTTGATTGTATTCTCCACTGTATTCAACCCCCTTCTACAGTGTTGTGTGACCTAACATTGTTGATCTTCACTTGATTCAGAATCACTATATAAGCTTTGAAGTATATCACATATTTCCTTAGCTTTTTAAACTACCCTTAGCACCATGGGTTCTTTGGACATATAGATTTCCATTCTAGATTTCCACCAGTTGTAGTTTTTAGTGCCAAGCAGCAATGGAGCCCTATTGCCCGAATATCCTGTGAGATATATGTCAGCCATTTGATCGATACTATTCCTGTTACAGAAAGTATTAGTATACCACGCTCTGATACCAAATGTAAATGGACACCTAGAGGAGGGGTGAATAGGTGTAGAGTCTGACTACGTTCAATTTTAAGTTTTACGGATAATAGCTTACCGATTACATATTAAACAGTTAATAATGGCTTGCTGGTATGATGTAGTGCAGAAAATTAAGTGCAGAAATATAAAGAACACACAAATCTTTTAGCCAGGTTCGACCCCTAATCCCCTACGGTCTACGTCCTGTTCCCTTACCAACTTGGTAAGAGAATATATTATAATCACTATAAAAACGATTACAAGATTAACAATATATCACCCTTTGTCCCTGTCACTGATAATGGCTTGCTGATACACCTGTTATGAACTAGCTCTCTAAGTTCTATACTACCCTAGTACAAACTTATCTAGATATCAATCCACTAACCCTAGATCAGCACAACCCACTTATCCAGCAACATAAATTACAACCAGAACAAAACAAATAAGAATTATAAATTAGTACAACTCAATCTAAAGACTCTCTAACCAATATATCGAATATATATACATAAGAGCTCGTGAGAATCTTATGAATAAAGATTGTAAAAACAGAGTTGTGTTGTGTTTATTGTAAGTGTGTTAAGAAATCAAAACAACTGAACACCCTTTTATATGAAAGACAAACAATGGTAAGATTACTATAACAACATAATGTTTGAATCTCATTTAACATTCAAGTTTGTTAAGGTAATTTCACATCAGTTTGAAATACCAACATTCTAAAAAATATATGTTCGAGTAAAGAAGAGTTAAACATAATATGTCTCAAACGTATTAGTTTGTTATATAAAATATACGAGTTTGGCTTAAGAACAAATTCCTATAAAATAGGAAAACTTTTGCACGGTTAAATATGATTAAAACTAAGCTCAGATATATTATATATAAGATATATAAGTATTAGAGCCCTTACAAATGATTGACTATGCATCCTGAAAACTCTCCTTGAAAATCGGAAGCTGCAACTGAACCTGACAGTTCATCTTGGCTTGCTGTTATTGTGTGAACTCGTACATCTTGGCTTGCTGTTATAACATCTTGGCTTGCTATTATAAGTTACTGATAAAATATATCAGTAAGCTATTAAACATGCATAAACGTATTACCACAAAGTGTAATAGCATGTTGTTATAAAGTAAGTACAAGCATATAATCTTGCAATTATGTGATAATCAAAACTCTAGGAGTTTCAATAACGTCACCACTCTAAAACAAAATATAATATCTATTCGATTTAAAAAAATAATATTCATCCAGAGCTAGAATATAATGAAAAATAAATTAAATATAATTAGCTGGTTCATATAACGGGCCTAATGTTAAAAACAAATAATGTATAGTATTGTTCTCGGCTAAAAATAAATAAATTAATATAATTAGTTGGTTAATTAGTCTCATTTTTTTAAACTAAAATATCACTAAATTATACCCGTGTATATTTAAAATTATTATCAAATCATATTAATAAAAAAATTTAATAATTAAATTTCACACCATAAAATTTTTACTTAAAATTAAATTTAAAAACTATATAATATTAAAAATAATCCTTGCTTCTCACCAATTTTTTTTAATCGTAGGGAACCCGTAGCCACTACCATTCGGGTATGCACTGGTTAAGCCCCACGGGCCCACACAATAGCCTGCAAATTACGTGAACCAAGGTAAACCGCATTTAAGCGACACGCTTTGAATCAGGAGGCATAATAATGAATTCGCATAATCCTGAATTCTCCTCCCGTGGGATTCAAACATGTGACGAATATGATAGTTATCCCCTCTTTAACCAACTGAGGCAACCCTTACGGGTCACACGGGTTTTAGGCTAGTATTTATATAAATATATAAGAATAATAAATTTATAAAAAATATTAGGATAACATGTGATAGTAGTTTAGTAGGAGAAGTATACTACATCCAGTAGTTTAACAATTTAGTAGTTTAGCAGATATATAATGCATAAGATGTTATTGTAGTTAAGTAGGATAAGTAGACTATGTGTGTAGTAGTTTAATAATTTAGTAGTTTAGCGTATATATAACACTATTTATTTATTTATTTATTTTAATAACTCAAATTAGGGGATAACCGTTCAACCAAATTATACCCCATTCTTGTTATTATAATATAGTATAGATGTATAGAATCAGGCTAAATTTCACTAAGGACTTCAATATAATTCATACCAATTAATGATTCACAAATATTGATTAATTAGTCAATGATTTTTCAATTATTGATACTTGTTGAGTTATATTTTCAAAACAATAAATCTTGAGATACATAATTAATCAAAGAGTTTTATATTAAACACGACAAACTCACTGCCCGAAATTACATTAACCGCGTGCTTAACTTTTTTCATGTTCTTATTTGTTTAAGTTACATAGATTTATAATAAATTTGTAAACTAATAATGGAGGCATAAAAATTTTGCACTTCATGTATTTTGATGTGTTATATTTTAGAATACTATTTTGAACTAATATATTTTGTTTCAACAAGAAAAATTATTATAATTGAACACGATATTTACAAAGTTTAAAATAATTTAAATAAAGTTGCATAAAAAAATTTCAAAGAATTATTATATTTATATTAATGAATATTTTTGACTAAATATAACTATAATTCAAGACAAGTTACGTAAAAACTCTTTAAAATATTTAATTTTGCATTCTTCAAGTTCGAAATAAAGTTTAAATTTAATTATTTCTAAAATAAAATTTTATATAAAAATTTGCATATGTAAAATAATTTCACACGTTCTAATAAATATCTTATGAGTCCAAGATAGTCCCTACTAAAGTTTGGTTAGCTAGTAGAATTTATAATTTCGGAGATAATAAGACATGTTTGTTGTGTGATTTGGAGGATGAATCAATGGATCATTTGTTTTGGGAATGCTCATTTTCTAAGAAAGTCTGGATCTTTGTTCTAAGTTAGTGGGGGATAGTATCTAAGGCTTGAGTAGTAGATTTGCAGTCCATGTTGGGTTCTAGGAACCTCTTTCATTAGGATAATATTAAGCAAGTATGGACTATTGTATTAGTGTCTACTATATGGACTATTTGGTTGCATAAGAATCATTGTTATTTTCTTGAGAATTTTCTTAGTCTAGGTCAAGTAATTTTCCTAGTACAAAGTGAGCTATAGAATGGGGCTTGGCTAATGGAATTCTAAGTTTGCCGAGAATTCAATGGTGGGCCACTAATCCAGTTGGGGTTGTCACTGCTAGTGATAAAGATTTTTGGTGGAATCTGATCTCTCAAGGGGATCATGATATTGTAGCTTTTATTGATGGGAGTTTGAGTATTAATGCAAAAGGTTCAATTACAACAGGAATTGGAGGTAGTGTTTATAATAAATCAGAGGGGAATTTGTTACATATTGCTGGACCATCTACAGCTTAAAGTGCTTTTGAAGTGGAGTGCTTTGCTTTAGAAATATTGTTCTGGATCTAAAGGATAGTAGTTGGAAACATAGTCATATTTAGTTTTTTCAGACAACAAACAGTTGGTTAATCAAGTGGATGTCAATGATATGTAATATAAGTTATGGAATTACAAGGTGTTAACTGTTCAAGTGAAGTACATTGTGAGTGAAAGGAATGGAGTGGCTGCTGGAAATGCAAGAAGAAGTGATTGTCTCAGTAATTTAGAGATAAGTAGTTAAAGCTTAATTTTTTTTCCATGCAAGTAAATTTAAATTAGTAGTATATATAGAATAGTTATTTATTTTGGGAGGGAATCTTTTAAGTGATTTTTGGTTAGTAGATTTTATAGGTTCTTTAGGCATAATTACTGAGTTATTTTAGAGTCATTATGGTTACTTGGGTATATGAAAAGCTATCAGATTCGCTTGGGAAGTCTAAAGGGTTGCTTGGGAACATGTATAGAGTCAATAGGGCTTTTATGACACTTCTAGGGGGTTCTTAAGCAGTCTTATATATATACCAGTCCATTGCATGTTATTTTGTACAGATTTTTCTAGATTCATTTTTCAGTAGAGAGGGTTAGTATAATTAGGGTTCTTGCTAGTCTTCAAAATGAAGGAGGATAATTTTAATGTCAATGCAAGATGGCGGATGCCTGGTAAAGGGGTAGTTAAGTGCAATGTCCATAGCTTCTTTTCTCATGAAGCATTGTTGAATGGTCATCATTCTGGGATTGGCATGGTGTTCATAGATTGGGTTGGAGTGATTTTACACATGACTGCAGGATCCTTGGGTTTTCAGGATCAAAGAGATAATGAATCGCATGCTTTGCTGGAAGGGTTAAGGGAAGCTTATTACAATGATTTCAAGAAAATCATTTGAGAAATAGATCATGTTGATGCATATTGGGAGTTGTTCAACTCTACGGTCTTGGTGGTTGTCCTTATTATGCGCATGTCCTGTGGAAGTTGAATCAGCGTAAGGCAGACAAGAACTACAAGTATGAGTTGAGGCTGGTGGATCAGGAAGCTAATGTTTTGGCTTCTTATCTGGCTGAATATGGGGCTCACCACTGGGAGCAGATGGTTATTGTTGAGGAATATTTTGGAAGAGTAGAAGAATTGTGGTATCCTAATATGGGTTTGGGCAGTATTGAACCTAGATTCAGAGTTTTGAGGCAAGGGGAAGTTGAACTGGCTGTCAAGGTTGATGAGGTTTGTGATCCTCAAGAAAATGATCTTCAGGAGGGTGGAGAGAACAATGAGTTTCAAGGTTTGGACTTGCATGGCTTGGGTGATGAGGCTGGTGTTGTTGCATAAGGTAATGAAGAGGAACTGAACATTACAGATTTAGAGGTGGTTATTGGTCTCCCGGCAGGGGCTGCTGGTGTTGACGGGCTTAGGGGAGTGCCACATGAAGACATGGAAATGGAGCGGTGAAGAAGCTGGGTCAGGAAGATGAAGAGGAGGAGCTTCTAGGAATTGTTTGGGCCTCCAAGCAATTGTTGATTTAGTTTTATTATTTAGTTATGTTTTTTTGGGTCAACCTAGTAGTGATGGTTTGCTTGGTAGCCCATTTCCAGTTGGGTTTATGTAAGGCTTGGACCTATTTGGGCTTTGCTCTTTAATCTATTTCATTGTGTTGTTCAAAAAAATATCTTATGTTTTATTTGTAAGCAAAATAGATATTAATATCTAAATAAATAAATCATCTCTAAAATTGAAAACAAAATTCATTAATAAAGATAGTCTTTTACTTAAATATTATAAACATACAATAGAAATAATTTTATCACATTTCTTAAGTCAAATCTTATAAAAAGTAATTTGAGTGTAAAATAAATAAAAAATAATTTTAGAATTGCGATAGTTACGTGATAATTAGTTGTTAAAAAAAATTGATAAACAAAAAATACACCATAACTGTTAGTGTTTGTACACTAGAGACAACACTGCGATGTTTTAGTTTAAGATATTTGGATTATTAATATTTATGTTCTATAGATTATAATTTATTAATTCTTATTTTACTGCGATATAAATGTTAGATTAATAGATGTCCTTGGAATATGATATGCAATTTTATATCTCTAAGTACATGACTCAAAAATGAGATTATGAGAATAAAATCAATATTCCTAAAGGTCCCTAGTCAGGTATTATTATTAAGGGACAATAATAATGCATTAAGACTGGTGTGTTTGTTGACTGATGATCACATCTCATTGATCATAGGTATAGTGATACTAAAGTCAAAAACATAGGCATGTAAATGTACATGGTGTTGGACATACCAGATGTGAGATTCTACATGTATGTTGTGTCATAAGTAATTCTCACAATGATAATGATGTAATGGTCCTTAAACCTGAAATCATTATATTTCTATACGAGAATTAATATACATTAATTCCATTAAAAGTTATACTTTACAGGGTAATGATAAAAGTGGACATTGGGTATATTATGAATCGTATGAGAAATATGAATGATCTAGATGGGATTTAACCCTCCTATTGATGGAATGATATTCTTGGCCTCTTGTGTCAGCTGGACTATGAAATGCGTGGTCACACTCAAAAATTGATTTGATATGATAGTGTACTCATTGATCAAGAAAACCTGGGTTAAACATTGATGAGGATGACACATTACATGCCTCTTGTTTAATCTATAATATTTGGTTAAAGAGATTATATTACATTGTACATTATTCACGAAAGGTTTAATCGATCACCGATTTAATTATTATTATTTGGGTAGCAATGATGTATTACTAGATGCCGCTCATTGTTTATGATTTTAAATTAGATTTAAAATTCGTTCTCAACGTAATAATAATCTATAGGGTCACACAGAAAGAATTCTCGAAGGATTATTTAATTTAAATTGGATTTAAATTAAAGTAATTTGAATTTATTATAATATTAATTAGGTTTGACTTAATTAATTAGATAAATAATAATATTCAAATTTACTAATATTAATTATGAAATTTATTTGTTAAATAATTAAGTGAGACTTAACAAATAGGAATTTCGAATTAATAATAACTCCTAATTAGTTAAGAGGTATAAAAAAAATTTCTACTCTCTATATAATATCTCTTGTGGCTGATTTTGTGTGTAAGACTTTTACAAAAACCCTAGCCACCTAGAGAGAAGATGGAGAGAGCAAGAAGAAACGAGTTTATGCAACTACACATCAAATCCTTGAGTTCAAGCATTCGTGTGGATACCGATAGAGCATAGATCGCGAGAGCGGGATGTGTGGTGATTGAACACTATTTGGATCTCTATTATTCAACCAATTTATAAAGCTTCTTAAGGTAAACAATCTGATCTACGAATTAAATATCTATTTTTCACATGGATCCTGCTGTGGGTTTCGGATATTCTGGTTTTTCACGTTTTTAATTACTATTTTCGTTGCCTTTATGTGCTCGAAACCCTTCAATGGCATCAGAGCTACTTGCGAAAAGTGTTTAAATCATTTATGCATTTACTGGTTTTATGATGATAACATGTATACAATATCCCATGACTGTTATGTATACGATTTTATATGTTTTACATGTTGTTATGTTTATATATGCGTATGTATGTATATGTTTTAAATATATGATATTCATGAGAGTTGTATAATCATATGATGATTATATAATCTATATATATACTGATATATACATGTTTTGTGTTTGTTCTTATTATATGAATCGTATTTGATAGAATTCTCAATCGGATGCAACGAATTTGCTGAAATCTGGGTCTGGTATCCGATTTTGGCGAACGAATACGCTATTTTATATGGAATCGAGCGTCTGAATGAAACTGATAGCATAAATCTATCAACGACTGATTTTTAAGCCATTTGACGTCGTTTAGGTCCTGTAATATGCGATTTAATGTTATCATATTTAATTTCGAATTTTCTGATTTTTGCCATATTTGGTTTTTATGATTAGATCATGATGGCTATGATATGTTAAGATCATATTATGTGTTTTAACATGTTCTTATGTATTAATTGAGCATGGTGAATGGTTATAGCTTATGACCTTAGGTTAATGGTTTTGTTTTTTTTTAAATACGGCTTGCATGTCGTTTGATCTTGTAATTATTAAATCTCGAATGTAACTCAAGTTCTTATTGTAAGTACATTAGATTAGTTTTTATTTTTCATTCTCGTAATGTACATGTATACATGAAGATTTGACGATCAAGGAAGGGTAATCCCACATGGAGGCCATCCAAGGAAGCAATACAAGAAAGAAGACATGTAATAGTTAGCCTGTATTTATTTTCCACCTTAGATTGACTTAGATCATTGTCATTAGCTTAATAAAGATCATATAGGAAGAAGCCATAACCAACCACATTTAATTTATCGCACTTTACATATATATGCCCATATGATGAATGTATGTGTAGAGTAGTTTATAAAGATGCATGCTTAATTAGATTAAGGATGTATGTATTAGATACGACACTCATGCCATGCTTGCTAAACAAGATAAAATTTGTAACGACTCGAGATTTTAAAATGAACGAATGATTATGAGATTCTCGTGTTTATGAAACACGGAATAAAATACAAATTTTCTTTATTTCTGCCATGGGGCGATTTTGTGAAAAGCGAGTTCATTGAACTTGTAAGGTTATGGATTTTAAGCGAGACCGTTGTGACTCCCTCACTACCTGGAAATCAAATCATTGACGAATATTGATTTGAAGTATTGTATTCAAGGAAAAATTGGGAATCTCTTTATGATGGGACCGTGATCATTTTAAAATTAATAAAATCCTAAAGTTAATATTTAGTTGATCAGATGACTTCCAATGAGTCCAAAGCGAAGTACTCCCATCTATCATGGGAGATGTGTTGAAGTATATTGATACTCTTTGACTATTGGGTTTGACTTAACTAAGTTACCACAATAGGATTGTGAACTTAGAGGCATAGAGTTTGCCGAGATTTATTAGATAAATATGAACAAATGTTGTTCCACCAAGCTATCCAAGAGTTATATAGTTGATATAATTGACAAATGTTGTCTACCTAAATAATCATGTTTTAGGAGAAAAGCCAAAGCTGACCTAACGCATGGTGAAATATGGATCTTGGCTCACTCGAAAGGCTATACACTACGCCATAGATGGGCTAATAAGACACTCATTTTACGTTACCTTAGGCCCGTTTTATGTTGTAATAGGCCTATTGTAACGCCAAATCACCATTTCATCCGCAAATGTTGCCATTGCAATCTAATGTAATGTTTTGATTATCAACCGTAACATAACTAAAAACATTACCTTAGGGAGATAGAGTAACACTAGATAAATCAAACCTAACGGCAATTCAGTGTTACCTCAGCATTTGAAAAAATCATGTGGGACCCACTTGACTAGGCAGCCACGACATATAGTGGGACCCACTGCCCCGTGGCGAGCCAATGCTACGTGGACAGCCACGTGGATTCTCTCATCAAGTAGGACCCACTACCACGTCATCATGTGGGGGCCCACTGCCACGTCATCAAGTGGGGCCCTCTGCCACGTCATCAAGTGGGGCCCACTGCTACGTCATCACACGGGGCCCACTTTTTGAGACCCTGTTTTGTTGCCACATCAGCATGTGGGACCCACATGTGGGCCCACTTTTATTACTGACGTAACAGTAAATAAATATAATGTAACACTGTATTTTGGCAAAAGAAACACAAATTTAGATTCTATAACAGTGATAAATATAGCTATTGTAACACTAATAGATAACATTTCGAAATGTAGTTTTGATAAAAACAATACTGCCATTAGCAAACAAACTAGTCTTACACCATTCAGAACACCAACTCCGCCAACATAATAACCACTTCGCCAAAATTATAGTACGATTCACTACATCACTCCACCAAAATCATACTAACAAGAACACCAAACAATCCCCAAATTCCAACACCAACGAAACCAAATAAACACCATCCACCACCAATTACAGTGAGTACCAAAAGTTATAAACCAACAATTCAAAAGTCTAAATAATATAACTGTCCATACTATTAACTCAAGCTAATGCTTGTAAAGAAAAATATCTAAGAAGAAGTCCGAGCAGTCCCGACAGTCTTGGAAGTCCCGACAGTCCCGACAGTCATTGGTGTACCATTTTCATCATCCTCGCTTGAAATATTAGCATCAACTTCTCCAATGTCCAGATTCAAGCCTGGATTAGCTGCTGCGATCTTTTTGAGAATAACTGACAAGTTATCCTGCACTTTCTTGGAAACCTTTTCTTCCAGTTCAGCCTCAAGTTCTCCCCTGATCTTTGCAGTCAAATCTTCCAAATAAGTGTCTGCAGGAGCCGAATCTGATTCCATCGCTTTCTTGTTCTTTCTCTACAAGAAAAATGTTGTTAAATATTAATCAATTTTACCATAGAATTTTGCTACACAACTACACAACTACTAACAAGGTTTGCATTAAGGTGGCCTATACTAATACTAACAGCCTTTTATTTCTGCTAAGTCTCTTATGTTATTTATTTTACCAAATAAATTAAACCAACAAAACATACTTGGCAAAACATTTTTGTATTTTTTAATTTTCAAGAAATAGACAAATTGAACTAAATAAACCACCTTTATTTACCGTGCAGCATTTAACCTCCATAAAAAAGTAAAGTACTTACGTTTCTTTTTTGCGGAGCAACCGTATTCTTGTATGTTCGACCATCTTGTTCATGAGATTGCAAATAAATTTCAGCTTTTGATGACGAGGCGAGATTAGGATCAGTCTCTTTCTGTTATAGAGCACAAAAGAAAAAGACAAGGTTATCTAGCTCAAAGTTACCACATAACTATAGATTTACTTAAGAAAAATTGCACATCAACTATTTAAAAAATGCCTAAGCACTAACATTCAATCAAAGGATTTATGAACAAACAACGAGGTAGTCATTACTATTCAGTAGACACAATCCAAGTGTGTACATGAAGTCGATGAAGGCAATATTAATGTAGTTCTGAAATTGAATCTAAATTCAAGCAAATACCAGCAAAAAATAGACATGCATATGATTTCTAAAGAATTAAAGCACAAAATATTTGATGGCACTTGATATGAATAACTAAATTATTGTGACTGCGAGCTCTATTTTATTGGTTTTTTCGGGTTGTTCACAGTGAATTATTTAGCTTCTTAATTAAATTTGTAATAATCTGAATATCATAACTAATCATACAACTAAATAATTTCTAGTTATAATGATGATATCGACAAGGACAGATACATTATTTAAAAAGGGGGGGGGGGTTCTAACATGTCCCATTTTAAAATTGGATTTAAGAACATGTCCCCATCTAATTAAATTATAAATTTATCCTATAATCAAAATTTAATCCATTTTAACTTAACCATGGGGCCGTAATTATAATATCAAAATAAAAGGGGAAATATTCATAAATGTACTAGTTAATTTAGGAATCATACCAACTTCTCTCCAACTTCTGCACTACTGTTGGCACCCTGATTGTGTGGGTCAGTTACCGAAGCGCGGATTACTTTGTTATCATGTGCTAATTCCTGTAAAAAAAATTGCACAATCCAGTTTGAGAATCTTTAAAATCATTAAAATCATATTAAAAAGAAGCACGAAGGCACCTTCACCAACTCATCTCCCCAATACTTTATCAGCAATTTAAAATCCTCGAGCGGAATCTCCTTGGGCCTATGTTCAAGCCTTTCATCATCAGTAGCATGCTGTGTGTAATGCTTTGCCTTCATCCGAGACTTGTAAGTCCTCCAGCATCTATTAATTCTCTCATAAACCCAGGACTAAGCTTCAATCGGAATAATACATCTAATGTAATCACACCACACATACCACTCAATATGATCATCTCAACATATTTAGAATAAATTATGACACTTAACCTGAAATATGAGGAAACATAAGTATCTACATACTCATACATATCAGGTCTTCAATGAATAAAAAAACACAAATTACACTCTTGAGAAACAGAACATGATTACTTAAGTATAAAAAATCTCTATTTGAACCCTTTAGTTTCACCTTTCAGCAAAGACTCAAAATCTTGAAATTATCTAGAGAATTCAGAAAATACAAGGAAGGCCAAAGTAATGAAGACTTTAAAATAAATCCATACCTCAGATGAATCATCACTATCATGTTCGTCCTCACTTTTCGGATTATAATCATCATCATCCGGAGAGGCTTTGTCTTTTTCTTTGGATTTCTCAATAACTGTTGCTGATCGAGCTCTCAAATCAACCACTAATTTTTTGATCCCAAGTTCTTCCAACCTTCTATCATTTTCCTTCATTCGATTAAGTCTTTCTTGCTCACAGGCTGGTAGCGGTGGGGGGGGCACCTGCAATAATTATAAATCAGCACTGTTATTAGTGTAACTCAACTATGCATTGTACTTTCTTTCTAAAAATTTGGAAGGAGTGTTTAAGTGAATATTACAAGTGTTACAGTCCAGGTTAGAAGAAAAAAAAGAGGAACATTGACAAGGATACCTCGATGTCAGGTATAGCAAGTTCAAGGGGACATCTTACTTGGCGTGCATCACCTTGTAGCTGATCTTTCATTTTCTCATTATTTTGCAAAGTACGGGGTTTTTTTCTTTTGATTTCGGTCAGTGGTGGTGGAGGCAACTACAATAATTTATGAAGACAAGGTCAGTGATTAAATTGACACAACACAACAATAATCATTATAACTTATGTTTTTAAGAAGGAAAATTAAAAAAAATACCTCTTTATCCGGAATAATATCATCTTGTAACTGCAGTTTCCTTCTAGCAGACCCTTTATCGTTTTCTTGCCCAGCAGTTGCATCTTGCTGAGTAGGCAACAGAGCTGGCGATGATTGTAACGCATACCTCCGACTGGGCTCTGGTGTCTTCTTAACAATCTTCCTTGGGTTCTGCTTCTGCTGGAGTTCATATGTGGTAATATATTTCCGCTTTTGTATTTTCTTCGGTGAAACTGTATTTATGCAAGAAAAAAATCCAAGTCAAAGAATTATCTTCAACTAATATGGACATCCAAGTCCCATTATGCATATATAAAGAGATACATAAATAGATAGAGATGTGTATTTAATGGGGACCTAATTATTTATCAGCAATAGGCATACCCCTTATTTTATATCTCAGACACGCAGTATATATTGTACACTTTCAGTCTTGACCAAAAAATTAAATGCCTATTTGTCGTATTTTAAGTCACCTTCTTATTTTACATGCTTTTTAGAATTATAACTTTTCTCAAATGCCTATTTTCTTGCTATGCTTCAAATAAAGTGATGAAGTTTCATAATGGCAGACAGGACACCCTAGTTTGCCTTTTGTGCTCCAGCCGGACAACATAGCATATCCCGGGAAATCGCTAATAGTCCATAGCACTCTAGCACATAAATTAAAATCTTCATCAGCCAAGGCATCATAAGTATTGATGCCGACCTCCCATAATTCTTTTAACTCGGCAATTAAAGGTTGCATGAACACATCAATACTATTCTTTGGTGAATCTGGACCAGATATTAGTGTCGAACGAATTAGATTTTCTTGTTTCATGCATAGCCAAGGTGGGAGGTTGTAATTGACCAATACAATTGGCCATGTAATGTGACTTAGGTTCACTGAACGATAGGGGTTGAATCCATCTGAGGCTACTCCTAAACTAACATTCTGATTTTCTAATGAAAAATCAGGATAGTCAGCATCCATCATCTTCCAAGCCTCTGTATCAGCCGGATGTCTTACTTTTCCATCCTGTTGACGTCCCACATCGTGCCATTTCATTAGTTTCGAATATTCCTTGCACATGTATAGCCTCTGCAATCTCGGCTTTAGAGGGAAGTACCTCATCACATTAGCTGACACTTTGTGTATAACCTGCCCCGGATCACTGGCATCATTGCCTTTTTTTCCGGTAACACCCACCTAGAAACACCACAATTGTCGCATTCTTCTTTGTCTTTATTTTCTCCCCAGTACAACATGTAATTATTTCGGCATGCATGTATTTTTTTATAGTGTAAGCCTAAATCCTTGATCATATTTTTTGCGGCATTCAAAGACAAAGGTAGGTGGGCATCAGGAAAGGCGTCTCTTATTAACTCCAGCAATTCCCCAAAGGCAGACTCGGAAATTCCATGAGCACACTTTAAATGATAAAGTTTGATCATGAAACTTAACCGAGAGAATTTAGTGGATCCGGGGTATAGTGGTTGTTTACCCTCCCTAACATGGCCATAAAACTTTCTAGCCTCTGCATTTGTTAGACTTTCATAGTCATTTTCTAAATCTCGAAACTTTTTACCCGTACAATTGAACATTTCACCTAAATTATCTTCGAAATCCATCCCCGTCCCCGAATCCATGAAGTCAGTACTACCGTCTACTTTGGTATGTGATACCGCGCAAATCCATTTCATATGTAGTGGAGAAGGGCCACTACATATGAGATGATCATAGATAACTATTTGAGTGTGCCAAAAACGGTTGACACATACTTTGCAGGGGCACTTCATTTTTTCTCCTTTAGCATGAATTGGAAATGAATTTTCCAAAAATGCCTTTATCCCTCGTACATATTCTTTACTAGATTTTGGAAATCCTATCCAGCTACTATAATCATCTTCCATTAGTACACTGTATAATATAGCCTGCGAAGTTAAAAGATTATAAGTCTACCTAAATCAAACACATGAGGCATACTTTACGTTATGTTATTGTAGACCCCCCTGCCACTGCATAAACATAAAAAAGCCCGTGTAATCCTCTCCGTGCACTATACTACAGTGATACTAGATAAACTAATAATTTCCTACATCTCATTCCCCATTTTTATCCATGCTTTCATTTTTATTAAATTTTTTACTTCAATTTACAACTGTAAATTTTAAATAGCACACAGGGAATAAATGTTAGAATATAAAAGATCAATAGTCAAAGACTTGTATAGCACATAAAATCAGTTTGAGATTAGATTAATGTCTTAAGTATTCGAATAATATATTTATTTAATTGTACAAGGAATTAAGGAAGGCCCAGTACTGCTAAGAGACGATAAAAACAAGACACAGTAACCAAATGGCAAACAGAGTTAAGCCTTGCATTTGGACATTAAATAACATTGATATCAAGCGCACACGAATATCTTCTAATTCATTTAGGGAAAGTCACAAGTGATGCAATGAATTCAAAATTTTATGTATATATATGAATAGCATATTCATTTGCAGATGAAGAAACCACTTTATAATACTTCAATGCTAGTGAAACACATATTGCATCATTACTCACAAAAAAGGAAATGGTACTTCCAAATCACAGAGAGTATCACAAATCAAGATTAAGACTTACAGTTTATATAATAGGGTATAAAAAGTAGACAGTGTAAGGCTATTACATAACAAATAAAAATTAGTTTGAGATATCCCTTTAGTGTCAGGATTAACAGATTCTGGTTTGAATTTAGGTGCTACTACAATCTGGATTCAATGCATCAATTATCTGAACAAGATATACAAGGCTAGTCATCTAAAAGTTCTGTATAGTTGATATTAGCCATTAAAAGATAGAAATCATAAATCAATACTGAAAAGAAAATGAAGTGTGATCTAAAAATGGCAGAAGAATTTACACTATCCAGCCCATTCAAATAAATTAGCTGTAACTATTATAATTTCATTATCAATTCATCTCGACAACACAATTCTCGAACTAATCGTATTAAAACACATATCTAAATCAAACAAAAAACAGCGAATAAGCAACATAATTTCATCAATTCATCTCGGCACGTAATCACATCAAGAAATGCATTAACCATAATTACAAGAATCTAAAACAATAAAACTCAAACATAACACACATACACTGGACAGAGAGGCAGAAAGAGAGAGAGAGAGAGAGAGAGAGAGAGAGAGAGAGAGAGAGAGGGAGAGAGAGAGAGAGACAGAGAGAGAGAGACATAGAGAGAGAGAGACAGAGAGATAGAGGGGGGGAGATGACCACAAACACATATTACATTCATATTAAACACAAACTCTAAACGTATTACACATATTAAACACAGACACATATTAAACATATTAAATAGGCAGGGATAAATACATAAAATCAAAAATAAAGTTCAATTAGAGGTTACCTTGGTCCAAAATCCAAACCACAAAGCAGCTCTGAACCCTAATTGCTAGCTCCAATCGAAACCCTGAAATTCCGAAACCCTAATTGCACGCCCTAACTCCGTTGTAGAGAACCCAAACCACCAAAATGTTGCTGAGAACCACCTAATTGCTGCTGAATCCACCGAAATGAGAGCGGCTGAGGTGAGGCTGAGGTGAGAGTGCGGCTGAGGTGAGGTGCGGCTGAGGTGAGAGTTAGGGAGAGTGAGATTGGTGAGAGTTAGGGAGAGTGAGATGGGTGAGAGTTAGGGAGTGTTGGTGAGAGGTGAGTGAGTAAGCGAGGTGGGAGGCTGAGGTGAGTGAGCGAGGTCGAGAGAGAGTGATGTTTCTGAGAGAGAGATAAGGCTAGGGTTGTGTTTGTGAAAAATTTTGGGGGGAAATTTAGCCGCCCATATTTTCACTGCACCTTTTGTAGGATTTTCATTTTATTTCATTTTTTTCGTAAATTTTAGAAAAAATGATATTTTAATGTCCCGATCCGACCATGATCCGGGCATTATATTTTTTGATTATTTTTTCCCAATGTTAGGAAGGCAGTTTAATAACATCTGTACTGATAAGGATAAATAAATCCTGATTACATAATTAGTCATTACAGTTTGGGCTCCAAGGCCCAATAAGAAGATGTATGACATTCAGACCAGAAAGGTTAACATGTTGATCAGGCCTGATGGACCAGATCAGGCCTGATGGGACAAAGAAGGCCCAAAAACCCTGATTATTTATTAATTTTGTAATTAATAAATAAGGGAGAAAAACAGCTATTAAGATAAGTCCTAGTGGGGATATAAATCCTTGTAGATTGGCCTCAAGGGGACCTAAAAGGATAAGGAATCAGTTTCCTACTATCTAGGACTCCAAAGTCCATTCTAATTATGAGACTTTCCCACCAAGTCTCCTATACCAAGTCCAATTCAAGGACTCCCAACATCTATATAAGGGGTCTCACCCCACAAATCAGAACTACGTTTTTTGGCTTCATCCTTGACAATCAGCAAGGTACGTAGGCATCTTGTTAAGACAGATTGAGTCACGAAACACAAGAGCAGTCAAATCGAGCCTTGAAGCTCACGTTCCTTAGTATCAAATACATCAATTATATATATTAGTTTTTAATCCATAATATTTGGCGCCGTCTGTGGGAACCGACAACAATAACCATGGCGAAAACACGGAGAACAATTAGAGCTCAGGAGGAAGGAACACCATCAGGGACAACCCAGGTGATTTCGTCAACCATGGAGATTCCACCCCACTCAACTTATGCATCTACTCAAGCAGAAGCCCAGATAGGGGCAACTCAACCTCAGCCACAAGGGACGACTCCCCCGACTATTCAAGGTATGAATCCTCAAGTTCAACAAGTACATGTACCTGTGAATTCTAGACCTTTCGGGTATGAATATTCAACTGTTGTTACTACTAACCCCCTTATGGGATGCCCATTTACCCCGAGGTTGGAGGAAGTGGACATGTTGGGCGAAGTGAGGCACGAGGGCAATCGCCCCCCCTATATACGAGGTTTGGCTCCTATCCCCGAGGATCGGGAATTTTCTGGTCCTTACACTGAGAGAAACTCTGAATCTTCGGATTATGAAGTGGCCCCAAGAAGGAGGCGTCCTGGTAAAGAGCCGATGGCCGATGGAAGACAACGCCCTGAAAGCACCCAAGGGGCAAATCCCCAAGAAGTGCAGGAAAGGATCAGGGCTCATGAGGCTGAGATCCAAAGGCTAAGGCATGACTTGGAAGCTCACCAGGCCACCAGACCCCAGATACCTCCTAGGGGGAGAATTCCTCCTCCTGTCATAGACCTGGATGGTCCGATATGGAGAAGGGCTATTATCCCAAGAACCGATCCAAGCAATCTCCTTCCCCTTGGAGATCCTGATGATCCTACTCCGCCCTTCACTGAAGAGATAATGAATGCCCATATCTCAAGGAAGTTTAAGATGCCAACTATCAAAGCCTATGATGGCACGGGAGATCCCGCTAATCATGTTAGGACATTCTCTAATACACTGCTGCTGCAACCCGTGAATGACGCTATCAAGTGTCGGGCTTTCCCTCAAACCCTTTCGGGTATGGCTCAAAGGTGGTATAGTCGCTTGCCCCCAAACTCTATTGGGTCGTTCAGAGAGTTAAGTCAGGCTTTTATTAAGCAGTTCATCAGTGGGAGAGTCCATGAGAAAAGTTCAGCATCTCTTATGAGTATTGTGCAGGGAGCAAAGGAATCCTTGAGAGATTACCTGAATCGTTTCACAAAGGAGGCTTTAAAAGTCCCAAATCTTGATGATAAGGTAGCCATGATAGCACTGCAACAAGGAACTAGGGATGAGTTTTTCAAGATGTCCTTGGCCAAACATCCCCCTGAAAACATGTTGCAGCTCCAGGAGAGGGCAGGGAAGTATATCAAGGTTGAAGAGAGCATGAGGAAGACCGTAGTAAGTAATGAGCCCACTGGAGGCAAGAAGCGGAAAACTGATTTGGAGTATATTGCTAAGGACAAGTATCCTAGAACCGAACAAAATTCTGATTCAACCCCCAAGAAAGGAGGACCTGGGCAAAAATTCACTGAATACGCTAAGCTGAATGCTCCTAGGAGCCAGATTTTGATGGAGATCGAGAAAGATAGAGACAGTCGTTGGCCTAAGCCCTTGAAGGCTGATCCCGCAAAGCTAGATAAGAGCAAGTATTGCAGATTTCACAAAGATGTTGGCCATGACACCGATGAGTGTAGGCAATTGAAAGACGAAATTGAGTTTCTGATTTGAAAAGGAAGATTGAACAAGTATACTGGAGAAGGAGTGGATAGAAACAACAACATGAGAAGGAACTTCGATGACCGAAGGAAAGATCAAGAAGATCAGGGGCGAAATATCCAACCTAGGGGACCAGTGATAAATTCAATTTTCAGAGGACAACATCCACAAGGGCCTATGATCAACACAATTTTTGGAGGACCAACTACTGCAGGGTTATCCAAGAACTCCAGGAAAGCGTATGCTCGAGAAGTTATGCATATTGTTGGGGAAGCCCCGAAGAGGGCTAGGACAGGAGTAACAATGTCTTTTGATGATTCTGATCTGGAGGGTGTAAAGTTTCCCCATGACGACCCGTTGGTCATAACCCCGATAATAGGGAACAGCCCGGTAAGAAGGGTCCTTATGGATAATGGAGCTTTAGTGGATATTTTGCTCCATGATACCTTTTTAAGGATGGGGTATAATGATTCCCAATTGACCCCAACCGACATGCCGATATATGGATTCACAGGAGTGGAATGCCCCGTAGAAGGAATAATCAAGTTACCCACAACCATAGGACAGGAACCAAGGCAAGCGACTCAGATGTTGGACTTTGTGGTGGTGAAGGCTAGTTCGACCTACAATGCTATCATGGGAAGAACAGGGATACATGCCTTTAAGGCAGTCCCTTCCTCTTATCATTCAGTTATGAAATTTCCGACTCGAGATGGGATTGGAGAAGAAAGAGGAGATCAAAAAATGGAAAGAAGCTGTTATGTGGCCTCTTTGAGGGCAGATGGAGTCGGGGGTAGGTTCTTCCTATCGAAGATATGGATGTCCGAGAAAATGATGAGAAGAGAGGAAAACCAACAGAAGACTTGGTTTTGATTCCTTTAGACCCCGAGAATCCTGAGAGGATGCTTTCATTGGAGCCACATTAGAGGAGCCCCTTAGAGGGAAGTTGGTGAAATTTTTGCAAGAAAATAGTGATGTGTTTGCATGGTCAACAGCTGATATGCCAGGCATAGACCCAAAGCTGATTACTCATAAGTTAAACGTGGATCCAAGAAGGAAGACAGTGAAACAAAAGAAAAGAAATTTGGCCCCCGAAAGACAAGAGGCTATAAAACAGGAAGTAGAAAAGCTCTTAGAGGCTGGTTTCATTGAGGAAATTCAATTTCCGGAATGGTTAGCAAACCCTGTAATGGTGAAGAAGGTTAATGGGAAGTGGAGGATGTGTATAGACTTCATTGACCTGAATGATGCATGCCCTAAAGACTGTTTTCCATTTCCAAGGATTGATACTTTGATTGATGCCACTGCTGGGCATGAGATGCTGAGTTTCATGGATGGATTTAGCGGATATAATCAGATTAAGATGCACAAGGATGATATTCCAAAGGTATCATTTATCACTGACTTTGGTGTTTATTGTTATCTTGTTATGGCGTTTGGTCTTAAGAATGCAGGAGCCACCTATCAAAGTTGGTAAATAAAATTTTTAAGGATCTTATTGGTAAGACTATAGAAGTCTATGTTGATGACATGTTAGTCAAAAGTCTAGTAAAGACTGATCATATAACCCTTTTGAGGGAAGCTTTTGAGGTCCTGAGGTACCATAAGATGATGTTGAATTCTACGAAGTGTGCTTTCGGAGTAGGATCTGGAAAATTCTTGGGATTGATGGTCTCAAAGAGAGGAATTGAGGCTAACCCCGACAAAATAAAGGCAATCCTGGACATGAAACCACCAAAAACTGTTAAGGATGTTCAGAAGCTCACAGGAAGGGTTGCTGCGCTGGGACGATTCATCTCCAAGTCAGGAGACAAGTGCCTATCATTCTTTAAGTCATTAAAAAATATTAAGGACTTTGTATGGAGCGAAGAAAACCAGAAGGCTTTCGAAGAATTGAAGCAGTATATGGCACAGGCCCCGTTATTGGCCAAGCTACTTTTGAGTGAAGTTTTATTCTTGTACTTGGTTGTTTCAGAGAGTGCCTTGAGCGCAGTATTGGTTAAGGAGGAACTGAAAGTCCAGAAACCCGTATACTATGTCAGCAAAATTTTGCATGGTGCTGAATTGAATTATTCAACAATTGAGAAATTTGTTCTAGCATTGGTAATGGCTTCGAGAAAGCTGCGTCCTTACTTTCAGGCTCATCAGATTGAGGTGCTAACAAATCAACCACTAAGAAATATCATTCACAGTCCCAAGTCAAGTGGGAGATTGATTAAGTGGGCAATAGAGCTGGGAGAGTTCGATCTCAAGTATAAGCCGCGAACGGCAATAAAAGCCCAGGCGCTAGCCGACTTCGTGGTAGAGTGTACCATACCCAACCAAGAAGTCGGGGGGTGTAACACCCCCAAATCCGGGGTCGGGGATCCGGGTTGTCACGAGTTCCATTTCCCTTAATAACACCCAATCTTAATAAACAATCAACTACTCTATACTGTGACCCCATAATAAACACACACACCACAAGTTATAGTATCAGAGATGAATATCCAAAAATAACACGAGTCATTTTATTTCAAAATTATATGTCATTACACTTTAAAAGGGTTTCTGAATAAATTTACATTTCTTTGCCATTATTACAATTGATAGAGATACATAAGTCTGGTACATCAAAAGTTGAAAGCCTAGCCTATTGGTAGTTTCTACCTCAGCTACAGCGACATCAACGCCTATAGGAAACTGCGGAATGTTTCCTATCCGCTCGCGAATTGGGAGCTTGGTCCTGTTCATCTTTTCTATCTATTGTTGTGTGATGAAAGAAGAAAGCAAGGGTGAGCAGCAAGCCCACCAAAATAATATGTATAATTATTAACAATATATGAGCCTTCTCATAGTACTCATGAAAGTCTTGGTCAAGAAGAAATGAACCAAGCTGATATCTTAACGCGACCAAGTCATAAAATATTCAGTATATATATACATATATACTTTTCACAATCTTTAAAATCCCCTGACATGTATAATATACACAGAGTTCCAGTTTATAACTGTATAAAATATCATTCCAAGGTGATCTCCTATATCTAACCTTGTCTCAACATTTTTCCGAAAATATTTGACATGCACAAGATAATCATTTACTAGATATAAGTTTAAAAGATGAAGTTACAAGATACTCCAATATACTTATATCCGAATACTGCTTGAACTACCACCGTTCAAGTTATAATCAGTTTCAAAAGTTCATCACCCAGATAAGACTACAAGATAAGACTTGAATAGATTTAATCCTTGAAATATCATTATAAATAATGAAGTTACGAGATACTTCATTAAGTCCCGATATATATATATACACCTATATATATATACATTTCATACACTCCTTGAAAACCTCTGTTATGAAAATTATAAACAGAGTTGCAATATCCAATGAATTTTGGAAAGGAGAAAACCTTGGCATAAACCTGATATCTTGCTGATCAGGCAAAGATACCAATAAGTAACCTTTTCTACTAGTAGATGGATGAATTCCCCACTAGTCATCACCCTGGTCGCAATAGGACCTTATGTTGGACTGCCACTCAGCCACTTACGCATTTGATGGACTCCCACTGAGCCACTTACACTTTCATGGACGCCCACTGAGCCCATGTTGCTTATGCCGACTCAACTAGATGGACTTACTTCCCGAACGTTGGGTAAGTAATCAATTCATTTACCAAAACCAAAACCTTGTTGCGAATATAAAATACACAAAAGAGCCGGATCCCTCTGGTTTTGAGCGAGTATTTAAATCTCCTTTAAAAGGAAGACCTTAAATATATAAAAAATGAGTTTTGAGATCCGCTCTAACTTTTAAAAATCATTTTAAAGACTCGAAAACACTTTAAAGAGTGTTTGGAGTAATGCTGATTTAATAAAGTAAATCAGTGCCAATATATTAGAAAATATCTGAATATTATTATTTAAATAATATTCCCATAAAGAATAATCTTTATACAAATAATTGAAGTAGAAGTTGTAAAACTTATACTTGAAATGAGTATTAAATAACCAAAGATATACTTATACGAAAGTGCTATCTTTATTTGAATAATCAAAAATAAGTTTGATTATCGACACCTTATTCTTTAATAAAATAAAGAATATATTTCAGTAAATAATCGGAGTCATAGGTCCTCAAATGGATATTCAAATAATATTCATTAAATAATATAAACTGAGTCATAAGTCCCCGAATGAATATTCAAATAATATTCAGTTAATAAAATAAACTGAGTCATAAGCCCTCGAATGAATAGAAATAATATTCATTAAATAAAATAAAAGGAGTCATAAGCCCTCGAATGAATATTCGAATAATATTCAATAAAAAAAGGAGTCATAAGCCCCCGAATGAATATTTGAAATAATATTCATTAAATAAAATAAAAGGAGTCATAAGCCCCCGAATGAATATTCGAAATAATATTCATTAAATAAAATAAAAGGAGTCATAAGCCCCCGAATGAATATTCGAAATAATATTCATTAAATAAAATAAAATGAATCATAAGCCCCCGAATCAATATTCGAAATAATATTCATTAAATAAAATAAAAGGAGTCATAAACCTTATTCGATTAATAGTTTTGAAAACTACATCAATATATATATATATAAATATATATATAATATACTCAGGAACATCTACTCCCGGTTTTAGAAAAGGGTTCACCTTTGGGTCCCCTACACTCAGGGTATACGCAACTACTGCTTATCTCTAGCATAGGGTCCGATAACCTATGAACAACAACATAAGTCGGAATTAAACCCCGGTCGCTTAAGAAACTAGACTTTAACCATTTAGAGTCATAACGTTCGCTTTCGCGCTTAACGATTCACTTAAGTCGCTCGAGTACCCTCGGCTCCACCATTTTTAATAAATTAGCCATTAAGAGTTTTAAGGCGATTCTTTCGCGAGCACTTTATCAACTGCCTAATCCACTTTACATAAATGTTTCATACACTAATTAACCCTTTTGAGGTCTTTAACCTATGTTTCAAAGTAAGGTGAGGGGTAATGTTTCGTTCGCGAAACGTTGTTACTTAAAACGGCCGTTTCTCCTAAACCGTACATCGGAATCAAAGAACCACATATCAAAACGAAGCTCGTAACATGAACTATCTAAACATGGCAATGGTCAAAACCTAGCAGGGAGTTCTCGGGTCCTAATGTTATGAACAAAAGCAGTCTAAAGTAAATCGGACATTACGACGGTTATGTTTACGCGATTTCCCAATTTTATACCATTCCAATTCAACCACCAATCAATCCCAATTCATTCATACAACCAACATCCATCCAAAACACACTACAACAGTCCCAACACCTCAAGTTCTTCCAATTTATGTTATTCTCATCATGAATTTAAACTATACTTAATTCCTTTAACAAATCAACAAGATTCAACAAAAGCACTTAACCACTAAGATCTCAACATGACAAAACAACTACTACACTTAATATATCATTCCATCATCATAATCATTTATATCTAACAATCTTAATACTAAGATCATGAAGAGTTATACCTTCCTTGAAGCTTTTAATCCATGAAAGATCCTTGGAATGTCCATGGAAGCCTTAATATATGCTTAAGCTACCTTGACCTTGCAAATAAAATCAAGAATCAAAAATTTGTTCTTGAAAGTTACTATTCACCCTAAACTAAAATGATTTGTTTGAGATAGAAAACCTTTGATTCAAGCACTCAAACTACTTGCTCTTCTTAGTTATGAAATATAGGATCCAAAGAAACAAACCTTATAATTTTCCATGGAGTATAGCTTGTGTTTTGAATTTCTAATTCATCATTTTGGTGAAAAATTTGAAATGAAGAAGATGAAAGGGGGGGGAGAGAATCTTTCTTTTTTTTATTTATCTTTGTGCATAAAAGGCTTGGTTGATATCCTTTTGTTTTGTTAATTACCTTTTAACCATGGTAAAATTTGTGTGGCTTGAAATCAACCAACAATACCTTTCCTTTGGTCATGCTTATGTCATCCTCCTATGTCATCTTCCCACACTTGTTATCTTCTTGTTGGTGTGGTGACATCATCATCACTAACCTCTTTGATTAGCTCTTAATTACTTGGCTAATGACCGCTGATCTGTTATACGGTTCGCTTAACTTTCGTTCTTATTTATCGTTTGAGGGATCATACCCGGGATCTTATTACTTGGGTTCCCTTAACCTTTCTCAATACATTATATTTCTTTTATGATCCTCTCTTATAATCCTTGAATTTAAATCCTTTTAATCATGTTACCTTATACTCAATTCTTTTGGTATCTGGTGGATTTTCGGGAAAAATCAAATTGTTCGAATTTGGATTCTGACGATCTTTACATACACTTATATCCCATATAAAGTACTAATAAGATCTCAGAATAACAATAGAAGAACCCCTACATAGTGTGGCATGAAAAATTTTCTTATTCAGCATAATCAGCAAAATCACTATTAATAAGGGTTTAAAAAAAATTCCAAAAATTGGGGTTATTACAGTCCCCCCTCCTTAAAAGGATTCCGTCCCGGAATCGGATAGAAAATGAATAGGGATACTCTCTTAACATTGCACTTTCTAACTCTCGAGTAAATTTTCCCACATTATGGGTTTTCCATCAAACTATAACCCTTCATGGTTGCTCCATATAGGTTACATCTGGTTGCATGTCTATGCGCTTATATGCTAACTTCCCAATATGACTTAATATGTCCAAGGGTCCAACAATTCGTGGGCCTAACTTTCCTTTCTTTCCGGACCACATCAATCCTTTCCAAGGGAATACCTATAACAACACTAGGTCCCCTATTTCATACTCTTTGTCCTTTCGAGTCAAATCAGCATACTTCGTGTTCCCATCTTGGGCTACTACCAGCCGTCCTCTGATTAAATCTATTATATCCTTGGTCCTTTGGACCACTACTGGTCCGAGCATCTTGCGCTCTACAACTTCATCCTAACATAAGGGGGATCGACATTGTCTTCCCTGAAAGATCTCATAAGACGACATCTGGATACCTGACATACGATCTATTATCGTGAGAAAACTCAACCCGCGTTAAGTGATCATTCCAAATTCTTTCAAGTCTATTGCACAGACTCTCATTATAGCTTTTAGCATTTAAGCTTTTGCTTCTCAATACCCATTCTTTTCCAGTTTGTAGTCATTACTATCTTCCGTACATAATATTATACTGGTTACACTTTTGCTCGTTAGCGTTCTATAACCTTTTAATAACCACGTCAACCTTAGTATCACGAACGCGTTAGAATCGGAATACCACCGTACTGATACTACTTCCTTTAGCTGCTTCCATCTTCGAAAGCTTGGTCCTTCATATAGAAGTAAAAGAATTTATTGAGAGATCACTATGATCATGAACACTTGTTTTATCATATAGTTAGTACAGAAGGTGGCCAGCCTTTAGTACTTGACAAGCAATTAAACAACACGTGGTATCCTACTAGGCTTCTATCACACAGATAGATAGTCATTCGGCAATACCTCCCCTTCTGGAAGGGTTGTTCTTCTCAACTTACATGAAATGAAAATGAGAGAAAAGAACGAATTGAAGAGAATTGTATATAAAAAAAATACACTGCCCCCAAATATCTGGCTTGGAACCTACCTCTGAACTATAGAGGTTTGTCATAGGAGAACAAAACATATATGTATTTATATCAATATCAAGTATTATAGCATCGTATTTCACATGCCTAAATATTTTTGCTAATCCGTCCATCATTATATGGACCCATGCTCTTCCTCGAGCTTATACACAATCACCTTTGAAATTCCCTCGATATCATAAATCGAATCTGGGATCTCATTCTAGACATCATCGTTACTAGAATTCTATGCTTGCATCGCAACCTTCCTCGTATAGTAATACGACTCTCTATTGATAAGAAGGAATATATATTCAATAGGTAGATAATCTACTTAACCAGTCTATTCAACGACAACTTATACATCACCACAACCAGATTAGGGGTACCCAATCTCAACATTCATTACAATACAACTCTCACAGTTGTCATTGTCTCATTATTCATAGACTCATTGGAGCATTACTATGGTCTACCACTGACCTACTGTAGTCATTCATTTTCCATGAAATCTTCATATCTAACCATACAAAGTATATACCTACCTTATCGAATTCTTCTAAGGAGTTAACATAATCACCATTCATAATTCATGAAGAACACTCCAGATCCTGGCGTACATTCATGACATGAAGCAGATAAAATTGCAGAAGAGTTTCAATCAAAGCAACGATAGCAGGTTAATACCCTTCTTAATCATATGCCTTCAATAGAAGACTTAACTCAAAGGTTCGTTTAGTCCTTCTTGAAACATGATCCTGGCTTTTCTCAATATAGTACCTTCTAAGATAGATAGCCCGCTCATGGCAATTACACGAATTAAACCTTTACCCAACTACTATTACGGTTGAGTATTGCACAGTCATCAGAAGGAATGTCAATCTTCCGAACCGTAATACAACCTTCCCGGCTTCAACCATCATCACTGTATTCCTCTCGCACGAGCGCCTATAATTATCCTCTTACATTTAAAGTGTCAGCCACCTCTTTGGCCTTTCCTGATAGTAAAATTTCCTTACAATCAATGTCATTTTAACCACCTCCAACTAAATTTTCTACCTCATTTCAATCACTGCTTATGTGAAAATGCTTTTCTTAAGTCCTGGTGAGAAGAAAAAAAAATCACCATTTTTTTTCCATAAGTCATTGCCTTAGTCATTAGATGTGAACATTGCCACGACTGACTCTCAATCATACTTAGAACATCTTTTATCTTAGGCCCTAATGGCCCAGAACAATTTCGACCTTTACTGGTTCGATCCATACTTTCTCGTGGTTTAACACGTGCCCCACTTGGCATCATTATAATTATGTCATATTTCCTTTATCAACATTTTTACTCTTGAGAATTTTGAATATTACCTTTCTCCTTGTAAAACCTCTAAGGTTATCCTTGAATCGTTCCTCCTGTATTCCCTAGATACAGGGCATATCGAAATACCCTTTACTAATACTAGAACCATTGTCTATATGTTTCTGAAAAATTTCCCCACTGATACTTAAAGGTTGTTATTACCTTAATCCTTTCCAATTCATACTGTCAAAACTCATACTATCCCTATTAAGGGTGAAATGCCAACCTTTATGCATTCCCCTAGGATTCATTTTAAGTTACCGATGTTCTATCTTTAATGCCACCTTTAAAAAGGTACATGCATCCTTCCATGGATAAATCAAGTCATGTATCCCTGATAAGGGTGTCTTATTCAATCATTCCCACCTCGATAGTATATGCCTAATTTCACAATAACATCTGTATTCAAAATGAGGTCAATCAATATGGCCTCCAAAAGATAACAATGGTTATCCGCTTTTATTACCTAAATTGGGTAACGATAACAAGGATGTTCTGGAAGATATTGGTCGTGTTCAACGTGAACCTCTTCTTAATAATTCCTTATTTACTTTTGTTGTTTATCTCAACAGTCACCTCAATGTTGGGATATCCTTCATACCTGGCGTCTCCCTTTCTGGGTATCGAGCCACCGGTCTTACACTTCACATTCTTGAAGGTCACTTCCTTCATCCAATTTTCCTAATTTCTTACTTCCTTGTCTCCTCAGTCTATCCGCGTCTCATTATTTATCCTTCGAATTATCTCAAGGTTTCCTCGAATCCTCCCAACTTACAGGGGATAAAATATATGTATCTCTTATGCCTTCAACCATCAATTTTAACTTATGGTGAATCACCCTCATCCTGACGAATGCATACTTTTCTATTTCTATTGCTACGAGTGTTTAGGGTTTCCTCATACCCAACTCCCTTATCATACCTCAAACTCTATTGCCTTTATATTCCTTTCCACTTCAGTTTCTTTTTATTTTCCTTTCTCTTATCATTATTTCATGAACCAACACAACATAAACATTGATTTCAAACATCCCGTCATTCTGGATTCGTGTCCTCAGAACGAATCTTGATAATTTTTACAACTTAGATTCATAATTCATCATACTCGTCTGCCTTTGTTCTGGCTCTAAAGCTTTTACACTATCTCCATAACCTTGGGAAGTACTTTCCTGAAAACAATTGACTGAACTTAAATTAGTTTATTATAATCTCTTACTCCGTGCCTTCCTTGGCCTTTCACCAGCGGGTGGCCTCTCTCTTAGGAGGGTAAGTGACAAAATAGTCTTTTGTGATTCGTCAATCATTTAGAATCTCAAATGATTCCTATATTTCCTTTAGCCAGGCTCTTGCCTCGACTGGGTCAGCTTGTTCCTTGGAACTCTGAGAGCTTAGCGACTTAAAGGTCCTGAAAGAATTTCTCACCGTATTGTTTCCTCAGGGTGGTGGTTGGGGATAATGGTCTAAGTTCTGTCTAGACAGGTCCATAAATTTTCGTATAGGAGTACCGTCTCGGGTCTCCTTTCCTTACTCGACTTCTGTTTCCTTAGTCTGAACATTCCCTCCTCCTCCCCATAATCGGGGTCATCCTACATATTTTAAATCCTCATTTTCCATTTCATCATGTTATGGGTTCCTTCTATCTTGATGGCGACCTCCCTGACTATCACGTTCAGGGTTTGCTCTAAATCTTATTCCTCAAACTAGCTTTCATCTAAGATCTCATCTTTAAGCTCTTGAACATTTGGAACCCAAATTCTGTAGGAATATCTCATTATTCCCTTATCCTCTTTCTCGGTATTAATCTATTATCTATTTGTTGGCTCTCTGCCTTCATTCATCACTTTTTCTGGCATAATCTGTTCTTTTCCAATAATTCGGGTTGTATTGCAATCTCAAACAGCTTTTCGGTACCGGCTCCGGTTACCTTCACTTCTATTTCCATTTTCTCCAAACCTCTTATAAACTCTCTCAAAGACATTATCATCTTGAGTCTCTCCTTTTTACTAAGGGCATCAGCCACCACATTGGCTTTCCCCGAATGATAAAGAATCTCATAATCGTAATCCTTGATTAGCTCTAACCACCTCATTTGGCGCATGTTGAGCTCTTTCTGCGTGAAAATGTACAAGAGCACTTATGGCTTAGGTAAATCTCGCACTTCTCTCCATACAAGTAGTGCCTCAAATCTTTAGGGCAAAACTATTGCCACGAGCCCAAGCTCATGGGTGGGGATATCGAATTTTATATTCCCTTAATTGTCTTGATGCGTACACGATTACCTTGATGTGCTGTATAAGAAGCACCTTAATTCCTTATGCGAAGCGTCACTACAGATCACAAAATCTCCTTTTCTATCCGGCAATGCCATCATAGGGGCCGTCACCAATCATTGCTTCAGTTCTTAAAAGCTGTTCTCGCATTTCTCTGTCCATTCGAACTTCTCAGTCTTATGAGTAAGCCGCGTTAAAGGGGCTACTATCTTTACAAACTTGAACGAACCTCTGGTAGTGACCGGCCAATCCTACCTCTGGTAGTCGCCCTTACCATGGTCATCAATTCCTCAGTGGTCCTTTATTCATTCTTGTTAGGATCCTCCACGTGATCCTCCTCAGCAACAATCCCATCTAGGACAACATCCTCAACCACTACATCCTCAATATGAACATCATCTGGTCCTGCGTTAGGACGCTCTATCAGATCCACAATCCGATCTCCAATTAGTAATAAAACATCATCGCGATGTTGCTCCTCAACCTCAGGGTTCGGAGTCCCGCTACCATTTACGATAACGAACTATAGGAAACTGCGGAACGTTTCCTATCCGCTCGCGAATTGGGAGCTTGGTCCTGTTCATCTTTTTTATCTGTTGTTGTGTGATGAAAGAAGAAAGCAAGGGTGAGCAGCAAGCCCACCAAAATAATATGTATAATGATTAACAATATATGAGCCTTCTCAAAGTACTCATAAAAGTCTTGGTCATGAAGAAATGAACCAAGCTGATATCTTAACGCGACCAAGTCACAAAATATTCAGTATATATATACATATATACTTTTCACAATCTTTGAAATCCTCTGACATGTATAATATACACAGAGTTCCAGTTTATAACTGTATAAAATATCGTTGCAAGGTGATCTCCTATATCTAACCTTGTCTCAACGTTTTTCCGAAAATCTTTGACATGCACAAGATAATCATTTACTAGATATAAGTTTAAAAGATGAAGTTACAAGATATTCCAATATACTTATATCCGAATACTGCTTGAACTACCACCGTTCAAGTTATAATCAGTTTCAAAAGTTCATCACCCAGATGAGACTACAAGATAAGACTTGAATAGATTCAGTCCTTGAAATATCATTATAAATAATGAAGTTACGAGATACTTCATTAAGTCCCGATATATATATACACCTATATATATATACATTTCATACACTCCTTGAAAACCTCTGTTATGAAAATTATAAACAGAGTTGCAATATCCAATGAATTTTGGAAAGGAGAAAACCTTGGCATAAACCTGATATCTTGCTGATCAGGCAAAGATACCAATAAGTAACCTTTTCTACTAGTAGACGGACGAATTCCCCACTGGTCATCACCCTGGTTGCAATAGGACCTTATGTTGGACTACCACTCAGCCACTTACGCATTTGATGGACTCCCACTGAGCCACTTACACTTTCATGGACGCCCACTGAGCCCATGTTGCTTATGCCGACTCAAATAGATGGACTTACTTCCCGAACGTTGGGTAAGTAATCAATTCATTTACCAAAACCGCAACCTTGTTGCGAATATAAAAAACACCACAGAGCCGGATCCTTCTGGTTTTGAGCGAGTATTTAAATCCCCTTTAAAAGGAAGATCTTAAATATATAAAAAATGAGTTTTGGGATCCGCTCTAACTTTTAAAAATCATTTTAAAGACTCGAAAACACTTTAAAGAGTGTTTGGAGTAATGCTGATTTAATAAAGTAAATCAGTCCCAATATATTAGAAAATATCTGAATATTATTATTTAAATAATATTCCCATAAAGAATAATCTTTATACAAATAATTGAAGTAGAAGTTGTAAAACTTATACTTGAAATGAGTATTAAATAACCAAAGATATACTTATACGAAAGTACTATCTTTATTTGAATAATCAAAAATAAGTTTGATTATCGACACCTTATTCTTTAATAAAATAAAGAATACATTTCAGTAAATAATCGGAGTCATAGGTCCTCAAATGAATATTCAAATAATATTCACTAAATAATATAAACTGAGTCATAAGTCCCCGAATGAATATTCAAATAATATTCAGTTAATAAAATAAACTGAGTCATAAGCCCTGAAATGAATATTCGAAATAATATTCATTAAATAAAATAAAAGGAGTCATAAGCCCTCGAATGAATATTCGAATAATATTCAATAATAAAAAGGAGTCATAAGCCCCCGAATGAATATTCGAAATAATATTCATTAAATAAAATAAAAGGAGTCATAAGCCCCATAATGAATATTCGAAATAATATTCATTAAATAAAATAAAAGGAGTCATAAGCCCCCGAATGAATATTCGAAATAATATTCATTAAATAAAATAAAAGGAGTCATAAGCCCCCGAATGAATATTCGAAATAATATTCATTAAATAAAATAAAAGGAATCATAAGCCCCCGAATGAATATTCGAAATAATATTCATTAAATAAAATAAAAGGAGTCATAAACCTTATTCGATTAATAGTTTTGAAAACTACATCAATATATATATATATATATAAATATATATATAATATACTCAGGAACATCTACTCCCGGTTTTAGAAAAGGGTTCACCTTTGGGTCCCCTACACTCAGGGTATACGCAACTACTGCTTATCTCTAGCATAGGTATTATGCAACTAATAAGCATTTGAACCAACAGATATATAAATCAAGAATACGAAACAGGCATGCATATATATCATATCAACATGCTCCAATATATCGCAAGAATTTGCTAATAACAATCATGCACTTATCACAAGATAATGCATATACGTATATACATCACAACAACAGTATAACGGGTAGAAAACTTGCCTGAGTGCTCCCGGATAGACTTAAGCTTAGAGTGGGTCCGATAACCTATGAACAACAACATAAGTTGGAATTAAACCCCGGTCGCTTAAGAAACTAGACTTTAACCATTTAGAGTCCTAACGTTCGCTTTCGCGCTTAACGATTCACTTAAGTCGCTCGAGTAGCCTCGGCTCCACCATTTTTAATAAATTAGCCATTAAGAGTTTTAAGGCGATTCTTTCGCGAGCACTTTACCAACTGCCTAATCCACTTTACATAAATGTTTCATACACTAATTAACCCTTTTTAGGTCTTTAACCTATGTTTCAAAGTAAGGCGAGGGGTAATGTTTCGTTCGCGAAACGTCGTTACTTAAAACGGCCGTTTCTCCTAAACCGTACATCGGAATCAAAGAACCACATATCAAAACGAAGCTCGTAACATGAACTATCTAAACATGGCAATAGTCAAAACCTAGCAGGGAGTTCTCGGGTCCTAATGTTATGAACAAAAGCAGTCTAAAGTAAATCGGACATTACGACGGCTATGTTTACGCGATTTCCCAATTTTATACCATTCCAATTCAACCACCAATCAATCCCAATTCATTCATACAACCAACATCCATCCAAAACACACTACAACAGTCCCAACACCTCAAGTTCTTCCAATTTATGTTATTCTCATCATGAATTTAAACTATACTTAATTCCTTTAACAAATCAACAAGATTCAACAAAAGCACTTAACCACTAAGATCTCAACATGACAAAACAACTACTACACTTAATATATCATTCCATCATCATAATCATTTATATCAAACAATCTTAATACTAAGATCATGAAGAGTTATACCTTCCTTGAAGCTTTTAATCCATGAAAGATCCTTGGAATGTCCATGGAAGCCTTAATATATGCTTAAGCTACCTTGACCTTGCAAATAAAATCAAGAATCAAAAATTTGTTCTTGAAAGTTACTATTCACCCTAAACTAAAATGATTTGTTTGAGATAGAAAACCTTTGATTCAAGCACTCAAACTACTTGCACTTCTTAGTTATGAAATATAGGATCCAAAGAAACAAACCTTATAATTTTCCATGGAGTACAACTTGTGTTTTGAATTTCTAATTCATCATTTTGGTGAAAAATTTGAAATGAAGAAGATGAAGGGGGGGAGAGAAGCTTTCTTTTTTTTATTTATCTTTGTGCATAAAAGGCTTGGTTGATATCCTTTTGTTTTGTTAATTACCTTTTAACCATGGTAAAATTTGTGTGGCTTGAAATCAACCAACAATACCTTTCCTTTGGTCATGCTTATGTCATCCTCCTATGTCATCTTCCCACACTTGTCATCTTCTTGTTGGTGTGGTGACATCATCATCACTAACCTCTTTGATTAGCTCTTAATTACTTGGCTAATGACCGCTGATCTGTTATACGGTTCGCTTAACTTTCATTCTTATTTATCGTTTGAGGGATCATACCCGGGATCTTATTACTTGGGTTCCCTTAACCTTTCTGAATACATTATATTCCTTTTATGATCCTCTCTTATAATCCTTGAATTTAAATCATTTTAATCATGTTACCTTATACTCAATTCTTTTGGTATCTGGTGGATTTTCGGGAAAAATCAAAGTGTTCGAATTTGGATTCTGACGATCTTTACATAAACTTATATCCCATATAAAGTACTAATAAGATCTCAGAATAACAATAGAAGAACCCCTACATACTGTGGCATGAAAAATTTTCTTATTCAGCATAATCAGCAAAATCACTATTCATAAGGGTTTCAAAAAAATTCCAAAAATTGGGGTTATTACAGTCCCCCCTCCTTAAAAGGATTCCGTCCCGGAATCAGATAGAAAATGAATAGGGATACTCTCTTAACATTGCACTTTCTAACTCTCGAGTAAATTTTCCCACATTATGGGTTTTCCATCAAACTCTGAATAGTTTGATAACCCTTCTCCTAAGCACTTGTTCCTTTTTCAATCTATAACCCTTCATGGTTGCTCCATATAGGTTACATCTGGTTGCATGTCTATGCGCTTATATGCTAACTTCCCAATATGACTTAATATGTCCAAGGGTCCAACAATTCGTGGGCCTAACTTTCCTTTCTTTCCGGACCACATTAATCCTTTCCAAGGGAATACCTATAACAACACTAGGTCCCCTATTTCATACTCTTTGTCCTTTCGAGTCAAATCAGCATACTTCGTGTTCCCATCTTGGGCTACTACCAGCCGTCCTCTGATTAAATCTATTATATCCTTGGTCCTTTGGACCACTACTGGTCCGAGTATCTTGCGCTCTACAACTTCATCCTAACATAAGGGGGATCGACATTGTCTTCCCTGAAAGATATCATAAGACGACATCTGGATACCTGACATACGATCTATTATCGTGAGAAAACTCAACCCGCGTTAAGTGATCATTCCAAATTCTTTCAAGTCTATTGCACAGACTCTCATTATAGCTTTTAGCATTTAAGCTTTTGCTTCTCAATACCCATTCTTTTCCAATTTGTAGTCATTACTATCTTCCGTATATAATATTATACTGGTTACACTTTTGCTCGTTAGCATTCTATAACCTTTTAATAACCATGTCAACCTTAATATCACGAACGCGTTAGAATCAGAATACCGCCGTACTGATACTACTTCCTTTAGCTGCTTCCATCTTCGAAAGCTTGGTCCTTCATATAGAAGTAAAAGAATTTATTGAGAGATCACTATGATCATGAACACTTGTTTTATCGTATAGTTAGTACAGAAGGTGGCCAGCCTTTATTACTTGACAAGCAATTAAACAACATGTGGTATCCTACTAGGCTTCTATCACACAAATAGATTGTCATTCGGCAATACCTCCCCTTCTGGAAGGGTTGTTCTTCTCAACTTACATGAAATGAAAATGAGAGAAAAGAACGAATTGAAGAGAATTGTATATAAAAAAAATATACTGCCCCCAAATATCTGGCTTGGAACCTACCTCTGAACTATAGAGGTTTGTCATAGGAGAACAAAACATATATGTATTTATATCAATATCAAGTATTATAACATCGTATTTCACATGCCTAAATATTTTTGCTAATCCGTCCATCATTCTATGGACCCATCTCTTCCTCGAGTTTATACACAATCACCTTTGAAACTCCCTCGATATCAAAAATCGAATCTGGGATCTCATTCTAGACATCATCGTTACTAGAATTCTATGCTTGCATCGCAACCTTCCTCGTATAGTAATACGACTCTCTATTGATAAGAAGGAATAAATATTCAATAGGTAGATAATCTACTTAACAGTCTATTCAACGACAACTTATACATCACCACAACCAGATTAGGGTACCCAATCTCAACATTTATTACAATACAACTCTCACAGTTGTCATTGTCTCATTATTCATAGACTCATTGGAGCATTACTATGGTATACCACTGACCTACTGTAGTCATTCATTTTCCATGAAATCTTCATATCTAACCATACAAAGTCTATACCTACCTTATCGAATTCTTCTAAGGAGTTAACATAATCACCATTCATAATTCATGAAGAACACTCCAGATCCTGGCGTACATTCATGATATGAAGCAGATAAAATTGTAGAAGAGTTTCAAACAAAGCAACGATAGCAGGTTAATACCCTTCTTAATCATATGCCTTCAATAGAAGACTTAACTCAAAGGTTCGTTTAGTCCTTCTTGAAACATGGTCCTGGCTTTTCTCAATATAGTACCTTCTAAGATAGATAGCCCGCTCATGGAGATTACACGAATTAAACCTTTACCCAACTACTATTACGGTTGAGTATTGCACAGTCATCAAAAGGAATGTCAATCTTCCGAACCGTAATACAACCTTCCCGGCTTCAACCATCATCACTGTATTCCTCTCGCACGAGCGCCTATAATTATCCTCTTACATTTAAAGTGTCAGCCACCTCTTTGGCCTTTCCTGATAGTAAAATTTCCTTACAATCAATGTCATTTTAACCACCTCCAACTAAATTTTCTACCTCATTTCAATCACTGCTTATGTGAAAATGCTTTTCTTAAGTCCTGGTGAGAAGAAAAAAAATCACCATTTTTTTTCCATAAGTCATTGCCTTAGTCATTAGATGTGAACATTGCCACGACTGACTCTCAATCATACTTAGAACATCTTTTATCTTAGGCCCTAATGGCCCTGAACAATTTCGACCTTTACTGGTTCGATCCATACTTTCTCGTGGTTTAACACGTGCCCCACTTGGCATCATTATAATTATGTCATATTTCCTTTATCAACATTTTTACTCTTGAGAATTTTGAATATTACCTTTCTCCTTGTAAAACCTCTAAGGTTATCCTTGAATCGTTCTCCTGTATTCCCTAGATACAGAACATATCGAAATACCCTTTACTAATACTAGAACCATTGTCTATATGTTTCTGAAAAATTTCCCCACTGATACTTAAAGGTTGTTATTACCTTAATCCTTTCCAATTCATACTGTCAAAACTCATACTATCCCTATTAAGGGTGAAATGCCAACCTTTATGCATTCCCCTAGGATTCATTTTAAGTTACCGATGTTCTATCTTTAATGCCACCTTTAAAAAGGTACATGCATCCTTCCATGGATAAATCAAGTCATGTATCCCTGATAAGGGTGTCTTATTCAATCATTCCCACCTCGATAGTATATGCCTAATTTCACAATAACATCTGTATTCAAAATGAGGTCAATCAATATGGCCTCCAAAAGATAACAACGGTTATCCGCTTTTATTGCCTAAATTGGGTAACGATAACAAGGATGTTCTGGAAGATATTGGTCGTGTTCAACGTGAACCTCTTCTTAATAATTCCTTATTTACTTTTGTTGTTTATCTCAACAGTCACCTCAATGTTGGGATATCTTTCATACCTGGCGTCTCCCTTTCTGGGTATCGAGCCACCGGTCTTACATTTCACATTCTTAAAGGTCACTTCCTTCATCCAATTTTCCTAATTTCTTACTTCCTTGTCTCCTCAGTCTATCCGCGTCTCATTATTTATCCTTCGAATTATCTCAAGGTTTCCTCGAATCCTCCCAACTTACAGGGGATAAAATATATGTATCTCTTATGCCTTCAACCATCAATTTTAACTCATGGTGAATCACCCTCATCCTGACGAATGCATACTTTTCTATTTCTATTGCTACGAGTGTTTAGGGTTTCCTCATACCCAACTCCCTTATCATACCTCAAACTCTATTGCCTTTATATTCCTTTCCACTTCAGTTTCTTTTTATTTTCCTTTCTCTTATCATTATTTCATGAACCAACACAACATAAACATTGATTTCAAACATCCCGTCATTCTGGATTCGTGTCCTCAGAACGAATCTTGATAATTTTTACAACTTAGATTCATAATTCATCATACTCGTCTGCCTTTGTTCTGGCTCTAAAGCTTTTACACTATCTCCATAACCTTGGGAAGTACTTTCCTGAAAACAATTGACTGAACTTAAATCAGTTTATTATAATCTCTTGCTCCGTGCCTTCCTTGGCCTTTCACCAGCGGGTGGCCTCTCTCTTAGGAGGGTAAGTGACAAAACAGTCTTTTGTGATTCGTCAATCATTTAGAATCTCAAATGATTCCTATATTTCCTTTAGCCAGGCCCTTGCCTCGACTGGGTCAGCTTGTTCCTTGGAACTCTGAGAGCTTAGCGACTTAAAGGTCCTGAAAGAATTTCTCACCGCATTGTTTCCTCAGGGTGGTGGTTGGGGATAATAGTGTAAGTTCTGTCTAGACAGGTCCATAAATTTTCGTATAGGAGTACCGTCTCGGGTCTCCTTTCCTTACTCGACTTCTGTTTCCTTAGTCTGAACATTCCCTCCTCCTCCCCATAATCGGGGTCATCCTACATATTTTAAATCCTCATTTTCCATTTCATCATGTTATGGGTTCCTTCTATCTTGATGGCGACCTCCCTGACTATCACCTTCAGGGTTTGCTCTAAATCTTATTCCTCAAACTAGCTTTCATCTAAGATCTCATCTTTAAGCTCTTGAACATTTGGAACCCAAATTCTGTAGGAATATCTCATTATTCCCTTATCCTCTTTCTCGGTATTAATCTCTTATCTATTTGTTGGCTCTCTGCCATCATTCATCACTTTTTCTGGCATAATCTGTTCTTTTCCAATAATTCGGGTTGTATTGCAATCTCAAACAGCTTTTTGGTACCGGCTCCGGTTACCTTCACTTCTATTTCCATTTTCTCCAAACCTCTTATAAACTCTCTCAAAGACATTATCATCTTGAGTCTCTCCTTTTTACTAAGGGCATCAGCCACCACATTGGCTTTCCCCGAATGATAAAGAATCTCATAATCGTAATCCTTGATTAGCTCTAACCACCTCATTTGGCGCATGTTGAGCTCTTTCTGCGTGAAAATGTACTAGAGCACTTATGGCTTAGGTAAATCTCGCACTTCTCTCCATACAAGTAGTGCCTCAAATCTTTAGGGCAAAACTATTGCCACGAGCCCAAGCTCATGGGTGGGGATATCGAATTTTATATTCCCTTAATTGTCTTGACGCGTACACGATTACCTTGATGTGCTGTATAAGAAGCACCTTAATTCCTTATGCGAAGCGTCACTACAGATCACAAAATCTCCTTTTCCATCCAGCAATGCCATCATAGGGGCCGTCACCAATCATTGCTTCAGTTCTTAAAAGCTGTTCTCGCATTTCTCTGTCCATTCGAACTTCTCAGTCTTATGAGTAAGCCGCGTTAAAGGGGCTACTATCTTTACAAACTTGAACGAACCTCTGGTAGTGACTGGCCAATCCTACCTCTGGTAGTCGCCCTTACCATGGTCATCAATTCCTCAGTGGTCCTTTATTCATTCTTGTTAGGATCCTCCACGAGATCCTCCTCAGCAACAATCCCATCTAGGACAACATCCTCAACCACTACATCCTCAATATGAACATCATCTGGTCCTGCGTTAGGACGCTCTATCAGATCCACAATCCGATCTCCAATTAGTAATAAAACATCATCGCGCTGTTGCTCCTCAACCTCAGGGTTCGGAGTCCCGCTACCATTTACGATAACGAACTATAGGAAACTGCGGAACGTTTCCTATCCGCTCCCGAATTGGGAGCTTGGTCCTGTTCATCTTTTTTATCTGTTGTTGTGTGATGAAAGAAGAAAGCAAGGGTGAGCAGCAAGCCCACCAAAATAATATGTATAATAATTAACAATATATGAGCCTTCTCATAGTACTCATGAAAGTCTTGGTCATGAAGAAATGAACCAAGCTGATATCTTAACGCGACCAAGTCACAAAATATTCAGTATATATATACATATATACTTTTCACAATCTTTGAAATCCTCTGACATGTATAATATACACAGAGTTCCAGTTTATAACTGTATAAAATATCGTTGCAAGGTGATCTCCTATATCTAACCTTGTCTCAACGTTTTTCCGAAAATCTTTGACATGCACAAGATAATCATTTACTAGATATAAGTTTAAAAGATGAAGTTACAAGATATTCCAATATACTTATATCCGAATACTGCTTGAACTACCACCGTTCAAGTTATAATCAGTTTCAAAAGTTCATCACCCAGATGAGACTACAAGATAAGACTTGAATAGATTCAATCCTTGAAATATTATTATAAATAATAAAGTTACGAGATACTTTATTAAGTCCCGATATATATATACACCTATATATAAACATTTCATACACTCCTTGAAAACCTCTGTTATGAAAATTATAAACAGAGTTGCAATATCCAATGAATTTTGGAAAGGAGAAAACCTTGGCATAAACCTGATATCTTGCTGATCAGGTAAAGATACCACTAAGTAACCTTTTCTACTAGTAGACGGACGAATTCCCCACTGGTCATCACCCTGGTTGCAATAGGACCTTATGCTGGACTACCACTCAGCCACTTACGCATTTGATGGACTCCCACTGAGCCACTTACACTTTCATGGACGCCCACTGAGCCCATGTTGCTTATGCCGACTCAAATAGATGGACTTACTTCCCGAACGTTGGGTAAGTAATCAATTCATTTACCAAAACCGCAACCTTCTTGCGAATATAAAATACACCACAGAGCCGGATCCTTCTGGTTTTGAGCGAGTATTTAAATCCCCTTTAAAAGAAAGATCTTAAATATATAAAAAAATGAGTTTTGGGATCCGCTCTAACTTTTAAAAATCATTTTAAAGACTCGAAAACACTTTAAAGAGTGTTTGGAGTAATGCTGATTTAATAAAGTAAATCAGTCCCAATATATTAGAAAATATCTGAATATTATTATTTGAATAATATTCCCATAAAGAATAATCTTTATACAAATAATTGAAGTAGAAGTTGTAAAACTTATACTTGAAATGAGTATTAAATAACCAAAGATATACTTATACGAAAGTACTATCTTTATTTGAATAATCAAAAATAAGTTTGATTATCGACACCTTATTCTTTAATAAAATAAAGAATATATTTCAGTAAATAATCAGAGTCATAGGTCCTCAAATGAATATTAAAATAATATTCATTAAATAATATAAACTGAGTCATAAGTCCTCGAATGAATATTCAAATAATATTCAATAAAAAAAGGAGTCATAAGCCCCCCGAATGAATATTCGAAATAATATTCATTAAATAAAATAAAAGGAGTCATAAGCCCCCGAATGAATATTCGAAATAATATTCATTAAATAAAATAAAAGGAGTCATAAGCCCCCGAATGAATATTCGAAATAATATTCATTAAATAATATAAAGTTATCGAATAAACCTTATTCGATTAATAGTTTTGAAAACTACATCAATATATATATATAAATATATATATAATATACTCGGGAACATCTACTCCCGGTTTTAGAAAAGGGTTCACCTTTGGGTCCCCTACACTCAGGGTATACGCAACTACTGCTTATCTCTAGCATAGGTATTATGCAACTAATAAGCATTTGAACCAACAGATATATAAATCAAGAATGCGAAATAGGCATGCATATATATCATATCAACATGCTCCAATATATCGCAAGAATTTGCTAATAACAATCATGCACTTATCACAAGATAATCCATATACATATATACATCACAACAACAGTATAACGGGTAGAAAACTTGCCTGAGTGCTCCCGGATAGACTTAAGCTTAGAGTGGGTCCGATAACCTATGAACAACAACATAAGTCGGAATTAAACCCCGGTCGCTTAAGAAACTAGACTTTAACCATTTAGAGTCCTAACGTTCGCTTTCGCGCTTAACGATTCACTGAAGTCGCTCGAGTACCCTCGGCTCCACCATTTTTAATAAATTAGCCATTAAGAGTTTTAAGGCGATTCTTTCCCGAGCACTTTACCAACTGCCTAATCCACTTTACCTAAATGTTTCATACACTAATTAACCCTTTTTAGGTCTTTAACCTATGTTTCAAAGTAACGCGAGGGGTAATGTTTCGTTCGCGAAACGTCGTTACTTAAAACGGCCGTTTCTCCTAAACCGTACATCGGAATCAAACGAACCACATATCAAAACGAAGCTCGTAACATGAATTATCTAAAAATGGCAATGGTCAAAACCTAGCAGGGAGTTCTCGGGTCCTAATGTTATGAACAAAAGCAGTCTAAAGTAAATCGGACATTACGACGGCTATGTTTACGCGATTTCCCAATTTTATACCATTCCAATTCAACCACCAATCAATCCCAATTCATTCATACAACCAACATCCACCCAAAACACACTACAACAGTCCCAACACCTCAAGTTCTTCCAATTTATGTTATTCTCATCATGAATTTAAACTATACTTAATTCCTTTAACAAATCAACAAGATTCAACAAAAGCACTTAACCACTAAGATCTCAACATGACAAAACAACTACTACACTTAATCTATCATTCCATCATCATAATCATTTATATCAAACAATCTTAATACTAAGATCATGAAGAGTTATACCCTCCTTGAAGCTTTTAATCAATGAAAGATCCTTGGAATGTCCATGGAAGCCTTAATATATGCCTAAGCTACCTTGACCTTGCAAATAAAATCAAGAATCAAATATTTGTTCTTGAAAGTTACTATTCACCCTAAACTAAAATGATTTGTTTGAGATAGAAAACCTTTGATTCAAGCACTCAAACTACTTGCTCTTCTTAGTTATGAAATATAGGATCCAAAGAAACAAACCTTATAATTTTCCATGGAGTATAGTTTGTGTTTTGAATTTCTAATTCACCATTTTGGTGAAAAATTCGAAATGAAGAAGATGAAAAGGGGGGGGGGGAGAGAAGCTTACTTTGTTTTATTGATCTTTGTGCATAAAAGGCTTGGTTGATATCCTTTTGTTTTGTTAATTACCTTTTAACCATGGTAAAATTTGTGTGGCTTGAAATCAACCAACAATACCTTCCCTTTGGTCATGCTTATGTCATCCTCCTATGTCATCTTCCCACACTTGTCATCTTCTTGTTGGTGTGGTGACATCATCATAACTAACCTCTTTGATTAGCTCTTAATTACTTGGCTAATGACCGCTGATCTGTTATACGGTTCGCTTAACTTTCGTTCTCGTTTATCGTTTGAGGGATCATACCCGGGATCTTATTACTTGGGTTCCTTTAACCTTTCTCAATACATTATATTCCTTTTATGATCCTCTCTTATAATCCTTGAATTTAAATCCTTTTAATCATGTTACCTTATACTCAATTCTTTCGGTATCTGGTGGATTTTCGGGAAAAATCAAAGTGTTCGAATTTGGATTCTGACGATCTTTACATACACTTATATCCCATATAAAGTACTAATATGATCTCAGAATAACAATAGAAGAACCCCTACATAGTGTGGCATGAAAAGTTTTCTTATTCAGCATAATCAGCAAAATCACTATTCATAAGGGTTTCAAAAAAATTCCAAAAATTGGGGTTATTACAGGGGGCAGGGAGTTGCCGCACCACAAGACAAGGGAGTCGATAATGGGGACAAAGAGAAGGATGACAAGGAGAAAGAATATTGGGTTCTCTATTTTGATGGAGCATCAAAAACAAACTCCACTGGAGCAGGATTGGTTTTGCAAAGCCCTGACGGGTTCTTAATTGAGTATGCTATGAATCTAGACTTCCTGACCATAAACAATGAGGCAGAATATGAAGCCCTGATAGTTGGCCTTGGCCTAGCTGGAACACTTAGAGTCAAAAACTTAATGGTCCGTGGGGACTTGAAGCTGATCATATCCCAGGTAAAGGGAGAATTTGAGGCAAGGGATGATACGATGGCTAAGTATGTCCGCCTAGTAAGGGCTGTGATGACCCAATTTAATAAATGACATGTTGAGCACATTCCAAGGGAAGAAAATGCTAAGGCAGATGTGTTATCAAAGTTTGCTTCATCTGAGATAGAAGAAAGTTCAGGAAGTGTATACTTCCGTGTTTTGAAGACAAGAAGCATAGATGTTAAGCTTGTGGCTCCTATAGGCCTGGGGACGTCATGGATTGATCCTATTAAGGCTCATATTCAAACCGGTTGGTTGCCAAGCGATGCAACCGAAGCACGGAAGTTAGCTGTTCGGGCACTAAGGTACACTTTGATCGATGGGATTTTGTACAAAAGATCTTTCGTGGTTCCCTACTTGAGGTGTCTCAGGCCCGATGAGGCACGCTTGGCTCTTGAAGAAGTGCATGAAGGTATTTGTGGAAAACACTTGGGGGCAGGGCCTTGGCTCATAAGATAACCCGTTTAGGCTTCTATTGGCCAGAAATGATGGCTGATGCCAAAGAATATGTGAAGAAGTGTGATCGCTGTCAGAAGCATGCACCAGTTGTTAGACAACCGCCCGAGATGCTGACCTCTATCAACTCGCCCATTCTCTTTGCTATGTGGGGGATGGATATTCTAGGGCCTTTCCCTATGGCCACGGCACAAAGAAAGTTTCTGATTGTAGCCATTGATTATTTCACCAAATGGATTCAAGCCAAACCCTTGGCCAAGATCACAACTAAGCAGGTTGCACAATTCCTGTGGGAAAACATTATGTGCCGATATGGAATTCCCCGTATCCTCGTCACTGACAAGGGAACACAATTCAACAACGAGGAATTCAAGAAGTATTGTGAAGAAAATGAAATTGAGTTACGGTTCACCTCTGTGGCTCACCCACAAGCCAATGGGCAAGCGGAAGTAGCAAATCGAATAATCCTGGATGGACTAAAAAAGAGGATCGAGAAGTCAAGAAATAATTGGGTGGATGAGATACTTCCCATATTATGGGTCTATAGGACTACCTGTAAAGTCACGACAGGAGCAACTCCCTTCATGTTGGCATATGAGGCAGAAGCAGTAGTTCCCGTGGAGATATCACATTCCTCTGCAAGGATTCAGGCTTTCAATACAGAAGAAAATGAAGAAGGGCAGAGGTTAGCCCTGGATCTAATCGATGAAGTGTGAGATGAGGCACATGCAAAGATAGTGGAATACCAGAAAAAAGCTTCATTCTATTACAGCCTAAGGGTTAAAGAAAGATTCTTCAAGCAAGGAGATTTGGTGTTAAGGAAAGTGGAAGCTTCTGGTGTAGGACAGAAAGGGAAACTTGCCCCAAATTGGGAAGGGCCATATAGAGTCAAGAGCGTTCAGGGTAGAGGAACCTACAAGCTGGAGACTATGGATGGTTTTGAAGTCCCGAGAACCTGGCATGCACAAAACCTGAAGGTTTACTACATGTAAGATAGTCGAAGTACGATTCACACTTGTCATTATGACAGGTAGGTTTAAAAGCACCTTGAAGCTTTGCTTGCGTAGGATTTTATACTCCAGCAGAATTTACATTGTCTAGTTATTATTGATTAGGGTCGAACCCATGCTATGTAAGGTTTTGGAAAACCAGACTTCATATTAAAGAGTTTGAAATTATTTCAATCTAAGGATGTTTAAAGTTCAAATGCATATTAAGTATTGGAAAGATAAAGTAGAAAGAGGCAAGTAAGGAAAGCAGCATATGAAATAACCCCGAAGGGTAACAAGTTCTGACATAAACAAAGTTCACATATTGTCTAAAAAGAAGATATACATAAAAAAAAACTTAGGCCTCGGAAGGCTGGGATTCTTCAGAACCACTATCCGAAGTCTCCTCGGACGTCTCAGTCGTCCCCTCAGAAGTCCCCGTAGAGGTTCCATCAGAACCGCTTTTGGATGCTTTGGATGATGCGGGAGACACTAGATTCTGAGGCGCAGCCCTTGGAGGCTCTTCCACCCTGACCTTTGTAACACCCCCAAATCCGGGGTCGGGGATCCGGGTTGTCACGAGTTCCATTTCCCTTAATAACACCCAATCTTAATAATTACTCAACTACTCTATATTGTGACCCCACAATATACACACACACACCACAAGTTATAGTCTCAGAGATGAATATCCAAAAAAATAATCACAAGTCGTTTTATTCCACAATTATATGTCAATACACCTTAAAAGGTTTTCTGGATAATTTACATTTCTTTGCCATTATTACAATTTATAATACACCTAAGTCTGGTACATTATTAGTTGAAAACTTAGCCTATTGGTAATTTCTACCTCAGCTACAACGGCCTTAACGCTTCCAGAAAGCTGCAGAACGTCTCCTAATCGCTTGCGAATCGAGAGCTTGGTCCTGTTCATCTTATCTATCTGATGTTGTGTGATGAAAGAAGAAAGCAAGGGTGAGCAGCAAGCCCACCAAAATAATATGTATAATGATTAACAATATATGAGCCTACTCATAATACTCATGAAAGTCTTGGTCAAAAGAAATGAACCAAGTTTGATATCTTAATGCGATGAAGTTGCAAAATATTCAGTATATATACATATATACTTTTCAAAATATTGGAAGTCCTCTTCCATGCATAATATACACAAAGTCCCAGTGTATAACTGTATAAAAAAATATCGTTGCAAGGTGATCTCATATATCTAACCTTGTCTCAACGTTTTTCTGAAAATCTTTGTCATTCATAAGACAATTATTAATTAGATATAAGTTTAAAAGATGAAGTTACCAAATACTTCACTACACTTATATCATTTATAAAGCTACTTGAACTACCATTGTTCAAAGTATAATGAGCTTTCAACAGTTCGTCACATAGATGAGACTACAAGACAAGATTTGAATAGATTAAACCTTTGAAATATTATTAAAGGAAATGAAGTTATGATATACTTCATTAAGTTCTGATATATATATATATATATATATATATATATATATCCACATTTACATCTTCTCTATACATTTCCTGAAAACCTCTGTCATGTAAAGTATGAACATAATTGTAATATCCAATAAATTTGGAAAGGAAAAGAATTTTGGCATAAACCAGATATCTTGCTGATCAGGCAAAGATACCCATAAGTAACCTTTTCTACTAGTAGATGGACGAATTCCCCACTGGTCATCACCCTGGTCGTAATAGGACCTTATGCTGGACTGCCACTCAGCCACTTATGCATTTGATGGACTCCCATTGAGCCACTTACACTATCATGGACGCCCACTGAGCCCATGTTGCTTATGCCGACTCAATAGATGGACTTACTTCCCGAACGTTGGGTAAGTAATCAATTCATTTACCAAAACTGCAACCGTGTTGCGAATATAAAATACACCATAGAGCCGGATCCCTCAGGTTTTGAGCGAGTATTTAAATCCCCTTAAAAAGGAAGATCTTAAATATAAAAATGAGTTTTGGGATCCGCTCTAACTTTTAAAAATCATTTTGAAGACTCGAAAACACTTTAAAGAGTGTTTGGAGTAAAGCTGATTTAATGAAGTAAATCAGTCCCCAGAATATTTAGAAAATGACTGAATATTATTATTTAGATAATATTCCCATAAAGAATAATCTTTATAAAAATAATTGAAGTAGAAGTATTAAAACTTATACTTGAAACGAGTATTAAATAACCAAAGATATACTTATATGAAAGTACTATCTTTATTTGAATAATCGAAAATAAGTTTGATTATTGACACCTTATTCTTTAATAAAATAAAGAATATATCTCAGCAAATAATTGGAGTCATAGATCCTCAAATGAATATTCAAATAATATTCATTAAATAATATAAACTGAGTCATAAGCCCTCGAATGAATATTCAAGTAATATTCAATAAATAATATAAAAGAGTCATAAGCCCTCGAATGAATTATTCAAATAATATTCAAATAATAAAATAAAAGGAGTCATAAGTCCTCGAATGAATATTCAAAATAATATTCATTAATAAAATAAAGTTAAAGTTATCGAATAAACCTTATTTGATTAATAGTTTTGAAAACTATGACCATATATATATAAGTATATATATATATATTTATATCCATATATACAAAATCTAATCGGGATCCTCGACTCCCGGTTTTAGAAAATATTTTCACCTTTGGGTCCCTATACTAAGGGTATATGCAAATTATCGCTATCCTCTAGCATAGATATTATCAACTGAATCAACAGATATATATGGAAAGAATACAAAACAGGCATGCATATATATATACCATAGCAGCATGCTTCAATATATTGCAACATTTGCTAATTAACCAATATGCATCTATCGCAAGATAATGCAAATACATATATTCATCACAACAACAGTTATAACGGGTAGAAAACTTGCCTGAGCGACTTGGGGGTTACGAATGGCTCGGGACGAGTCTGGTAACCTATAAACAACAAGTAAGTTGGAATTAAACCAAAGTCACTTGTAAATCTATACTCTAACCAACTCAGACTCTAACGCTCGTTTTGCGCTTACTAATTCACTTAAGTCACTCGAGTACCCTCGGCTCCACCATTTTTAATAATTTAACCTTTACGAGTTTTAAGGCGATTCCTTCGCGACTGTCTTACCAACTGCCTAACACACTTACCATAAATGTTTCATACTTCAATTAGTCCTTTTTGGTCTTTAACCTATGTTTCAAAGTAAGGCGAGGGGAAAAGTTTCGTTCGCGAAATGCCGTTACTTGAAACGGTCGTTTCTCCTAAACTGTGCATCGGAATTGAACGAACTACATATCAAAACGAAGCTCGTAAAATGAGCTATCTAGACATGGCAATGGTCATAATCTAGCAGGGGGTTCTCGGGTACTAATGTTATGCACAAAAACAGTCTACAGAAAATCGGACGTTACGACGGCTATGTTTACGCGATTTCCCAATTTTAAACCATTCAAAACCAACCCAATTCAACCTCAAATCCAACATACAACCAACATCCATCCTTATCACATCATAACAACCCCCAACCAATTCAATTTTAACATTCATACTTATGCCTAAGCTTAACTTTAACCATACTTAAGTTCTTTTAATCAAAACAACAACATTTACCATTCCATTTCACTACCATTTCAAATCCCAAACTCTAAATCACAACATCAAGCTACAATATCACCCTACTAATCAAAATCATCTTATAATACATAGGAATCTAGGGTTTGGAGATGATATACCTTCCTTGAAGAGTAGAGAATCAAGAGAATGGCTTGGAATCACCCTTAAAGTCCTTATCCAAGCTTAATCTAAACAAAACTTCAAGAACACAAATTTTATTTCTTGAAAAACACTATTCACCATCTTCTCCCATGATTTATAAAAAAAGATTGGCTTGGAATTAGAAGCTTAAACTTATAGAAAGTATGTAACTATCCATGGGGAAGCTTAGATAATTACCTTGCTAAATAGTAAGTGGTGGAGCTTGGATCTTCAATTTCTAAGAAAAGAAGCCGAGAGCATGAAGAAGAAGAAGAGAGATTTTTGTGTTTTGCCTTGTTTTGCTTTTGGTTGGTTGATTTTTGTTGTTTGTTTTAGTAAATTACCTAGTTGCCCTTGATTTTGTGTGGTTAAAAAGTCACCACATCTCCTTCCTTCCCATGTCATGCTTGTGTCATCCTCATGATGTCATCCTCCCCTCCTTGTCCTCTTCTCATTGGTTGGGTGACATCATCCTCTCTAATCCCTTTGATTAACTTCCTAATTGTTTGCCTAATGACCGCTGATCTGTTATACGGTTCGCTTAACTTTCGTTTTCGTTTATCGTTTGAGGGATCATACCCGGGATCTTATTACTTAGGTTCCCTTAACCTTTCTCAATACATTATATTCCTTTTTATGATCCTCTATTATAATCCTTTAATTTAAATCCTTTTATCCTGTTACCTTATACTCAATCCTTTCCGTATCTATTGGATTTCCGGAAAAAATCAAGGTGTTCGGATTTGGATTCTGACGATCTTTACATACACTTATATCCCATATAAAGTACTAATAAAATCTCAGAATACCCATATCAGAACCCCTACATAGTGTGGCATTAAAAGTTTTCTCATTCAGCAAAAACACTATTCCTAAGGGTTTCAAAATTTCCCAAAAATTGGGGTTATTACAGTCTCCCCACCTTAAAAGGATTCCGTCCCGGAATCAAATTGAAAATAAATAGGGATAGTCTCTTAGCATTGCACTTTCTAACTCTCGAGTAAATTTTCCCACATTGTGGTCCTACCACCAAACTCTTACTAGTTTGATAACCCTTCTCCTAAGCACTCGTTCCTTCTTAATCTATACCCTTCCTGGTTGCTCCATATAGGTTACGTCTGGTTGCATGTCTATGCGCTCATATGCCCCTATTTGTCTGGCATCCGAATTACACTTCCTTAACATTGGTACGTGGAACACGTTATGAACTTGCTACAGGTTCGGGGGTAGGGCTAGCTCATATGCTAACTTCCCAAACGTCTTAATATATCCGAGGGTCCAATAAATTGTAGACTTAGCTTTCCTTTCTTTCCGAACTTCATCCTTCCTTTCCAAGGGAATACCTATAACAACACTAGGTCCCCCACTTCCTATTCATTGTCCTATCGTGTCAAATCAACATACTTCTTATGTCCATCTTGGGCTACTACCAGCTGTCCTCTGATTAGATTTATTATATCCCTGGTCCTTTGGACTACTGCGGGTCCGAGCATCTTGCGCTCTACAACTTCATCATATCATAAGGGAGATCGACATTGTCTTCCCTCAAGGATCTCATAAGGCGATATCTCAATACTGGCATATGATCTATTGTCGTAAGATAACTTAATCCGCGTTAAGTGATCATTCCAATTTCTTTCAAGTCTATTGCACAGACTCTCATTATAGCTTTTAATATTAGAGCTTTTGCTTCTCAATACCCATTCTTTTTCCAGTTCGTAATCGCTACTACCCTCCGTTCCTAATATTATACCGGTTACACTTTCGCTCATTAGCATTCTATAACCTTTTAATAATCACGTCAACCTTAGTATCACGAATATGTTTCCATTCTGAATACCACCATAACTTTACTACTCCTTTTTCAGCTGCTTCTATCTTTGGAAGCTTGACCAATCATATAGAAGTAAAGGAATTTGTTGAGAGATCACTATGATCATGAACACTTGTTCTATTGCATAGTTAGTACAGCAGGTGGCCAGCCTTTAGTACTTGACAAGCAATTAAACAATAGCTGGTATCCTCCTCGGCTTCTATCACACAGATAGATAGTCATTCGGCAATACCTCCCCTTCTGGAAGGGTTGTTCTTCTCAGCTTACATGAAATGAAAAGAAGAGAAAAGAACGAATTGAAGAGAATTGTATATATGAAAAAAATATACTGCCACAAAATATCTGGCTTGGAACCTACCTCTGAACTATAGAGGTTTGTCATAGGAGAACAAAACATATATGTATTTATATCAACATCAAGTATTATGGCATCGTATTTCACATGCCTAAATATTTGCTATTCCGTCCATCATTCTATGGACCCATGCTCTTCCTCGAGCTTATACACAATTACCTTTGAAACTCCCTCGACATCGAAAATCGAATCTGGGATCTCATTTTATATATCACCGTTACTAGGATTCTATGCTCGCACCGCAACCTTCCTCATATAGTAATACGACTCTCTATTGCTAAGAAGGAGTAAATATTCAATAGGTAGATACTCTACTTACTTAGTCTATCAATAATAACTTATACACTACCACGACCCGATTAGTGGTACTCAATCTCAACACCCATTCCAATACAACTCTCACGGTTGTAATCAGCTCATTACTCACAGAATCATTGCTGCCTTACTATGGTCCACCACTGACCTACTGTAGTCATTCATTTTCCATGAAGTCTTAATATCTAACCATACGGAGTCTATACAAGTCGTATCAAATCCTTCTAAGGAGGTAACATAATCACCATTCATGATTTATGGAGTACACTCCTGATTCTGACATACATACATGACATGAAGCCGATAAAATTGCAGAAGAGTTTCGCTCAAAGCAACGATAGCAGGTTAATACCATTCTTAATCATATGCCTTCAATAGAAGACTTAACTCAAAGGTTTGTTTAGTCTTTTTTGAAATATGGTCCTGGCTTATCTCAAGATAGGACCTTCTAAGATAGATAGCCCGTTCATAGCGATTACACGAATTACACCTTTACCAACTACTATTACGGTCGGGTATTGCACAGTCATCAAAAGGAATGTCAATCTTCCAAACCATAATACAACCTTCATAATTTTAACCATCATCACTGTATTCTTTTGGCACACGCGCCTATAATTATCCACTTACCTTTAAAGTGTCGGCCACCTCTTTGGCCTTTCCTGATAGTAAAATTTCCTTACAGTCAATGTCATTTTTAACCACCTCCAAATAAATTTTCTACCTTATTTCAATCACAGCTTATGTGAAAATGCTTTTCTTTAATATCTGATGAGTAAATAATAAAAAAAAATATCACCATTTTTCCATAAGTTATTGCCTCAGTCTTTAGAGGCTAATCACTGTCAAGACTGACTCTCAATCATACTTAGAACATCTTTTATCTTAAGTCCTAATTGCCCTGAACAATTTCGACCATTACTGGTTCGATCCATACTTTCTCGTGGTTTAACACGTGCCCCACTTGGCAACATTATAATTACGTCATATTTCCTTTATCAACATTTCTATTCTTGAGAATCTTGAATATTACCTTTCTCCTTGTAAAACCTCTAAGGTTATCCCTCAATCGTTCCTCCTGTATTCCCTAGATACAGGGCATATCAAAATACCATTTACTATTACTAGAACCATTGTCTATATACTTCTGAAAAATTTCTCCACTGATCCTTAAAGGTTTTATTACCTTAATCCTTTCCAATTCATACTGTCAAATTTCATACTATCCCTATTAAGGGTGAAATGCCAACCTTTATGCATTCCCCTAGGATTCATTTTCAGTTACCGATGTTCTATCCTTAATTCCACCTTTAAAAAGGTACATGCATCCTTCCATGGATAAATCATGTCATATATCCCTGATAAGGGTGTCTTATTCAATCATTCCCACCTCGATAGTATATGCCTAATTTCACAATAACATTTGTATTCAAAATGAGGTCAATCAATATGGCCTCCAAAAGATAACAACTGTTATCCGCTTTTCTTGCCTAATTTGGTAATGATAACAAGGATGTTCTGGAAGATATTGGTCGTGTTCAACGTGAACTTCTTCTTAATAATTCCTTATTTACTTTTGTTGTTTATCTCAACAGTCACCTCAATGTTGGGATATCTTTCATATCTGGCGTCTCCCTTTCTGGGTATCATGGCACCGGTCTTACACTTCACCTTCTTGAAGGTCACTTCGTTCATCCAATTTTCTTAATTTCTTACTTTCTTGTCTCCTCAGTCTATCCGCGTCTCATTATTTATCCTTCGAATTATCTCAAGGTTTCCTCGAATCTTCCCAACTTACAGGGGATAAAATATATGTATCTCTTTTGCCCTCAACCATCAATTTTAACTCATGGTGAATCACCCTCATCCTGACGATTACATACTCTTCTATTTCTATTTCTACGAGTCTTTAGGGTTTCCTCATACCCAACTCCCTTATCATTCCTCAAACTCTATTGCCGTTATATTCCTTTCTCTTATCATTATTTCATGAACCAACACAACATAAGCATTGATTTCAAACATCCCGTCATTCTGGATTCGTGTCTTTAGAACGAATCTTGACAACTTTTACATCTTAGATTCATAATTCATCATACTCGTCTGCCTTTGTTCTGGCTCTAAAGCTTTTACACTATCTCCTTATCTTTGGGAATTACTTTCCCGAAAACAATTGACTGAACTTAAATTAGTTTATTATAATCTCTTGCTCCGTGCCTTCCTTGGCCTTTCACCAGCGGGTGGTCTCTCTCTTAGGAGGGTTAGTGACAGAAACAGTCTTTTATGATTCGTCAATCATTTAGAATCTCAATTGATTCCTCTATTTCCTTTAGCCAGGCTTTTGCCTCGACTGGGTCAGCTTGTTCCTTGGAACTCTGAGAGCTTAGCGACTTAAAGGTCCTGAAAGAATTTCCCACTACATTGCTTCCTCAAGGTGGTGGTTGGGAATAAAGTATAAGTTCTTTTTAGACAGGTCCATGAATTGCCGTATAGGAGTACCGTCTCGGGTCTCCTTATCTTGCTCGACTTCTGCTTGCTTAGTCTAAATATTTCTTCCTACTCCCCATAATTGGGGTCATCTTTTAATTTAAAATCCTCATTTTCCACTTTATTATATTATGGGTTCCTTCTATCTTGATGGCGTCCTCCCTGACTATCACATTCAGGGTTTGCCCTTAATCTTATTCCTTGAACTATGACTTTCATCTAAGATCTCATCTTTAAGCTCTTGAACATTTGGAACCCAAATTCTATAGGAATACCTCATTATTCCCTTATCATCTTTCTCGGTATTAATCTCATATTTATTTGTTGGCTCTCTGCCTTCATTCATCATTTTTTCTGGCACAATATGTTCTTTTCCGATAATTCGGTCTGTATTGCAATCTCATACAGCTTTTTGGTACCGGCTCCGGTTACCTTCACTTCTATTTCCATTTTCTCAAAATCTCTTATAAACTCCCCAAAAGACATTATCATCTTGAGTCTCTCCTTTTTACTAAGGGCATCAGCCACCACATTGGCTTTCCCCCGAATGATAAAGAATCTCATAATCGTAATCCTTGATTAGCTCTAACCACCTTCTCTGGCGCATGTTGAGCTCTTTCTACGCGAAAATGCACTAGAGCACTTATGGCTTGTGTAAATCTCGCACTTCTCTCAATACAAGTAGTGCCTCCAATCTTTAGGGCAAAACTATTACCACGAGCCTAAGCTCATGGATGGGGACATCGAATTTTATACTTCCTTAATTGTCTTGACGCGTACGCGATTACCTTGCTGTGCTGTATAAGAAGCACCCTAATTCCTTATGCGAAGCGTCACTACATTTCACAAAATCTCATTTTCCATCCGGCAACGCCAATATAGGGAACGTCACCAACCTTTGCTTTAGTTCTTAAAAGTTGTTCTCGCATTTCTCTGTCCATTCGAACTTCTCAGTCTTACGAGTAAGCCGCGTTAAAGGGGGCTACTATCTTTACAAACTTGAACGAACCTCCGGTAGTGATCGATCAATCCTACCTCTGGTAGTCGACCTAACCATGGTCATCAATTCATCAGTGGTCCTTTATTCAATCTTGTCAGGATCCTCCATGGGATCCTCCTCAACAACTATCCCTTCTAGGACAACATCCTCAACCGCTACATCCTCAATATCAACATCATCCGGTCCTGCATTAGGACACTCTATCGGATCCATAATCTGATCTCCAATTAGTAATAAAACATCATCGCGCTGTTGCTCCTCAACCTCAGGATTCGGAGTCCCGCTACCATATACGATAACGAACTACGCTCCTATCACGATATTTATAAGGGTTCCCATAAGGGTTTTAACTGTCAGTACTACATTAGGTAGCCCAACTATGAACTTGGCAAGAGTTCTTATTATCTTAATGAACTTATTATCTTAACGTCACATCATCTCTGAGGTTTATAACGCTTAGCTCTGATACCACTTCTGTAACACCCCCAAATCCGGGGTCGGGGATCCGGGTTGTCACGAGTTCCATTTCCCTTAATAACACCCAATCTTAATAATTACTCAACTACTCTGTACTGTGACCCCACAATATACACACACACACCACAAGTTATAGTCTCAGAGATGAATATCCAAAAAAATAATCACAAGTCATTTTATTCCACAATTATATGTCAATACACCTTAAAAGGTTTTCTGGATAATTTACATTTCTTTGCCATTATTACAATTCATAATATACCTAAGTCTGGTACATTATTAGTTGAAAACTTAGCCTATTGGTAATTTCTACCTCAGCTACAGCGGCCTTAACGCTTCCAGAAAGCTGCGGAACGTCTCCTAATCGCTTGCGAATCGGGAGCTTGGTCCTGTTCATCTTATCTATCTGATGTTGTGTGATGAAAGAAGAAAGCAAGGGTGAGCAGTAAGCCCACCAAAATAATATGTATAATGATTAACAATATATGAGCCTACTCATAATACTCATGAAAGTCTTGGTCAAAAGAAATGAACCAAGTTTGATATCTTAATGCGATGAAGTCGCAAAATATTCAGTATATATACATATATACTTTTCAAAATATTGGAAGTCCTCTTCCATGCATAATATACACAAAGTCCCAGTGTATAACTGTATAAAAAAATATCGTTGCAAGGTGATCTCATATATCTAACCTTGTCTCAACGTTTTTCTGAAAATCTTTGTCATTCATAAGACAATTATTAATTAGATATAAGTTTAAAAGATGAAGTTACCAAATACTTCACTACACTTATATCATTTATAAAGCTACTTGAACTACCATTGTTCAAAGTATAATGAGCTTTCAACAGTTCGTCACATAGATGAGACTACAAGACAAGATTTGAATAGAATAAACCTTTGAAATATTATTTAAGGAAATGAAGTTATGATATACTTCATTAAGTTCTGATATATATATATATATATCCACATATACATCTTCTTTATACATTTCCTGAAAACCTCTGTCATGTAAAGTATGAACATAATTGCAATATCCAATAAATTTGGAAAGGAAAAGAATTTTGGCATAAACCAGATATCTTGCTGATCAGGCAAAGATACCCATAAGTAACCTTTTCTACTAGTAGATGGACGAATTCCCCACTGGTCATCACCCTGGTCGTAATAGGACCTTATGCTGGACTGCCACTCAGCCACTTATGCATTTGATGGACTCCCACTGAGCCACTTACACTATCATGGACGCCCACTGAGCCCATGTTGCTTATGCCGACTCAATAGATGGACTTACTTCCCGAACGTTGGGTAAGTAATCAATTCATTTACCAAAACTGCAACCGTGTTGCGAATATAAAATACACCACAGAGCCGGATCCCTCAGGTTTTGAGCGAGTATTTAAATCCCCTTAAAAAGGAAGATCTTAAATATAAAAATGAGTTTTGGGATCCGCTCTAACTTTTAAAAATCATTTTGAAGACTCGAAAACACTTTAAAGAGTGTTTGGAGTAAAGCTGATTTAATGAAGTAAATCAGTCCCCAGAATATTTAGAAAATGACTGAATATTATTATTTAGATAATATTCCCATAAAGAATAATCTTTATAAAAATAATTGAAGTAGAAGTATTAAAACTTATACTTGAAACGAGTATTAAATAACCAAACATATACTTATATGAAAGTACTATCTTTATTTGAATAATCAAGAATAAGTTTGATTATTGACACCTTATTCTTTAATAAAATAAAGAATATATCTCAGCAAATAATCGGAGTCATAGATCCTCAAATGAATATTCAAATAATATTCATTAAATAATATAAACTGAGTCATAAGCCCTCGAATGAATATTCAAATAACATTCAATAAATAATATAAAAGAGTCATAAGCCCTCGAATGAATTATTCAAATAATATTCAAATAATAAAATAAAAGGAGTCATAAGTCCTCGAATGAATATTCAAAATAATATTCATTAATAAAATAAAGTTAAAGTTATCGAATAAACCTTATTCGATTAATAGTTTTGAAAACTATGACCATATATATATAAGTATATATATATATATATATTTATATCCATATATACAAAATCTACTCGGGATCCTCGACTCCCGGTTTTAGAAAATATTTTCACCTTTGGGTCCCTATACTAAGGGTATATGCAAATTACCGCTATCCTCTAGCATAGGTATTATCAACTGAATCAACAGATATATATGGAAAGAATACGAAACAGGCATGCATATATATATACCATAGAAGCATGCTTCAATATATTGCAATATTTGCTAATTAACCAACATGCATCTATCGCAAGATAATGCAAATACATATATTCATCACAACAACAGTTATAACGGGTAGAAAACTTGCCTGAGCGAGTTGGCGGTTACCAATGGCTCGGGACGAGTCTGGTAACCTATAAACAACAAGTAAGTTGGAATTAAACCAAAGTCACTTGTAAATCTATACTCTAACCAACTCAGACTCTAACGCTCGTTTTGCGCTTTCTGATTCACTTAAGTCACTCGAGTACCCTCGGCTCCACCATTTTTAATAATTTAACCTTTACGAGTTTTAAGGCGATTCCTTCGCGAGTGTCTTACCAACTGCCTTACACACTTACCATAAATGTTTCATAATTCAATTAGTCCTTTTTGGTCTTTAACCTATGTTTCAAAGTAAGGCGAGGGGAAAAGTTTCGTTCGCGAAACGCCGTTACTTGAAACGGTCATTTCTCCTAAACCGTGCATCGGAATCGAACGAACTACATATCAAAACGAAGCTCGTAAAATGAGATATCTAGACATGGCAATGGTCATAATCTAGCAGGGGGTTCTCGGGTCCTAATGTTATGCACAAAAACAGTCTACAGAAAATCGGACGTTACGACGGCTATGTTTACGCGATTTCCCAATTTTAAACCATTCAAAACCAACCCAATTCAACCTCAAATCCAACATACAACCAACATCCATCCTTATCACATCATAACAACCCCAACCAATTCAATTTTAACATTCATACTTATGCCTAAGCTTAACTTTAACCATACTTAAGTTCTTTTAATCAAAACAACAACATTTACCATTCCATTTCACTACCATTTCAAATCCCAAACTCTAAATCACAACATCAAGCTATAATATCACCCTACTAATCAAAATCATCTTATAATACATAGGAATCTAGGGTTTGGAGATGATATACCTTCCTTGAAGAGTAGAGAATCAAGAGAATGGCTTGGAATCACCCTTAAAGTCCTTATCCAAGCTTAATCTAAACAAAACTTCAAGAACACAAATTTTATTTCTTGAAAAACACTATTCACCATCTTCTTCCATGATTTATAGAAAAAGATTGGCTTGGAATTAGAAGCTTAAACTTATAGGAAATATGTAACTATCCATGGGGAAGCTTAAATAATTACCTTGCTAAATAGTAAGTGGTGGAGCTTGGATCTTCAATTTCTAAGAAAAGAAGCCGAGAGCATGAAGAAGATAAAGAGAGATTTTTGTGTTTTGCCTTGTTTTGCTTTTGGTTGGTTGATTTTTGTTGTTTGTTTTAGTAAATTACCTAGTTGCCCTTGATTTTGTGTGGTTAAAAAGTCACCACATCTCCTTCCTTCCCATGTCATGCTTGTGTCATCCTCATGATGTCATCCTCCCCTCCTTGTCCTCTTCTCATTGGTTGGGTGACATCATCCTCTCTAATCCCTTTGATTAACTTCCTAATTGTTTGCCTAATGACCGCTGATCTGTTATACGGTTCGCTTAACTTTCGTTTTCGTTTATCGTTTGAGGGATCATACCCGGGATCTTATTACTTAGGTTCCCTTAACCTTTCTCAATACATTATATTCCTTTTTATGATCCTCTATTATAATCCTTTAATTTAAATCCTTTTATCCTGTTACCTTATACTCAATCCTTTCCGTATCTATTGGATTTCCGGAAAAAATCAAGGTGTTCGGATTTGGATTCTGACGATCTTTACATACACTTATATCCCATATAAAGTACTAATAAAATCTCAGAATATCCATATCAGAACCCCTACATAGTGTGGCATTAAAATTTTTCTCATTCAGCAAAAATACTATTCCTAAGGGTTTCAAAATTTCCCAAAAATTGGGGTTATTACAACCTTCTTCACAGCAGGCGCAAAATCTTCTTCGAAAGAAGTCTCCTCCTCCCCAGAGCTGGACTCGAGTTCTTTCCTCTTTTGGCCTGGGCTCCCTGAAGGGCCGTCTTTGATCAGATCAACGAGCTTGTCAGTAACGCCCCCAAGCTCTGGAACTCGCACAGGGCAAGCAAAGGAGGACTGCTCGAGGACTTCTGGAAATTTATCTTGGATGGCCTCCACAGCAGCATCCCAGCCTTCTTTATAGCTAACTGGGTGTAGGAGGGCATCGTGCTCCACCATCAAGTCCTTGAACTCCTGAGTGTCCATCGAGCCGTCAAAGGCTTTATCCTTCTGAGCCTTCAGGATAACATTTTCAGCCCGGGCCGTCTCCATGTCAGAAGTGGAAGAGGCAAGTTGAGCTTCAAGGGCCTCTATTCTCTGGTTGGCCTCCTCCAACTTCTTGTTAGCATCCTCCAGGCCAACCTTCCAAGCCTTGGCTTGGTGAATCGCCCCTTGGAAGTGGGCGTTAGCCTACAAGAGAAGCAGCAAAAGTATGAGAAAAGAAACGTAAAATGGCAAGTATGAAGGGCATAGGAAAAGGACGTACTGTCGCTAAAGCCTGAGCTCCGAAAAGCTCGTTCCCCTCTAAGTCCTGTTGAAGGACAAAGTCTTGATAGTCCACCGGGGAGATGGAATGCTTAGACCATTCCTTGGCAAGTGTCGTGCTGCCAACGATTGAATCCTTGCCTCGGATCCCCCAAGCAGGTTGAAAATAGGCCCCTGGCCTCTGCTTGGTGCGCAAAACCTGGCTGGGGCCTTCCTCGCCTGGTTCCATTGCTTGGAGGAGGAACTCAGGGAAGCGATCACCAAGGCGCGGGTCTTTAAAGACCTTTCCAGCCCGCTTCATCCTGGTTGTCTCCAGGTCTTTAGGCTTGGTAGCCTCCTCAATCTTCTCAGCCACTGCAACAAGTGAGATAAGTAAGTTGAAGAATCAACAGAATAGAAAATGAAGGAAATAAAAAAGAGATATAAGGAAGGAAACTTACTTTTCTTAGGGACGGGAGAGAGGCCACGTTCTACCAGAACGGTCTCCCAGATAAGGTCCCAAGAATGGGAAGTCCCATTATCTTGCGTAAGGAGGTTGAAAGCTCTAGCCTCCTCCTCAGACAAAGTTATATCATTTGGGCTCCCATCGACGGCAAGCCTAAAGGACGATCGAAATAGGGTGCCCCAATCTCCACCCTCCCAAACGACGAACAAAAAATCTTTCTTCCACCCCAAGTTGTTGTCAGGGATGGACTTCCCGTTCACAATGTGGGGAATAGTAGGGCGCTGGTTTAGAGAAACCCAACCCGGACTTTTGTCAGGGCTGTTTTTGAACTGGAAAATCTTTCTGAAAATGGCGACGGAAGTGGGGACATTGTGCGTGGCACATTGTGACAAATAGCACAGAATAAGCCTCCAAGAATTAGGGGGGAGTTGGCAAGGGTTGATGCCCACATTAGCCAGTAAAAGAGGAATGAATGGATGAAAAGGGATTCTGATACCTGCCCTTAGAGTATCCCTATAGACGCATAATGCGTCCTTCTTCCACTGGCAGGCCCTATCAGCCGGACCTGCAAGAACCAGCTTGAAAGGTTCCTTGATTTTGAAGCAGCTGCTCAACTTTTCCAGCTCCTTGGGATCGCGCAAAGCACTAATATGGTCGTGCGCGTCCAGATGCGCGTCAGACGGGTACTCGTCCCCTCGAGTGTTGATCATGTCGATTAAGGAAGTGTACCTCGATCGAATAGGAAATTCATTGGACTTTCTAGCCACGTTCATCTTGGCCAAGCGAGTCATTTTCTTGTCAGCCATTTGAAAAAAGGGCACATAGATAGGTTATCTTAAAAGGGTACACAATGGAAAAATAGACACAAGAAGTAAAGGGAGGGATTTTACCTGAAGAAGCGCTCCTAAAAAAGGCTTTGAGCTCCGACTTGCTGTTATTGCTCTGTGAATCTTAGCAGGAGGAGAAAGAAGAAAAACTTAGAAATGAGAAAGTGAGCAGTAGTAGCCTCTCCTCACTCCTTTATATAAGAGGAAAAGGGAAGTTGAAGGGACAAAAGCCCATTAAGGATAGAGGCCCAAAGAAAAAAGCCCAAAAAAAAAATCCAGAATATTCCAAGGAATTCTAGAGAATTCCAAATCAATAAAGAGGCCCAGTGAGATTTAAGGCCCAATAAAGAGGCCCAATAAGATTTAAGGCCCAATAAAGAGGCACAATAAGATTAAAGGCCCAATAAAGAGGCCCGGTAAAATAAGGCCCAATAGAGAAGGCTAGGCCCAAATCCAATTAGGATTTGGAAAATGTAATAACCTAAATTGTAGCCCTAAAAGTTGTAAGGCCCAATGAAGTTAGCTAGTGGAAGACCAGAATTAAGGTCGAACTCCAGGTCTTGAATGCTGCCCGAAATCTTTCGAGCAGGCACCCGAAAATAACGGGTAAAAAAGACCAGGATTCAGGTCGAAAACCAGGTCGTGAATCCTAGTCGAAATCCTTCGACCAGGAAGCATGAGAAACAGAGAACTTTCGAACAGGATTCAGGTCGAAACATCGACCAGAATCCTGGTCGAAATCCTAGTCGAAAAGTTCAAGACTAGGAATTGAAAAAAGGGGTAAGTTTTCGACCTAGATCTAGGTCGAAAGTTCGACTAGGATCCTGGTCGAATTCCAGGTCGTGGATCCTAGTCGAACTCCTTCGACCAGGATTGCAAGACTGACCCATATTTCGACTAGGATCCAGGTCGAAATTTCGACTAGGATCCTGGTCGAAAAAGGGCTGAAAATCTGAAAAATCCCAGAAAAATAAGGATAAATTCCAGAAATTAAGGGAAAAATCCAGAAAATTAAGAAAAAATCCCGGAGTCAAGGGAAAAATTCTTGGAAGTTAAGATAATTCCTGAATAAAGGGAATAAAAGTAAATCGTTGTAAACGTGTAGGTCGCTCCACACTTTACGCAAAACGATACCCAGTAAGGGAATAAATGAACTTAACTTTCGCGAAATCTTATACGGTTTCTCAAAAGTTGGGGGCAAATGATAGGATAAATAAATCCTGATTACGTAATTAGTTATTACAGTTTGGGCTCCAAGGCCCTATAAGAAGATGTATGACATTCAGACGAGAAAGGTTAACATGTTGATCAGGCCTGATGGACCAGATCAGGCCTGATGGACCAGATCAGGCCTGATGGGACAAAGAAGGCCCAAAAACCCTGATTATTTATTAATTTCGTAATTAATAAAAAAGGGAGAAAAACAGCTATTAAGATAAGTCCTAGTGGGGATATAAATCCTTGTAGATTGGCCTCAAGGGGACCTAAAAGGATAAGGAATCAGTTTCCTACTATCTAGGACTCTAAAGTCCATTCTAATTATGAGACTTGCCCACCAAGTCTCCTATACCAAGTCCAATTCAAGGACTCCCAACATCTATATAAGGGGTCTCACCCCACAAATCAGAACTACGTTTTTTGACTTGATCCTTGACAATCAGCAAGGTACGTAGGCATCTTGTTAAGACAGATTGAGTCGCGAAACACAAGAGCAGTCAAATCGAACCTTGAAGCTCACATTCCTTAGTATCAAATACAACAATTATATATATTAGTTTTTAATCCATAACACGTACGGTTGGATCATCGAGAAAACTGATTAAAAAAATCGAACGACGAATATGTGGGTCGAACCGTTAAATGAATCCTATCCTAACATCTGAACCCTATTACGATCCAACCATGATCCGGGCATTATATTTTTTGATTATTTTTTCCCAATGTTAGGAAGGCAGTTTAATAACATCCGCACGGTTGGATCGTCGAGAAAACCGATTAAAAAAATCGAACGACGAATATGTGGGTCAAACCGTTAAATGAATCCTATCATGGCATATGAACCCTATTACGATCCGACCATGATTCGGGCATTATATTTTTTGATTATTTTTTCCCAATGTTAGGAAGGCAGTTTAATAACATCAGTACCGTTGGATCGTCGAGAAAACCGATTAAAAAAATCGAACGACGAATATGTGGGTCGAACCGTTAAATGAATCATATCCTGACATATGAACCCTATTACGATCCGACCATGATCCGGGCATTATATTTTTTGATTATTTTTTCCCAATGTTAGGAAGGCAGTTTAATAACATTCGTACGGTTGGATCGTCGAGAAAACCGATTAAAAAAATAGAAACAACGAATATGTGGGTTGAACCGTTTAATGAATCATACCCTAACATATGAACCCTATTACGATCCGACCATGATCTGGGCATTATATTTTTTGATTATTTTTTCCCAATGTTAGGAAGGCAGTTTAATAACATCCGTACGGTTGGATAATCGAGAAAACCGATTAAAAAAATCGAGCGACGAATTTGTGGGTCGAACCGTTAAATGAATCCTATCCTTACATATGAACCCTATTACGATCCGACCATGATTCGGGCATTATATTTTTTGATTATTTTTTCCCAATGTTAGGAAGGCAGTAAAATAACATCCGTACGGTTGGATAGTCGAGAAAACAGATTAAAAAAATCGAACGACGAATATGTGGCCCACTTCTCCATTATTTATTAAATAATTAAATAACTGGATCATGTGGGCCCACATGTGGGGCCCACAAGTGGAGCCCACAAGTGGGGCCCACTTCTCCATTATATATTTATTTAATTATTATTTATTTAATTATTTAAATAATTAAATAAATGGATAATGTGGGGCCCACATATGGGGCCCACAAGGGGAGCCCACATGTGGGGCCCACACGTGGAGCCCACATGTGGGGCCCATAAGTGGAGCCCACATTTGGGCCCACTTCTCAATTATTTATTTATTTAATTATTTAAATAATTATTTATAAAATAATTAAATAATTGGATAATGTGGGGCCCACATGTGGGGCCAGAAGTGGAGCCCACATGTGGGGCCCACTTCTCCATTTTTATTTATTTAATTATTTAAATAATTATTTATTAAATAATTGGATAATGTGGGGCCCACGTGTAGGGCCCACAAGTGGAGCCCACATGTGGGGCCCACTTCTCAATTATTTATTTATTTAATTATTTAAATAATTATTTATAAAATAATTAAATAATTGAATAATGTGGGGCCCACATGTGGGGCCCACATGTGGGGCCCAGAAGTGGAGCCCAGATGTGGGGCCCACTTCTACATTATTTATTTGTTTAATTATTATTTAATTATTTAAATAATTATTTATTAAATAATTGGATAATGTGGGGCCCACGTGTAGGGCCCACAAGTGGAGCGCACATGTTGGGCCCACTTCTCCATTATTTATTTATTTATTTATTATTTATTTAATTATTTAAATAATTATTTATTAAATAATTAAATGATTGGATAATGTGGGGCCCACATGTGGGGCCCACAAGTGGAGCCCACATGTGGGGCCCACTTATTCATTATTTATATATTTAATTATTATTTATTTAATTATTTAAATAATTATTTATTAAATAAATAAAAAATTGGATAATATGGGGCCCACATGTGGGGCGCACAAGTGGAGCCCACATATGGGGCCCACTTCTCCATTATTTTTTAATTTAATTATTATTTATTTAATTATTTAAATAATTATTTATTAAATAATTGGATAATGTGGGGCCCACATGTGGAGCCCACAAGTGGGCCCACTTCTCCATTATTTATTTATTTAATTATTATTTATTTAATTATTTAAATAATTATTTATTAAATAATTATATAATTGGATAATGTGTGGCCCACATGTAGGGCCCACAAGTAGGGCCCACATCTCCATTATTTATTTAATTATTTAAATAATTATTTATTAAATAATTGGATAATGTGGGACCCACAAGTGGAGCCCACATGTGGGGCCCACTTCTCCATTATTTATTTATTTAATTATTATTTTTTTAATTATTTAAATAATTATTTATTAAATAATTAAATAATTGGATAATGTGGGGCCCACATGTGGGGCCCACTTCTCCATTATTTATTTATTTAATTATTTAAATAATTATTTATTAAATAATTAAATAATTGGATAATGTGGGGCCCACATGTGGGGCCCACAAGTGGAGCCCACATGTGGGGCCCACAAGTGGAGCCCACTTCTTTATTATTTATTTATCTAATTATTTAAATAATTATTTATTAAATAATTAAATAATTGGATAATGTGGGGCCAACATGGCGGGCCCACAATTGGAGCCCACATGTGGGGCCCACATGTAGGGCCCACTTCTCCATTATTTATTTATTATTTTTTTTAAAATAATTATTTATTTAATAATTAAATAATTGGATAATGTGGGGCCCACAAGTGGGGCCCACAAGTGGGGCCCACAAGTGGGGCCCACAAGTGGGGCCCACAAGTGGAGCCCACTTTTTTATTACTTATTTATTTAATTATTTAAATAATTGTTTATTAAATAATTAAATAATTGAATAATGTGGGGCCAACATGGCAGGCCCACAAATGGAGCATTGGAGCCCACATGTGGGGCCCAAATGTAGGGCCTACTTCTCCATTATTTATTTATTTAATTTTTTAAATAATTATTTATTAAATAATTAAATAATTGGATAATGTGGGGTCCACAAATGGAGCCCACATGTGGGGCCCACTTCTCTATTATTTATTTATTTAATTATTAATTATTTAATTATTTAAATAATTATTTATTAAATAATTAAATAATTAGATAATGTGGGGCCCAAATATGGTGCCCACAAGTGGAGCCCACATGTGGGGCCCATTTCTCCATTATTTATTTATTTAATTATTATTTATTTGATTATTTAAATAATTATTTATTAGATAATTAAATAATTAATTATTTAATGACGTGGCGGTGCACACGTGGCAGGGTTGAGCAAATGTAACAGTAGCGTTGTAACAGAAAAGCTAACATAACGCTTTGCTGACGTGGCAGTGCCACGTGGTAGTGTGGGGCCCACATGTGGGGTCCACCTGTTAGTGTGGGACCCACTTTCTGGAACAAGTTTTAATGGGGCCCACATGTGGGACCCACTTTTGCTGACGTGTACACTGGTGGGGCCCAAAAAAATAATAAATAAATTTAATATTATTATAATGATAAAGCAAAGCGTTACGTCATGTCAGCACTATTGTAACACTAGCTTTCTACTGCAACACAAGCCCTCTAACGTAACAGTAACTTCACATGTAAAGTAACGCTATTTCGTTAGTGTTACGATAGGTCAAAACAGTCTGTCTAATGTAACGCAAAACAAGCATTACATTAAAAAAGTGTCTTATTTGCCCATCTATGGCGTAGTTAGAAAAATTTCTTTCCGAATTAATAGTTAGGGCTATTGATTTGATAAAAATAGTAGGATATATATATTGTGAATATATATATATGAATAATCACTTGAACATAATTTAATGATCATATGTAGACTAAGTCATTTTATGCACTTTAATATTGTAGATATCAAATGACAAGTAACAGAAATAACTTTTCAATGTAATAGTCCTTGAGAAGGACAAGCTGACATGAAATAATTTCCTCAATTGATATGGGAACTTGAGGATTGTCCTCACGTTCAAAGATTTCACTCAAACCCCACATTTATTTCTTCTAGATGAGAATGAAACATGTGCTGAACAAAATGCTAACCAGAAGCAAATTGATTATACAACTGATGTTTCATGTCTAATGCTTGTAATTATGAGTGCTGAGCTTTAGAAGCAACAAGAGCATAATGATGTTTATGATATGATTGAGCACCTTCAAAGGATATTTGAAGGATAGGCTCATCAGAAAGATTTGACAATAATAAGGCACCATACTTTTGCATTAATGGGAGAATGATATCCGGTTGGAACATATGTTCTAAAGATGATAGGTATATGTATCTTGATATTTTGGGTTTCAAGAATAGTTTAGAGACTCGGCTTGATTTGATCAAACAATCTTTGAATAACTTATATTCTTAGTTTGTTAAGAACAAAAGGAATGAGATAGACAGAACACTCACTGAGTTATTAAGCATGTTTAGAACTGTTGAAAATAACACGGTAAAGGCATGAATTATGTCCATATTAATGATGTACAAATGAAATGCAAATGGGAACAGAAAGTTGAAAGGCAAGGTGAAGATTTAATCTTATTCGGTGCTAAACCAAAGTCCAATCCCAAAGGGCTTTTGAAGCCTGATAGTGGTGTTGCTAAAGGAGATGATTGTCATTTCTGTGGAAATAACTGGATGATTGGAAGTTAAATTGTTGAACTTGTTTGGAAGATCTAAAGAAGAAGACTAGCAATGGTCAAGCTTCAGGTATCGGGTTAGAATTGGAGCAAAACTTGTTGCTCTAGTTGAAGGAACTCGATACCTAATTTTGCCCATAAGGCGAGATTGAGAACTTGATAAATTGTTATTACGTGCCTCCCTTTAGCAGATACATTAAATCAATTTCTTGTCAGGACAAGAAAATTTTTCATTTTAATTAAATAAACAATAGTTGTTTATTCTATTTCAATGATAAGGCTTATAATGTTGCACAATTAGTTAACAATTTATATGTTCTAAGATGACTCAAATCAAACATTACCTCTAGCATTATCGTTAATCCATATTAATAAGAAACACATTTCTAAGTTATATATAGATGGATACTTGGATAAGTTTGATTTTGAATAATACGGAAGATGCGAACTTTGTCTCATTGGAAAAATTATTAAAGCTTCTTTTACCTGATCAGGTGAAAGGGCCACCGCTGATTAAGACTTGTAAATAATGATGTATGTGGTCAAATGCGTATGATGGTAAGAGGTGGTTTTTAATACTTCATAACATTTACTATTGGCTTCAGTAGGTATGGAAATGTATATCTTATGAAGAGCAAATCTGATTCTTTTGAAATGTTCAAGGAATATAAGGCTGAAGTAGAAAAGAAAACAAAGAAAAGTATAAAAGTTCTACGATCATATCATGTAGGAGAATACTTAAGCCTCAATTTCAAGAGTTTCTTGAAAGAATGTGTTAGTGTATCATAACTTACTCCTTCTGGAACACCTCAATGGCATAGAGAGGAGAAATCGTACATTGTTAGACATAGTGTGATCGATGATGAGTCAAGAGGATCTGCCATTCAGTTTCTGGGGTTATGCTCTATAAACGGCTCACTTAACCAAGTTATGACTAAAGCAGTTCAAAATACTCCGTATGAGATATAGAGTGATAAATGTCATAGCATGTCATTTATGAAAATTTGGGGACGTGAAGCGTTTGTAAAACGTTTAGCCTCTGACAAGCTTGGACCAAAATTAGATAGATGTTATTTCTTGGGATGCCCAAGTGAGAATAGCGTATAGTTTTTATAATACTTCCGAGAACAAAGTGTTTGTTACTCGGGCTACTGTATTTCTTGAGGGAGAACTAATTTCTAATAAAATTAGTGGGAGGATAATACATCTCGATGAAGATCGAGAACCACGTGATAATATTGAACCAGAGTTGGAATAAGATCAGGATGTACATCAAAATGTTGAAAGTAATCATGTCTAAGAAACAAAGGTTATTCATAGATCTAGTAGGATTCACCTTTCATCTGGGAGAAATTATGGATTTCTTTTGACTCAAAATGGGGATGTGATGCTTACGGGTAATGATAAAGCCTCTCACCTACTAAAATGCTATGAACCGTCTAGACTCCGAGAGATGGTTGAAGGCCATGAAATCTGAGATGGAATCCATGTATCAAAATAAAGTATTTACTTTAGTTGATCCATTAGAAGGGGTAAAACCTATAGGGTGCAAATGGGTTTTCAAGAAGAAAACTGACATGTATGGTAAATTAGAGACCTATAAGGTGCAACTAGTGGCAAAAGGTTTCAAACAAATTCATGGTATAGACTATGATGAGACTTTTTAACCAGTTGCCATGTTCAAGTCCATCAGGGTTTTGTTAGCAATAGTTGTTTACTTTGACTATGAGATTTGGCAAATGGATATCAAAACTGCTTTCTTATATGGGAGCCTTGAAGAGGATGTATACATGATAGAACCTGAGGGTTTTATCGATCCAAAGTTTGCTAAGATAGTTTATAAGTTGCTTCTATCTATTAATAGATTGAAACAAGCCTCATAAAGAATGAATAATTATTTTGATAAAACGGTCAAAGAGTTTAGCTTAATTCAAAATGAAGATGAACCATTTGTTTTCAAGAAGGTTAGTGGGAGCGATAAGACATTCCTAGTATTATATGTGTTAGTGTTTGTACCCTAGAGACAACACTATGATGTTTTAGTTTAAGACATTAGGATTATTAATGTGTACGTTTTATTGATTATTCTATTTATAATTTATTAATTTTTAGTTTACTGCGATATAAATGTTAGATTAATAAATGTCCTTGGAATATGATATGCAATTATATATCTATAAGTACGTGACTTAGAAATGAGATTATGAGAAAAATATCAATATTCCTAAAGGTCCCCAGTCGAGTATTATTATTAAGGGACAATAATAATACGTTAAGACTGATGTGTTTGTTGACTGATGATCACATCTCATTGATCATAGGTATAGTGATACTAAAGTCAAAACACAGGCACATGTATATGTACATGGTGCTGGTAAGACCCAATGTGAGATTCTACATGTCTGTTGTGTCATAAGTAATTCTCACAGTGATAATGATATAATGGTCCTTAGACCTGAAGTCATTATATTTCTATACGAGAATTAATATACATTAATTCCATTAAAAGTTATCCTTGACCGGGTAATGATAAAAGTGGACATTGGGTATATTATGAATCATATGAGAAATATGAATGATCTAGATAGGATTTAACCCTCCTATTTTAGGAGTGATAATATTGGCCACTTGTGTGAGCTAGACTATGAAATGTGTGGCCACGCTCAAATGTTGATTTGATATGATAGTCTACTCATTGATCAAGGAAACTTGGATTAAACTATGATGAGGATGACACATTACATGCCTCTAGTTTAATCTATAATATTTGGTTAAAAGGATTATATTACATTGTACATTATTCACAAAAGGTTTAATCGATCACCGATTCAATTATTATTACTTGGGTAGCAATGATGTATTACTAGATGCCGCTCATTGTTTACGATTTTAAATTAGATTTAGAATTTGTTGCCAACGTAATAATAACCTATAGGGTCACACACTAAGAATGCTTGAAGGATTATTTAATTTAAATTGGATTTAAATTATATTAAAGTAATTCGAATTATTTATAATATTAATTAAGTATGACTTAATTAATTAGATAAATATTGATATTCGAATTTACTAATATTAATTATGAAATATATTTGTTAAATAATTAAGTGAGACTTAATTATAATACAAATAGGATTTTGGAATTAATAATACTCCTAATTAGTTAAGAGTTATAATTCATTCTTCTACTCTCTATATAATATCTCTTGTGTGGCTGATTTTTGTATGAAAAAGGACTTTTACTAAAACCCTGGCCACCAAGAGAGGAGAGGGACAGAGCAAGAAGAAACGAGTTTGTGCTAGTACACATCCAATCCTTGAGTTCAAGCATTCGTGTGGATACCGATAGAGCGTAGATCGCGAGAGCGGGATGCGTGGTGATTGAACAAGCTTTGGATCTCCATTAGTCAACCAATTGATAAAGCTTTTTAAGGTAAACAATCTGATCTACGAATTAAATATATATTTTTGCATGGATCGTGCGGCGGGTTTCGAAAATTCTATTTTTTTACGTTTTTAATTACTGTTTCTGTTGCGTTTATGTGCTGAAAACCCTTCAATGGCATCAGAGCTACTTGCGAAAAGTGTTTAATTCGTTTATGTGTTTACCGGTTTTATGATGATAACATGTATATAATATTCCATGACTGTTATGTATGCGATTTTGTATTTTTACATGTTGTTATGTATATATATATGCGTGTATATATATGTTTTGAATATATGATATTCATTAGAGTTGTATAATCATATGATGATTATATAATCTGTATATATACTGATATATACATGTTTTGTGTTTGTTCTTATTATAAGAATCGTATTTGATATGATTCTAAATCGGATGCAGCGGATTTGCTGAAATCTGGGCCTGTAGTCCGTTTTGGGAAACGAATATGCTATTTCATATGGAATCGAGCGTCTGAGCAAAACTGATAGAAAAATCTATCATCGACTAATCTGTAAGACGTTTGATGTCGTTTAGACCCTGTAATTTGCGATTTAATGTTATCAAATTTAATTTCGAATTTTCTGATTTTTGCTATATTTGGTTTTTATGATTAGATCATGATGGGTATGATATGTTAAGATTATATTATGTGTTTTAACATGTTCTTATGTGTTAATTGAGCATGGTGGATGGTTATTGCTTATGACCTTAGGTTAATGGTTTTGTTTTTTTTAAATAGGACTTGCATGTCGTTTGATCTTTTAATTATTAAATCTCGAATGTAACTCGAGTTCTTATTGTAAGTACATTAGATTAGTTTTTATTTTTCATTCATGTAATGTACATGAAGACATGAAGATTTGAAGATCAAGGAAGGGTAATCTCACATGGAGGCCATCCAAGGAAGCAATACAAGAAATAAGACATGTAATAGTTAACCTGTATTTATTTTTCACCTTAGATTGACCTAGATCTTTGTCATTAGCTTGATGAAGATCACATAGGATAAAGCCATAACCAACCACGTTTATTTATTGCACTTTACATATATATGAGCATATGATGAATGTATGTGTAGAGTAGTTTATAAAGATGCATGCTTAATTAGATTGAGGATGTATGTATTAGATAGACACCCATTCCATGCTTTCTAAACAAGATAAAATCTGTAACGACTCAAGATTTTAAAATGAACAAACGATTATGAGATTCTCGTGAAAATGAAACACGGAATAAAATACAAATTTTCTTTATTTCTGACATGGGGCGATTTTGTCAAAAGCGAGTTCTTTGAACTTGTAAGGTTGTGGGTTTTAAGCGAGACCGTTGTGACTCCCTCACTACCTGGAAATCAAACCATTGAAGAATATTAATTTGAAGTATTTTATTCAAGGAAAAATTGGGAATCTCTTTATGATGGGATCATGATCGTTTTAAAATTAACAAAACCCTAAAGTTAATATTAAGTTGATCAGATGCCTTCCAATGAGTCCAATGCGTTAACCCCTAGATCGATCAAGAGTGGGTTCGCCAAAGCGAAGTACTCTTATCTATCGTGGGAGATATGTTGAAGTATATTGATACTTTTTGACTATTGGGTTTGACTTAACTAAGTTATCACAATAGGATTGTGAACTTAGAGGCATAGAGTTTGGCGAGTTTTATTAGATAACTATGAACAAATGTTATTCCACCAAGTTATCTAAGAGTTATATAGTTGATATAATTGACAAATGTTGTCTACCTAAATAATCATGTTTTAGGAGAAAAGCCAAAGATGACCTAACGCATGGTGAAATATGGATCTTGGCTCACTAGAAAGGATATAGAAGATATTTTTTCCGAATTAATAGTTAGGGCTATTGATTTGATAAAAATAGTGGGAGATATATATTGTGAATATATATATATGAATAATCACTTGAACATAATTTAATGATCATATGTAGACTAAGTCATTTTATGCACTTTAATATTGTAGATATCAAATGACAAATAATACAAATAAATTCTCTATGTAATAGTCCTTGAAAAGGACAAGTTGACATTAAATAATTTCCACAATTGACACGAGAACTTGAGGATTGTCCTCAGGTTCAAGGATGTCCCTCAAACCTCTCCCTTATTTTTTCTAGCTGAGAATGAAACATGCGCTGAACAAAATGCCTACGAGAAGCAAATTAATTATGCAACTGATATTTCATGTCTCATGCTTGTAATTATGAGTGCTAAGCTTTAGAAGCAACAAGAGCATAATGATGCTTATGATATGATTGAGCACCTTCAAAGGATTTTTGAAGGATAGGCTTGTTAGAAAGATTTGACAATAATAAGGCACCATACTTTTGCATTAATGGGAGAATGATATCCGGTTGAACCACTTGTTCTAAAGATGATAGGTATATGTACCTTGATATTTTGGGTTTCAAGAATAGTCTAGAGACTCAGCTTGATTTGATCAAACAATCTTTGAACAACTTCTATTCTTAGTTTGTTAAAAACAAAAGGAATGAGATAGACAGAACACCCACTGAGTTGTTAAGGATATTTAGAACTGCTGAAAATAACACGGTAAAGGCATGAATTACGTCCATATTGATGATGTACACATGAAATGCAAATGGGAAAAGAAAGTGGATAGGAAAGGTGAAGATTTGATCTTATTCGGTGCCAAAACAAACTCAAATCCCAAAGGGCTTTTGAAGCCTAATTGTGGTGTAGCTAAAGGAGATGATTGTCATTTCTATGAAAATAACTGGATGAATGGAAGTTAAATTTTCGAGCTTATTTGGAAGATCTAAAGAAGAAGACTAGCAATGGTCAAGCTTCAGGTATAGGGTTAGAATTGGAGCAAAAGTTGTTGATCTAGTTGAAGGAACTCTATACCTAATGTTGCCTATAAGGCGAGATTGAGAACTTGATAAATTGTTATTACATGCCTGTCTTTAGCGGATACATTAAGTCAATTTCTTTTCTGGACAAGAAAGGTTTTCATTTTAATTAAATAAACAATAGTTGTTTATTCTATTTCAATGATAAGACCTATAATGTTGCACAATTAGTTAACAATTTATATGTTCTAAGTTGACTCAAATCAAACATTACCTCTAGCATTGTCGTTAAGCCATATTAATGAGAAACGCATTTCTGAGTTACATATAGATGAATACTTGGATAAGTTTGATTTTGAAACATACAGAAGATGCGAACTTTGTCTCATTGGCAAAATGACTAAAGCTTCTTTTACCTGATCAGGTGGAAGGGCCACCGAACGACTAGGACTTATATATAATGATGTATATGGTCAAATGTATATGATCGCAAGGGGTGGCTTATACAATTTTATAACATTTACTGATGATTTCAGTAGATATGGATATATGGTTCTTATGAAGAACAAATCCGATTCTTTTGAAATGTTCAAAGAATATAAGGCCGAAGTAGAAAAGCAAACAAGGGAAAAGTATAAAAGTATTACGATCAGATCGTGGAGGAGAATACTTAAGCCTCAAATTCAAGAGTTTCTTGAAGGAGTGTGATATTGTATCACAACTTACTCCTTCTGAAATACCTCAATGGAATAGAGATTCTGAGAGGAGAAATCGTACCTTGTTGGACATGGTGCGATCGATGATGAGTCAATCGGATCTTCCAATCAGTTTCTAGGGTTATGCTCTAAAAACGGATGCATATACACTTAACCAAGTTCAGACCAAATCGGTTCAAAATACTCTGTATGAGATATGGACTGATAAACGTCATAGCATGTCATTTATGAAAATTTGGGGACGTGAAGCGTTTCTAAAATGTTTAGCCTCTGACAAGCTTGGACCAAAATTAGATAGATGCTATTTTATGGGATACCCAAGTGAGACTACGGTATAGTTTTTATAATCCTTCCGAGAACAAAGTGTTTGTTGCTCGAGCCGCTGTATTTCTTGAGGGAGAACTACTTTCTAAGAAAATCAGTGGGAGGATAATACATCTCGATGAAGATCGAGAACCACATGATAACATTGAACCAGAGTTGGAATAAGATCAGGATGTACATCAAAATGTTGAAAGTAATCCTTTCCAAGAAACACATGTTATTCTTAGATCTAGTAGGATTCACCATGAGCCCGAGAGAAATTATAAATTTCTTTTGACTCAAGATGGTGATATGATGCTTATGGATAATGATAAGCCTCTTACCTACCAATATGCTATGAACATTTCAGACTCCAATAGATGGCTAGAGGCCATGAAATCCGAGATGGAATCCATGTATCAAATTAATGTACTGACTTTAGTTGATCCACTCGAAGGGGTAAAACCTATGGGGTGCAAGCACTACTAGAAATAGTAGATACGACATCGGTGCTTAGACATCGGCATGTAATGCACCCGATGTTAAAATGCAGTTTAACATCGATTTTATAAAAAGCGATGTTAAATACATATACTGGCATCGGTTTCACTTAGTAGACATTGTCTATGTTCAGAAATTAAAGAGGCCACAAATATACTTTTAACTTTGACATCGGTTGATTTTGTTAACCATTGTCTAAGGCCTTTTTAAAAAAAATAAAAATTACTTGTCTTTTCCCCCCCGGTTTCAGCACACTTTCCCCCCTTTAATTTTAACAAAAATTTCACTTATCTTATTCCCCCCTTTTCCAGAATCAATTTCCCCCCCTTTTCAGTACACAATTTCCCCCTTTGCCAAAACTATTTCCCCGTTTTAACTCATTTTTATTTCCCCCTTTCATAAAATATCTCCCCTTTCTCTCTCAATCCTCAAATATCGACTGTCTCTATCTCCTCAAACCATGACTGAATCTCAAACACCCGACTTTCTCAAACCCCGACTCTTTCTCCCTCCTCTCCTCTCTCTCTCTCTCTCTCTCTCTCTCTCTCTCTCTCTCTCCTTCTCTCTCTCTCTCTCTCTCTCTCTCTCTCTCTCTCTCTCTCTCTTTCCTTTCTCTCCTTTCGAAACCCTAACTTATACCTCCTAAATCGAGCTTACGCCTATTTAACACTAAATCATGTTTGAAATTGGTCAGATTCGTGCAAAATAACCTTGAAAGGATCTATAAAATTGTCTTTGATAATTTTCTCTGTTGATTTAACTTTTTGTTCTTGTTATGCAGCCTCTGTATGCAGTGAATCCCATTCATAGCACCCAAGGTTCTTCCCGTTCATAGGACCCAAGGTTCTTCCCATTCTTTTTGTTTATAAAATTTATTTAAATCTTGTGAATTTGTTTTATGATATTTGGAATTTATATCTTTTGAATATGCATGGGATTTTTGGGGTTTTCATTCAATTTTTTGTTCTTGAGATTTGTTCTTATTTTGTTTATTATATGTATATATATATGTCACACTAGGTCTAATTAGAGCTATTATTGTTTGTTGTATAGAAAAAAAAGAGTTTTGATTTGTGGCTGAATCTAATTGGAATCATTGTGTTTTTAGTACAAGGATGTTCAATCCTGTGAATGAGGTTGCTTATGGAATGGGTTCAGTAGAAACCAGATCTTGCTTCTATCTTGTCTGTTTAGTGTGTCTCTATTGGATTTTATAATTAAATAGACATTAAATTGGATATTTTAATTGGATATAGGATTTTTACGAGGACTTGTTTGAGGAGTTAAGCAAATATGGTGAATTTGAGAGCTTGAATATTTGTGACAATCTCGCTGACCACATGGTATGTGTTTGTACTATGTCTTTTATACATATATATATGGTTAAATTCATTTTAAATAATTTGTGTGAGCTTAATGACTTTACTTTGAACTAGGTGGGGAATGTTTATGCCCTGTTTAGAGAGGAGGAACATGTTGCAGCTGCTGTGCAAGGCCTCACTGGAAGATTCTACGTAGGCTAGTTATTTTACACATGTTTCTGTTGTTTTCTATGTGCAACATTTTTCAATATTTCAATACATTTTCAGACCATAATTAAAATCACTTTACAGTTTTTTTTATTGCTGTAATGAATAATGTTCATACTCCGTGTCCAGTGTATGTATTGTGTTTACTACTAGCTCAAATAAAAATATCTTATGATGAGTTTCTTTCTGTTTGAAGAACTAGAAGTATTTGATCATATTTTAGATTTTATTCTCACTCATAGTCATTACCAGAATATTTGCAGTCATGGTAACAAATTTAAGCAATTGATGTTCATGTCTTAGAAGGCATTTTTCCTATATCAGTAGAAAAAGTAAGCTGAAAAGGGACATTCCTGCTAGAGATTTTTCTACTACCCATTTTAGCCTACTTTACTTACACAGGTGGTCGTAATTTCTCGATGCCAAATTATCTTTTGGACTTGCAAAAGTGACAAAGGAAATGGCACTAGTTTATACCTTCTTATCTATTTAATTGACATAATTATCTTTGCTTGTAGGCTAGTTTTGGCTATCAACAACAGCTGGTACCAGGGATGAGGCCTGGTGGAGGTCCGTTGCCAAATTTCTTCATGCCAATGGTGCAGCAAGGTAATTAACTGTTAATAATCAGATATAAATGGAAAAGAACTTTCACAATCAGTAAGTGTCCATTACAATTTGAACTTAACTTTCTTTTGCTTCCAAGTATTTTTTGCTGTAATATATGACCTTACATGTAAGACAATACAGAGTATTTAATCTGGTTATTAAAAAATTCAAATTAATCTCCCTTTCTAGTGTTTCTGCTAGGTGTTTATTGAAAAATAGATTTTTAGTTAATACTCCTTGTTTCATATTAATACATATCAAGCCAACTTGATGAATAGCTAATATGTTAGTGTTCATGAAAATTATTACCCAGTCATATATAAATTATAAGGTTTATATTTCTTGGCATAGACTTGATCGTCCTTGTAAGAACCTAAGTAAATAATTATGATACAATTTTGGTACAACATCAAAATATAAATAGATCCACACCCATAGTTAATTGGGCTTTTAAAGTCACTTTGAACACTTATATATGGTTGTACAGACTGCATCTTGGATAATGTCAAGAATAATGATGGAAGAGCAGGGCCTACAGTATTGTTGTGAGCCTGCAAACCGGTTGTGTTCAATCATGAAGGTTTTAATGACGTAACTGAAAAGATGCATGATGAACGGTCTCCTACAGTTTTGAAGAATATTATTCAATGTTATGTCATACTTTCCGATGATCTCTTATATACATGTAAAAGTTTCATTCCGCCAATATTAATGACTGCTCCATATATTGAAGCCCTTTGTGTAAGTCCATCTAGATGATCTCTTATATACATGTAAAAAGTGGACTCTTTTTTTCCCCATCATCTACTTACCTAGTACTGCTTAATAACATGTTTAGAGCAGATTGATGTGCAAGAATCGAAGGAACCTTGTAAATTAAAGGACCAAGTAGACCCTATTAACTGCTCATGCATTTGATGCTCCTCAGACCATTAAGGTATCGGTATTAAGCATCAGTTTTATAAATTGGATCATCGAGATGAATTAAATTTATTAAAATTTGATAAGTAACAAATATTGATTTGTATCATTATTTACCAATTACTTGTAAAAAAACATCTATATCTAGAGTTATTTGTTTTTTTCTTTATTTTGCATGTTTCTTATTTTCATTTTGTTATGGTTAATTAAGTGTGCCCTTAATGAGCATATATAAATAAATAAAACTGCAGGGGTGTATTCTAGAGATGATGGTTTTGATGTGGCTATGTTTTCACAATACATTACCATCACATATTCTGCACAAATTTTTAGTTTAACTTGTTTTCTATTTAATATAGACAAGGGTAATGTAAGGAACCAAGGTGTCACAAGCAGTTCTCTAGACAGCAAACTTCCAGACCTGGTCTAAAAAGGAAGCAGCTTCAAGCGGCGAAATATACTCTTGGTTGAGGATCACATACAACTACATTTTCTTGGACGCTAACAACACATATTTGTCAATTTGATCTTCGTACCTCTCATATAGTGCTGGAATTGTAAGAAAAATGATAAGGCGTGCCAAAGTTTCCATTTGTATTATTTACATACGTGTACACTTATGATTATTGATACAAAAATAATTGTGAACTATGGTACTTCTAGTTGTGCAGTGAAGAAATTTGGTATCAATGTAGCTTTATGTTTATGTTGCATTGTTTGGTATTTTTTTTGTTTGTAAATGTAATTGGTTCATGTGGATGTGAATAATATCAGGATTGCATGCAATATACAAAACATTAACATCACATTGGTAAATATAAAACGATGTAAAAAATATAAGAAAGACATCAGGTAAAATAATATTAAAAGAAAAAGAACTAAAAAACCCGATGTGAAATAGTCATTTGAGATCGGTTCTGAAAAGAAACTCAATGTATTTTAAGTCAAATACCATCGGTTAGAGAAACTGGCTGATGTTAAACAAAAAGACTTAACATCGGTTTCATGAAGAATACCCATGTCTTATCCATCATTTCACATCGGGGGGCTAATTTAACCGATGTCTAATCAAACATTTCACATCGACCAACTAATCCAACCGATGTCTCATCTAGCGTTTCACATCGGTTTGTTCGAAAGAATTTTAATAAATGGCTTTTAGGGCTTGTAGGTTTCATGTTTTAATGGATAAATACCTCATAATATACTCATATTCACCAAAAAATACTGTAATATAAGCTGAAATTTGTTGCAAAGACATCATATTTAATCTTAAAACCGATGTATAGCACTGTAATAGACATCGGCTGTTAACCGATGTCAAAGGCTGATGACATTTAACATCAGACGCGAAGACATCGGTACAATTTTTTTTTAACATCGGTTCTGAACCGATGTCTGATCCCATATTTCTAGTAGTGAAGTGGGTTTCCAAGAAGAAAACTGACATGGATGGTAAAGTACAGACTTATAAGACGCGACTAGTGGCAAAATGGTTTCAAATAAATTCATGGTATAGACTATGATGAGACTTTTTCATCGGTTACTATGGTCAAGTCTATCAGGGTTTTGTTAGCAATAGTTGCTTACTTTGACTATGAGATTTGGCAAATGGATGTCAAAACTGCTTTCTTAAATGGGAGCCTTGAACAGGATGAATATATGATACAACTTGAGGGTTTTATCGATCCAAAGTTTGCTAAGGTAGTTTGTAAGTTGCTTCCATCTATTTATAGATTGAAGCAAGCCTAAAGGAGAATGAATATTAATTTTGATGAAACGGTTAAAGAGTTTGGTTTTATTCAAAATGAAGATGAACCATGTGTTTATAAGAAGGTTAGTGGGAGCCATGTGACATTCCTAATATTATATGTAGATGACATATAACAAATATGGAATGACATACCTTCTCTACAGGCTGTTAAGACTTGGTTGAGAAATAGTTTCTCGGTGAAAGACTTAGGCGATGCTACCTATATATTAGGGATCAAGATCTATAGAGATAGATTGAAAAGATTAATCGACCTAGTCGGAGTACATACATTGATAAAGTATTACATCATTTTATGATGAAAGAGACAAAGAAATGATATGTTTCGACGTCTCATCGGATAGTGATCTCAAAAGATAATTGCCCCCTAAATCATTAGATGATAAGGGCCATTTGAGAAAGTTCCAGATGCGTCAGCAATTGGATCTATAATGTGTACAATGATATGTATTTATCCTGATGTTTTGTATGCTTTGAGCATGACGATCAGATACCAGTCTAATCCAGGTGAGGGTCACTTGATAGTTTTCAAGAATATTCTTAAGTACTTAAAGAGGACTAAAGATTTATTTTTGGACAGACAAGGATGATTACGAATTTATGTATGTTTTGTGTTTTGTCTAAATATAATTGATATTAGCTTGAATAGTTCACAGCAAGAACATTGATGATTCTATGGAAGCCGAATATATTGATATTTTTTTGAAACAGCCATGAAGACCGTTTAGGCATGTCCTTAGGCAATATCGCCTTATTAATGAGATTAATGATTAAGGAGATATAAATATAAAGTTCATAGTAATGATAGTGTTGCAGACCCACTGACTAAGGCTTTGTCGCAGCAGAAGTACGATGGTCATACTAGTTCCATGAGTATTAGATACATGGGTGATTGGCTCTAGTGCAAGTGGGAGATTGTTAGTGTTTGTGCCCTAGAGACAACAGTATGATGTTTTAATTTAAGACATTAGGATTATTAATGTTTATGTTCTATCGATTATTCTATTTATAATTTATTAATTCTTAATTTACTGCGATATAAATGTTAGATTAATAAATGTCCTTCGAATATGATATGCAATTTTATATCTCTAAGTACGTGACTTAGAAATGAGATTATGAGAATAGTATCAATATTCCTAAAGGTCCCTAGTCGAGTATTATTATTAAAGGACAATAATAATGCGTTAAGACTGGTGTGTTTGTTGACTGATGATCACATCTCATTGATCGTAGGTATAGTGATACTAAAGTCAAAACACAGGCATATGTAAATGTACATGGTGCTGGACAGACCCAATGTGAGATTCTACATGTCTGTTGTGTCATAAGTAATTCTCACAGTGATAATGATGTAATGGTCCTTAGACCTGAAGTCATTATATTTCTATACGAGAATTAATATACATTGATTCCATTAAAAGTTATCCTTGACCGGGTAATGATAAAAGTGGACATTGGGTATATTATGAATCGTATGAGAAATATGAATGATCTAGATGAGATTTAACCCTCCTATTTTAGGAGTGATATTATTGGCCTCTTGTGTGAGCTAGACTATAAAATGCGTGACCACGCTCAAATGTTGATTTATATGACAGTCTACTCATTGATCAAGGAAACTTGGATTAAACTATGATGAGGATGACACATTACATGCCTCTAGTTTAATCTATAATATTTGGTTAAAGGGATTATATTACATTGTACATTATTCACAAAAGGTTTAATCGATCACCGATTCGATTATTATTACTTGGGTAGCAACGATGTATTACTAGATGTCGCTCATTGTTTACGATTTTAAATTAGATTTAAAATTTGTTGCGAATGTAATAATAACCTATAGGGTCACACACTAAAAATACTTGAAGGATTATTTAATTTAAATTGGATTTAAATTATATAAAAGTAATTCGAATTATATATAATATTAATTAAGTATGACTTAATTAATTAGATAAATATTGATATTCGAATTTACTAATATTAAATATGAAATTTATTTGTTAAATAATTAAGTGAGACTTAATTATAATACAAATAGGATTTTTGAATTAATAATACTCCTAATTAGTTCAGATTTATAATTCGTTTTTCTACTCTCTATATAATATATCTTGTGTGGCTGATTTTTGTATGAAAAATAACTTTTACTAAAAATTTAGGCACCAAGAGAGAAGAGGGAGAGAGCAAGAAGAAACGAGTTTGTGCTAGTACACATCCAATCCTTGAGTTCAAGCATTTGTGTGGATACCGATAGAGCGTAGATCGCGAGAGCGGGATGCGTGGTGATTGAACAAGCTTTGGATCTCCATTAGTCAACCAATTGGTAAAGCTTTTTAAGGTAAACAATCTGATCTATGAATTAAATATATGTTTTTCGTATGGATCGTGCGGCGGGTTTCAAAAATTCTATTTTTTTACGTTTTTAATTACTGTTCCGTTGCGTTTATGTGCTCGAAACCTTTCAATATGTAGATGACATATAAGAGATATGGAATGACATACCTTCTCTATAGGCTGTTAAGACTTGGTTGAGAAATAGTTTCTCGATGAAAAACTTAGGCGATGCTACCTATATATTAGGGATCAAGATCTATAGAGATAAATTGAAGAGATTAATTGACCTAGTCGGAGTACATACATTGATAAAGTATTACATCATTTTATGATGCAAGAGACATAAAAACGATATGTTTTGATGTCTCATGGGATAGGGATCTCAAAAGATAATTGCCCTCTAAATCATTAGATGAAAAGGGTCATTTGAGAAAGTTCCAGATGCGTCTACGATTGGATCTATAATGGGTACAATGATATGTATATATCCATATGTTTTTGTATGCTTTGAGCATGACGATCAGATACAAGTCTAATCCAGGTGAGGGTCACTGGATAGTTTTCAAGAATATTCTTAAGTACTTAAAGAGGACTGGAGATTTATTTTTGGTGTATGGAGAAGATAGGGAACTGGTTGTAAAGGGTTACACTGATACTAGTTTCTGAACCTAATTTCTAGATAGACAAGGATGATTATGTTTTTATGTCTGGTTTGTATTTTGTCCAAATATATTGATGTTAGCTTGAATAGTTCACGGGAAGAACATTGATGATTTTATGGAAGTCGAATATATTAATACTTTCGAAACAGCCAAGGAGACTGTTTAGGCATTTCCTTAACTGATATCACCTTATTAATGAGATTAATGATCAAGGAGATATAAATGTAAAGTGCATAGTAATGATAGTGTTGAAGACCCACTGACCAAGGCTTTGTCGCAACAGAAGCACGATGGTCATACTAGTTCCATGAGTATTAGATACATGGGTGATTGGCTCTAGTGCAAGTGGGAGATTGTTACTGTTTGTGCCCTAGAGACAACACTATGATGTTTAAGTTTTTAAGACTTGGTTGAGAAATAGTTTCTCGGTGAAAGACTTAGGTGATGTTACCTATATATTAGGGATCAAGATCTATAGAGATATATTGAAAAGATTAATCGACCTAGTCGGAGTACATACATTGATAAAGTATTACATCATTTTATGATGAAAGAGACAAAGAAATGATATGTTTCGACGTCTCATGGGATAGTGATCTCAAAAGATAATTGCCCCCTAAATCATTAGATGATAAGGGCCGTTTGAGAAAGTTCCAGATGCCTCAGCAATTGGATCTATAATGTGTACAATGATATGTATTTATCCTGATGTTTCGTATGCTTTAAGCATGATGATCAGATACCAGTCTAATCCAGGTGAGGGTCACTTGATAGTTTTCAAGAATATTCTTAAGTACTTAAAGAGGGCTAAAGATTTATTTTTGGACAAACAAGGATGATTACGAATTTATGTCTGTTTTGTGTTTCGTCTAAATATAATTGATGTTAGCTTTAATAGTTCACAGCAAGAACATTGATGATTCTATGGAAGCCGAATATATTGATATTTTTTTGAAACAGCCATGAAGACTGTTTAGGCATGTCCTTAGGTAATATCGCCTTATTAATGAGATTAATGATTAAGGAGATATAAATATAAAGTGCATAGTAATGATAGTGTTGCAGACCCACTGACTAAGGCTTTGTCGCAGGAGAAGTACGATGGTCATACTAGTTCCATGAGTATTAGATACATGGGTGATTGGCTCTAGTGCAAGTGAGAGATTGTTAGTGTTTGTGCCCTAGAGACAACACTATGATGTTTTAATTTAAGACATTAGGATTATTAATGTTTATGTTCTATCGATTATTCTATTTATAATTTATTAATTCTTAATTTACTGCGATATAAATGTTAGATTAATAAATGTCCTTCCAATATGATATGCAATTCTATATCTCTAAGTACGTGACTTAGAAATGAGATTATGAGAATAGTATCAATATTCCTAAAGGTCCCTAGTCGAGTATTATTATTAAAGGACAATAATAATGTGTTAAGACTGGTGTGTGTGTTGACTGATGATCACATCTCATTGATCATAGGTATAGTGATACTAAAGTCAAAACACAGGCAGATGTAAATGTACATGGTGCAGGACAGACCCAATGTGAGATTCTACATGTCTGTTGTGTCCTAAGTAATTCTCACAGTGATAATGATGTAATGGTCCTTAGGCCTGAAGTCATTATATTTCTATACGAGAATTAATATACATTGATTCCATTAAAAGTTATCCTTGATCGGGTAATGATAAAAGTGGACATTGGGTATATTATGAATCGAATGAGAAATATGAATGATCTAGATGAGATTCAACCCTCCTATTTTAGGAGTGATATTATTTGCCTCTTGTGTGAGCTAGACTATAAAATGCGTGACCACGCTCAAATGTTGATTTGATATGATAGTCTACTCATTGATCAAGGACTTGGATTAAACTATGATGAGGATGACACATTACATGCCTCTAGTTTAATCTATAATATTTGGTTAAAGGGATTATATTACATTATACATTATTCACAAAAGGTTTAATTGATCACCGATTCAATTATTATTACTTAGGCAACAACAATGTATTACTAGATGTAGCTCATTGTTTACGATTTTAAATTTGATTTAAAATTTGTTGCCAATGTAATAATAACCTATAGGGTCACACACTAAAAATACTTGAAGGATTATTTAATTTAAATTGGATTTAAATTATATTAAAGTAATTCGAATTATTTATAATATTAATTAAGTATGACTTAATTAATTAGATAAATATTGATATTCGAATTTACTAATATTAAATATGAAATTTATTTGTTAAATAATTAAGTGAGACTTAATTATAATACAAATAGGATTTTTGAATTAATAATACTCCTAATTAGTTCAGAATTATAATTCGTTTTTCTACTCTCTATATAATATATCTTGTGTGGCTGATTTTTATATGAAAAATGACTTTTACTAAAAATCTAGCCACCAAGAGAGAAGAGGGAGAGAGCAAGAAGAAACGAGTTTGTGCTAGTACACATCCAATCCTTGAGTTCAAGCATTCGTGTGGATACCGATAGAGCGTAGATCGCGAGAGCAGGATGTGTGGTGATTGAACAAGCTTTGGATCTCCATTAGTCAACCAATCGGTAAAGCTTCTTAAGGTAAACAATCTAATCTATGAATTAAATATATGTTTTTCGCATGGATCGTGCGGAGGCTTTCGAAAATTCTGTTTTTTTACGTTTTTAATTACTGTTCTGTTGCGTTTATGTGCTCGAAACCCTTCAATATGTAGATGACATATAACAGATATGGAATGACATACCTTCTCTATAGGCTGTTAAGACTTGGTTGAGAAATAGTTTCTCGATGAAAGACTTAGGCGATGCTACCTATATATTAGGGATCAAGATATATAGAGATAAATTGAAGAGATTAATCGACCTAGTCGGAGTACATACATTGATAAAGTATTACATCATTTTATGATGCAAGAGACAAAAAAAGGATATGTTTCGATGTCTCATGGGATAGGGATCTCAAAAGATAATTGCCCTCTATATCATTAGATGATAAGGGTCGTTTGAGAAAGTTCCAGATGCGTCTGCGATTGGATCTATAATGGGTATAATGATATGTATATATCCAGATTTTTCGTATACTTTGAGCATGACGATCAGATACAAGTCTAATCCAGGTGAGGGTCACTGGATAGTTTTAAAGAATATTCTTAAGTACTTAAAGAGGATTGGAGATTTATTTTTGGTGTATGGAGAAGATAGGGAACCGGTTGTAAAGGGTTACACTGATACTAGTTTCTGAACCTAATTTCTGGATAGACAAGGATGCTTATGTGTCTATGTCTGGTTTGTATTTTGTCCAAATATATTGATGTTAGCTTGAATAGTTTACGGGAAGAACATTGATGATTTTATGGAAGTCGGATATATTAATACTTTCGAAACAGCCAAGCAGACTGTTTAGGCATGTCCTTAACTGATATCACCTTATTAATGAGATTAATGATCAAAGAGATATAAATGTAAAGTGCATAGTAATGATAGTGTTGAAGAACCACTGACCAAGGCTTTATCGCAGCAGAAGCACGATGGTCGTACTAGTTCCATGAGTATTAGATATATGGGTGTTTGGCTCTAGGGCAAGTGGGAGATTGTTAGTGTTTGTGCCCTAGAGACAACACTATGATGTTTTAGTTTAAGACATTAGGATTACTAATTTTTATGTTCTATCGATTATTCTATTTATAATTTATTAATTCTTAATTTACTGCGATACAAATGTTAGATTAATAAATGTCCTTAGAATATGATATGCAATTCTATATCTCTAAGTACGTGACTTAGAAATGAGATTATGAGAATAGTATCAATATTCCTAAAGGTCCCTAGTCCAGTATTATTATTAAAGGACAATAATAATGTGTTAAGACTGGTGTGTTTGTTGACTGATGATCACATCTCATTGATCATAGGTATAGTGATACAAAAGTCAAAACACAGGCAGATGTATATGTACATGGTGCTGGACAGACCCAATGTGAGATTCTACATGTCTGTTGTGTCATAAGTAATTCTCATAGTGATAATGATGTAATGGTCCTTAGACCTGAAGTCATTATATTTCTATACAAGAATTAATATACATTGATTCCATTAAAAGTTATCCTTGACCGGGTAATGATAAAAGTTGGCATTGGGTATATTATGAACCGTATGAGAAATATGAATGATCTAGATGGGATTTAACCCTCCTATTTTAGGAGTAATATTATTGGCCTCTTGTGTGAGCTAGACTATAAAATGCGTGACCACGCTCAAATGTTGATTTGATATAATAGTCTACTCATTGATCAAGGAAACTTGGATTTAACTATGATGACGATGACACATTACATGCCTCTAGTTTAATCTATAATATTTGATTAAAGGGATTATATTACATTGTACATTATTCACAAAAGGTTTAATCGATCACCGATTCAATTATTATTACTTGGGTAGCAATGATGTATTACTAGATGCCGCTCATTGTTTATGATTTTAAATTAGATTTAAAATTTGTTGCCAACGTAATAATAACCTATACGGTCACACACTAAGAATGCTTGAAGGATTATTTAAATTAAATTGGATTTACATTATATTAAAGTAATTCGAATTATTTATAATATTAATTAAGAATGACTTAATTAATTAGATAAATATTGATATTCGAATTTACTAATATTAAATACGAAATTTATTTGTTAATTAATTAACTGAGACTTAATTATAATACAAATAGGATTTTCAAATTAATAATACTCCTAATTAGTTAAGAGTTATAATTCGTTTTTCTACTCTCTATATAATATCTCTTGTGTGGCTGATTTTTGTATGAAAAAGGACTTTTACTAAAACCCTAGCCACCAAGAGAGAAGAGGGAGAGAGCAAGAAGAAACGAATTTATGCTAGTACACATCCAATCCTTGAGTTCAAGCATTCGTGTGGATACCGATAGAGCGTAGATCGCGAGAGCGGGATACGTGGTGATTGAACAAGCTTTGGATCTCCATTAGTCAACCAATTGGTAAAGCTTCTTAAGGTAAACAATCTGATCTATGAATTAAATATATGTTTTTCGCATGGATCCTGCGGCGGATTTCGAAAATTCTATTTTATTATGTATTTAATTACTGTTTTCGTTACGTTTATGTGCTCAAAACCCTTCAATATGTAGATGACATATAATAGATATAGAATGACATACCTTCTCTATAGGCTGTTAAGACTTGGTTGAGAAATAGTTTCTCGATAAAAGACTTAGGCGATGCTACCTATATATTAGGGATCAAGATCTATAGAGATAAATTGAGGAGATTAATCGACCTAGTCGGAGTACATACATTGATAAAATATTACATCATTTTATGATGCAAGAGACAAAGAAAGGATATGTTTTGATGTCTCATTGGATAGTGATCTCAAAAGATAATTGCCCTCTAAATCATTAGATGATAAAGGTCGTTTGAGAAAGTTCCAGATGCATCTGCGATTGGATCTATAATAGGTACAATGATATGTATATATCGAGATATTTCGTATGCTTTGAGCATGACGATCAGATGCCAATCTAATCCAGGTGAGGGTCACTGGATAGTTTTAAAGAATATTCTTAAGTACTTAAAGAGGTCTGGAGATTTATTTTTGGTGTATGGAGAAGATAGGGAACTGGTTGTAAAGGGTTACACTGATACTAGTTTCTGAACCTAATTTCTGGATAGACAAGGATGATTATATGTCTATGTCTGGTTTATATTTTGTCCAAATATATTGATGTTAGCTTGAATAGTTCACGGAAAGAACATTGATGCTTTTATGGAAGTTGAATATATTAATACTTTCGAAACAGCCAAGGAGACTGTTTAGGCATGTCCTTAACTGATATCACCTTATTAATGAGATTAATGATCAAGGAGATATAAATGTAAAGTGCATAGTAATGATAGTGTTGAAGACCCACTGACCAAGGCTTTGTCGCAGCAGAAGCACGATGGTCATACTAGTTCCATGAGTATTAGATACATAGTTGATTGGCTCTAGTACAAGTGGGAGATTATTAGTGTTCGTGCACTAGATACAACACTATGATATTTTATTTTAAGACATTTAGATTATTAATGTTTATGTTCGATCGATTATTCCCTTTATAATTTATTAATTCTTAATTTACTGCGATATAAATGTTAGATTAATAAATGTCCTTGGAATATGATGTGCAATTCTATATCTCTAAGTACGTGACTTAGAAATGGAATAATGAGAATAGTATCAATATTCCTAAAGGTCCCTAGTCGAGTATTATTATTAAGGGACAATAATAATGCATTAAGAGTGGTGTGTTTGTTGACTGATGATCACATCTCATTGATCGTAGGTATAGTGATACTAAATTCAAAAACATAGGCATATGTAAATGTACATGGTGCTGGACAGACCCGATGTGAGATTCTACATGTATGATGTGTCATATGTAATTCTCACAGTGATAGTGATGTAATGGTTCTTAGACCTGAAGTCGTTATATTTCTATACGAGTATAATATACATTGATTCCACTAAAAGTTATCCTTGTCAGGGTAATGATAAAAGTGGACATTGGGTATATTATGAATCGTATGAGAAATATGAATGATCTAGATGGGATTTAACCCTCCTATTTTAGGAGCGATATTATTGGCCTCTTATGCGTGCTAGACTATGAAATGCGTGGTCACGCTCAAATGTTGATTTGATATGATCGGCTACTCATTGATCAAGGAAACCTGGATTAAACAATGATGAGAATGACGCATTACATGCCCCTAGTTTAATCTATAATATGTGGTTAAAGAGATTATATTACATTGTACATTATTCATGAAAGGTTTAATGGATTATTGATTTAATTCTTATTACTTGGGTAGCAATGACGTATTACTAAATGTCGCTCATTGTTTACGATTTTAAATTAGATTTGCAATTTGTCGCCAACGTAATAATAACCTATAGGGTCACACATAAAGAATTCTTGAAAGATTATTTATTTTAAATTTGATTTAAATTAAATTAAAATAATTTGAAATATTTATAATATTAATTAAGTTTGAATTAATTAATTAGATAAATAATGATATTCTAATTTACTAATATTAATTATAAAATTTATTTGTTAAATAATTAAGTGAGACTTAATTATAATACAAATAGGAATTTCGAATTAATTATAACTCATAATTAGTTAAGAGTTATAATTTATTTTTCTCCTCTCTATATAATATCTCTTGTGGTTGATTTTGTGTGCAAGACTTTTACAAAAACCCTAGCCACCAAGAGAGAAGATGGAGAGAGTAAGAAGAAATGAGTTTGTGTTAGTACACATCTAATCCTTGAGTTCAAGCATTCGTGTAGATACCGATAGAGCGTAGATCGCGAGAGAGGGATGCGTGGTGATTGAACAATCTTTGGATCTCTATTATTCAACCAATTTGTAAAGCTTCTTAAGGTAAACAATCTGATCTATGAATTAAATATCTATTTTTTGCATGGATCCTGCGGTGGGTTTTGAAAATTATGGTTTTTCACGTTTTTAATTACTATTTCCGTTGTGGTTATGTGCTCGAAACCCTTCAATAACCTCCTTCGGTAGTGAATAAGTAGTTATATATGTATGTACGCCAAAATTTATTATTTTCAACATTTTGTTGTCTTATATTTATATTTCGTCAAAACAAAACAAGGAACTAGTTTAACTATAATATATTAAAGGCCCCACAACACGATATTCATATTTTTCTTTGAAAATCTTTTACAAATTAATGGTATTTAATTTAGAATTTATCACTTAATATTTATTGTAATAATTGATGAAATATAATATTAATTTGACATAAAGAGAGTATATTGTTTGAGATATTAATATATACAAATATATAAATTAAACTGAATTAAACGAGTTTGAGCTTATAATTATTAGCGGTCATTTGGTTCAGACATTTCAGGTATTAGATATGGATTTTGTTCATTCCAAGCCCGGTTGGAATATTTCTTCCTTCAAACTCATACCTTAAACCGACCAGGATAGATTTTTGATACTAAATGGAGATATGGGTATGAAACGTAGGTAAGGGTAATCAAATATAAATTTTATTTTATATGGAATTAAGTAATTTTTTTTAAACAAATTAAATAAATAACTAAATATATATAAATATTAATTATGTTAATATTTAAGTTATTTAAAATTAATAACTTAAAAATATTTTGTATGTATCATATTAATTCCAGCACTCAACCAAACAGATGATATATGTTATTCACTACCAATCAACTTAGGTTAATTTATAGAAAATGATTGAATACATATTAAAATTTTCAAGTTAATTCATATTTGAGAGATTAAACATGAACACATATTTTCGACTTGCCATCTGAGGGTTTTTTTTCAAGAAATAATCTGGTACAATTATAAAACTAATCTCACAACTGGCGATTTAGAGTGTTTCACTCCGAGAAAGATATCTCTCTCTGAAGCCCTTTGAGGAAGTAAAACCTATTTCTTACGTGAAACATATGCTTCTACTTGGTTTATATGTCATCAAGTTACAATTTTTAATAGAAAATGCATAACACAGTCTTTGAGGTCCAGCAAGGTTGTTTCTTCATTCTTTTTCTCGTGACGCTTGATAGATGAGGCTCGATTGTATCTTGATATATTATTTTGAATATCCTTCCAATCTTTCTTGCATAAAAATAAAATATTTCTTCTTCTTTAATATCCAAGATCACATGCAAAGTTTATCTTTACATCTCATTCGACAATCCTAAATTTTGACAACTATCACGTCACTATCGCTAGTTGTGTATATTCTTAGCCATTGGTAGTCACTAGCTACAGAATTCCTTAGCCACTGAAAGTCTCTTGCTGCGATTTTTCCTGTCCATTGATAGTTACATGCTTAGCAGTTGATGGGCCGATTTCGATAGCAATTCATGTTATTCCCTCATTTAGCAGTCGATTGCTCACTTCACTTAATCTGAATTACATGGCATCACATATATACACTTAGCCACCTTATTCTAGATTATCCATTGAGTCAATATGACTTTTGATTGAATAACTGCATTGTTATCTTATTACAGGTGTCTCATAGATAATGTTACATAAACCCTATCAATTGTTTGGCTACTCCTTCAATGACTATCCCTTAGGATTGATAATCATAGAAGGTTGCAAATTGCATTAATATAATTATGTAATTTGATTTGCTTATCATCGAAATTTAGACTTGATTCCTAAGAATCTCCCCCAATTTATAACTGATAGAATAACAATCATTAATTAAATCATTGATGATAACAAAACACATTCCTATATATAGACATTAAAAGTGCATAATTGTGTTATGTTAAGCTATAGACAAATGTAGTGTACAATGAAATACTTTTGAGGAAAAGAGATTACTCTCACTACGCCATAAATGGCGTGATGCAATGCTTTTTGAAAAGTGTTACAAGCATTTCATTGCGGTAGATCAGAAAGCTGAGGTCTATTGTAAAACCGAGAAATTGGTGTTACAATAGGCATTAATCTAGTGTTACATCAATGTGACGGTGTTACACGACATGTAACACCAGCACCTGGTGTTACAATAGGTATTATTTTTATTTTTGTAAATTAAAGTAAATATATTATCATAAAATTACATTTAAAATTATATTATGGATTATTCATTACTATAAAATCTAATATTTAATATTGTAATTTTTTTTAAAATTATTACATTTTATTTTAGAAAGAAATAATTAAATATATATATAAAATTTCACTTGCATAAATAAATAATCATTTAATTTATAAATAAAAAATAAAATAATATTTACATTCCCGAGGTGAATTGTCTGGGCGGTAGTTTTTCCTCCCCAACCGAAAATTTTTTCATTAAGTCAATTAGGTAACATCCCTCTTTCACTCATTTCTCTCTTTCTCTCTCGAACCACATTTCTCTTTCTTCGATTCAAACATTTGGGGCTTCAATTAGGTACTTGAATACACAAACACACATATTTTCTTCAATTAGGTAATTAGGGATCTTCGATTTGGGGCTTCTTCGGTTTGCAGGTAACTTTCTTCATTTTTCATTTTTTAGTCTTGCATTTAATTGTATAAACTGTTTTACGAACAGTTTATATCGTGCATTTCAGGGGATTAAAGGGATTGAAAATATTGAGGGCATTTCACTGAGTTTAAAGCTTTTATTAAGGTAAAAAGCTTTCACTGATGTTTATGTGTTATTTTGTTGATTTTTTGTTATTATATTTGCTTTTATGTGTTATGTTTATGTATTCAGGGTTTATTTTGTGTTCGATTGGGTTTTTTTGTGTTCGATTGGGTTTATGCATAATTTTTGGGTATGGGATTATGCATAATGTTTATGCATGATGTTTATGCATGAGTTTATGCTTTCACTGTAGGATATTAAAGAGAGTGTATGTTTATGATGTTTATGCAGAATGTTTATGATTGGGTATGGATTTTTATATGTTTATGACTGCCTTTTCTGTAATAACTTTACGATTTTGTGTTATGGTTTTCTAAATTACTCATTAGATAGGCCTTTACTATGATATGACTGCCCTTTGCTAATTACTCATTAAATTGTGTGTTATGGTTTTGTGATTTTATATGGTTTATATTTGATTTCGTGTTATAACTCATTAGATAGCCCTTTGCTATGATATGACTGCCCTTTGATAATTATTTTTCTAAATTTTGGTTTACATGATATGCGTAGATAATACTATAACATGATATGTTATAGTATTATAGTATTATATAATGCTCCTAAATCGATAGTGATTATAATTAAGCTCCTTAAAATGTTTGTTGGTTTATAGGTAAAAATTGTATTTTGAGATATATTGTATATATTTTTATTTTGGGGAAAGTATTTTCATATATACGATAATACTACATTGATGTACATGATCTTATCGATATGGTAGATATTAACATTATGCTGACTTTATAGGTGCAACATGTTGAATCTGTTAACGACTAGATTTTAGAAATGGAAACTAATAATGATAATAAAAGCTGGATAGGACTTCCAAGATACGAAGAAGAATATAAAAAGGGGATAAAAGCTTTTGTTGAGAAGGCATTTGGCCTTTTTCTGTTAGTGATGAATTGAAGTGCCCCTGCAAAGATTGTGATGTTCATAAGTGGCATCGCACAGATGTAATTTATGATCATCTAATATGCAGGGGACCTTCTCTGTCACATGTCCAATGTATTTATAGGATTTCAGGTGCCAAAATAGGAAATAGAACCGATTTTAGAGACTGTAAAGCGGGGACTACCTTTGGGGATAATTTACAAGAGATTTTAGGTACTTTTTTGTCGTAATCAGTGTCCTAGTTTATATCTTGCAGTTCTTTATATTTTTTTTGCTCTATATTTGTCGTAATTAGTGTCCTGATTTAGTTACTTTTTTATCATAATCTAGTTACTTCATATCTGTTGTTGCTCTAATTTTGGTGCAGAAAATACTAGCTAATTTGCAATTGCTTGTGCCTCGTCTAATCATCTCCTTTAAATTTATGTAGGATGGACGAGAAACTGATAACTGTAGTACTGCACTATGATGGAATCTTCAAGAAGACTGTCTTTTCTGATGGAAAGACCTTGCCAGTAGCCAGAGTACCAACTGAAGAATTTTCGTATTCAGTTCTTATGGAATACGTCAAGGATTATTTAAAATTGACAGAAATTTGAGGAGTATATACGAGAGATGACAGCGGTTGGAAGCTTTTGACCAAAGATAAAGAACTACTAGAGCTTGTTGATCGATGCGGAAATGATAGAGAGATGGATCTCTATGTTGACACTGTGGTCGACAAAGGAGTCGAACCCTCGGTTAAAATGGATCTAATTTTACATATCACTTGTACATATGTCAAGTTTTGATATCAATTTACTTGTATGTATAAAATGAGCATATCAATTTACTTGTATTATAAGCTTAATATTTGATGCATTTATTCAGTTAACATTTTACAATTTATTCTAATTTTACTTTTATTAAGTCTGCGAAGAAAAAGCAAATACCACTTGGCCCCAAGACCCGTTCCCGAGTCAATGATATGAATTTATACGAGAAGGATCTCGTGCATGCAGCTACCTGCAAAAAAGCAAGCAAAAAAGACTCTACCAAGAATGGAGTGGAAAGTTCATCTGTTCGAAAGCTTCTAAATCCGACATGTAGTAAATTGTTAAAATAATATGGTGATATTGAAAGTGGTTCTGTTGCTGCTTATATCGCACTGCGCAAACGTCAAAAGCAAAATCTGGAACTTGAGCCAAGGATTGAGGATGTCGGTGAATCAAGTTTACCAAATGTTGATGAAGGCGGTGAACAATAGTTAAAAAAAAGTGTTACAATAGAGGGTCTATTGTAATGCTCGCAGATGTAACGTCCCCTAGTGTTACAATAGACCAATTGTAACATTTTTTTGGCCTATTGTAACACCAGGAGTGGCATTACAATAGGCCACTTATGGTGTAGTGTCTGAAGATAGCTCCTTCATTTTGAGCATGTGAGAGAATGATTTCTTCTATATTCTTTTGCTTTTTGATATTTCAATATATCATTTTAGAAAATATCCCTTCACCCTTCATCCTTCACCCAGAAAATTTAGTCTCTTTAGAGAAATATTGAATCTTCATTGATTCTCTGAAGTGTTAAACTTCTGACAGTTTCCATCTATTGATGAGTATGAGAATGTCTTCATGTCTAGGATATTATCCTTCTTTCAAGAATTAAGTAGAGGTTACAAGTTTTAATTCCTTTTCTTAAGGTCAAACATTGACTTTTTAGACAGTTTTGAGATTCAATACAACTTTCTAACTTCCTCAATCTTGTTTGGATGAAGTTTGTTTAGAATAATTCTCATCTATGTTGGTTGTATGCATGATGGAATCATTTTCCTCAGCCTCCTTCTCTGGATTTGTTTTATTTCTTGAAGGATGATTTTTTTTGGATCTTTCTTATTTTTGATGGCCTTCAAGTCCCTTTATGAAAAGAAGATTATTGCAAACTTTTCATAGAATTGACAGACTCTTCATTGGACATAATTGAATCCTTATTAAATTCAGTAGTTGTTGTAATCGCAAAAAATGTATTTATTTTCTTTCTTGCAGTTGTGTTTGTTCTCTTTCCCTTAGACTTCTTGACTGCTTTTCAGCTTTCATTTGTAACTCTAGCTTGAACTAGGTTCAATGATTGATTTGTGACAAAATTGTCACCAATTCAATAAGTTTACAAGACTTCAGTCTAAGCTAGTTCATAGCCTCCAAGTTTTGGAAAGATGTTTGAGTTCTTGCCCCCCCTTTATCGATGCACTGTTTTCCTTCTAGTGATTTCTTTCGATGCCTCTTGTTCTTCCTTAACTGTATAGATTTAAACTTAGTAAATCTGCAGACTACTTTTGCTCCCCCTCATCTAAATATATATGCAGACTTCTCTTTTGTTCCCGCTCAGCTAGAGCTATCAATTCTTCAATACTTCTCCCCCTTTTTATTACCATCAAGGGTTTGACATTGCATCAAGATCATTGTGTTCACTTTGAGGATCTGGCAAGATGTACTTCTCCAATAGAGTTTAGATAGTATGCAAGACTTCACCTTAAATTCAAGAGTTATATTATTTCCTTGAGGTATTGGTATTTAATAAACATTCATGAGATGAGAAGGTGGGTTGTTTGGGTGATTATGTGAGTTTAATTTACGATTAATTAGAAAGATTTTGGGCTGTAACTCTGCAGAGACAGGAATCACATCAATCTGAATGTAAGAAAGGCATTGTCTCAGCTACAAACTGATTTTAGTAGGGGCATTATAATCGTTATCCGGTAATTAAATCCTTAGACAAACAAAAAACTATATCATTGTATAGGATTTAATTTGCAAATCTTTATAGAAGTAAGAACATTGTTGTTCTTGGATTGTAGCCAGTTAATTTTATTTGTCGGAGTGTAGAAACACCCCTGAGGATTTATATATGAATATAAGTGATAGTGTGTTTTCTCATTTTGATCTTCATTATTTCATCAAACTGATCAGCTATAAATGGCTATCCAATGTTGACTGACAAAGATTATGAGCTAAAATATTTTTTAGGAGAGTGGTCGCATTGACTTGTTGTGTGAATTCTAAGAGGATTTAATTTCCAACAGATTCATAATAAAAATGAGAAAAGCAAATGATCAAGAAAAGATTCATAGAACAACATGCTGATAATCATAATTTTTATTAATAAAATATTGTTTACATTAAAAAGTTTTTTTAAATATCCATTTACACCCTAGTCAACTCTAGCATCTAGAAATCTAGACTCTACTGCTGGAAGAGGAGGAAGCACTGTCTTGATTGCCACTGCCATTACCATTCCTTAGAGAGTTGGCACAAGGAGTAGCAAGAGTGGCATCTGCAGCAACAACTTCCTATGCTCTATTTTCTTTTATTGTTGCATGGATGAGAGCCAGGACAACAAGTATCTCTTCCTCCATTGTAGGACCACCGAATATCATTCCCTCAACAACAATTTTGTTGATGTCATGAAGGAAAATAATTGTCATTTTGAGGAGAGATGGCGGTTAAGGGATGAAGATGAAAGAGAGGAGATGAAGCAAATGAGTATTTAAGGGTCAAGAAAATTAATGACTGGATTTCTAAGGTCAAGATTACCTTAAATATTTTATTGAATCTTGAAATATATTGAAATAATATGAGATTGAGCCCATTTATCCATAAAAGAGATACGTTCATACACTCAATTCACAAAATTTAATGACTATCATTCAGTAATACATCAAACATATTATTTAACCGTTGGATATACAATAAAATCAATAGATGAACTATTTACTAAAGAGTCTAGAAGCTGGAGAGTAGTGAACATGAGGTTTAAAAAGGATATAGATAAAGATCTAAATCACAAAAGATATAATTGATCTAATTTATGGAAGATATTAGACCGCTTGCTCCTTTTTTAGAGCCAGGTAGCACTTATATTCTAACACAAATGTTAGAGCACAGGTCAAGACTAATTGCTCATAGATCATGCAAGAATTTTCTCTTTCCTAGATAAACATTATTAATCTCATCGATCCTATGAGATAGACTTTGTAAAGAAGGACATACCTGACCGTGCTCTCAAATCTTGTTCACTCTTTTACAGAAATGTCTCCTTTTGGTAGGACATTTCATACTTTCTTGTCTCATAATTTATTGTTTCATTATCCCTGCATTATTTTCTGAACAACCTATTAGTTCACTTAAAATTAAGTTGCACTATAAGATCTAGAGAATAAACATGAGTTTGTTAAGCTAAATTATGACTTATTAAAGATGACATTATTCAAGGAATTTAAGCTTAAGTAATTGACTTATGTTCATCAGATATAGATTATGCAAATGCATAATTACTACTAATTAGGGATGCCAAGACACATTGTAAGAGAGTGACTAATTTTAACTAGTTATCTCAACCAACAATTCCTTATTATCTTTATAATATGGAATAGTTAACAAGTGATTGATGTGCCTTGCTACTTGATTCCTAAGTTGAAATTTCCAACCTACCATTTGTTGTGTAGTAAAGAAGTTCAACCTAAGAATTCTTAACACTTGTTCTAAATTTCTGATCTTAATTCTTAGAAAAAAATAGTCACAGACAAGTTCATCTGGATTTCACTTCTAGAATATGAGCTAATTCATGAGTGAAATCTTTACTATTACTGATAAAATCACTACAAGAAAAAGTTGAATAGACATCACACATTAGATATCGGTTGCTGATGTCACTAATGTTAAAAGAGGTAATAACATCACCCCGTGTTTTTCTAATGTCTTTGTTATTTGAAGACATCGATTATTTAATAACCGATGTCTAAAATTCCCTAAAATAAATCAGCGCGGGCCACTTCAATTTATTTCCCCCTTAATGAAATTTTACAAAACTTCCCCCGTCTGATTGCCAATTACTTCCCCCGTGTTCAGAGAAACTAAAAAAAAGTGAATCTCTACAAATCTCTCTTTCGTCTCTCAAGCCACCCCACTGAATCTCTCTCTTTCTCTCTCGTCTCTCACCACTACAACCTTCACTACTCTAATGACCACCACCGCCACCTCCGCTGCTTTAGTAACCACCGCCTACACCAGCTCTGATGGGTTCGCCATCACAATCACCTTCACCGGTCTGCTAACAATCTCTTGGTATCTCCTTTGCATGAATACTTTTGTGGTCTTCTCTGCTTTAATAGTTAAGTTTTTTTTAAATCAAAACCCTAATTTCTTAAATTGGGGATTTTTAAAATTGAAACCCTAATATTTTAAACTGGGGTTTTTAGTTTTAATACAATTTATTTGTTATAAGGAGTATATTTTGGGTAAGAATTAGTATGTTATTTTCGTTTACCTGGATTGCATTGATTCCATTTACTTCAAAGGTATGTTTCTGGTTGATTTTGTGCATATTGTTTGATGTGGTTCGTAGCAGTCATACTAAATTTATGTTCCAGTGAATTTAAAGTGGGTGCAGCCTTGAGCTATTGCACTCTCATGTTTACACTCTCAGCTATTGCATACTGGCTTGTTTTAACTGATTCTACCTAAGCATGTATTGTACCATTTCCAAATTTCCAATTGTTTTATAATTCAATGTAATTTCAAGTTTTTTTAACACAAAGGTGATTGCTATGGTCTACTACACAGACGTTAATTCACCGCTGAGGGAAAGATGGGCTGCGAATGAAGTACCAAATTGCTGCAACCTGGATAACACATATCACTGAATAATTATTTTTTAAAAACAAAGGCAAGATAATAAAATTAAAAGATTGAGAAAAATAGCATTCCAGTTTGACGCAGTACAAAATACACGCTGTCAAGACTAGAGTGTTATTTCTCTGCAGTTGTATATATTCCGCATCTTAACTAATGTTTTTTGGTAAATTATTGAAATGTAATCTTTCAGTGTTGACATCTTGTAAAACAGTTATCCTCGATGGCATCTTTCCCAGGGGCGACTCCACAGATGTTATGGCTAAGTTGTTATGGCTAAGTTGTTATGGCGCTTGTTTACTTATTTATTTCTTTTAGTGTGAAAGCTGATTTATTTGTTTTTTTGGGGTATTCTTTTAGTGTGAAAGCTGTAAGATGCAGTTTATTTTGATGATGATAAAGGACCAGACTATGTATTTAAGCATGTATTCAAATCCTATTCTTTTTTTAGTTTACCTGAGTGCAAGTTCAGTATATTTGATATATGTTAGTTATAAAAGCAATTATACATCACTTTTAATGAAGAAAAGTGATGTCAAAAATGTTAATGTACATCTCTTTTAGATAAAAAAACGGATGTCAAAGACTGACATATTCAAGTCTAAATTGAACATATACATCACTTTGTTTGGGATAAAACTGACGTTTATGTGCCAATATAGACATCACTTTTAAAGAAGAAAAATTGATATCAAAAAAGTTAATGTACATCGCTTTTAGATAAACAACTGATGTCAAAGACTAACATATTCAACTCTAAATTGAACATAGTCATCACTTTTTTTGGGATAAAAGTGATGTCTATGTGCCAATATAGACATCACCTTTCACTAAAGAAATCGATGTTTAATATATGATTTTACATCACCTAAATGAAAATATTCGATGTATATGTGGAAAAAAACATAACTCATTATATGTTTAATATGTTTTAATAGGTGTAATTTATTTATTAAATTATTTATTTCTAACATTTTTTGTAAAAAAACAATGCATGGACATCAGTTTTTTTGCCAAAAATGATGTCTAAGCAAGTAAAGACATCGGATTATAGCCGATGTCTAGAATAGACATCACCGACATCAACATCGGTTGCCAAACAGCATAGACATCGGCCAAAAACCGATGTCTATGGACATTTTTCTTGTAGTGAATGTTAGAAGAAATTGATGATATCAGTATTTAAACTATCAGAGTTTATTTATCAGCATTTGATATCAACATTTGACAGAGGTGATGTCATCAACATTTATCATCAGTATTTGCTTATCAGCTTTTGTCATCAGGATTTATCACATCAGTATCTGTCGAGCTGGAAATCAAGAGATTTCAAAGGAAAAAATATTTGCAGAATATATGTTGGTGTAGGACTTTACTTAATGTACCAATCAATAGATGGATATGTTATAGGATTCCTTATTTTATTGTAATAGGATTCCTTATTGATTACGTAACTTTGTAGTTTATAAGCACATATAAGGTTTACACTTTAAGTGTTACGAATTGTTATATTATTCATATAACCTAGCAGCTCTCAAGGATATCTGTTCATCCTTGGGAGAGTATTTTAATCAATTATTATACATCAATAATAAAAAATGTTGATTCAATTGTGTCTATTATTTTGATTTGATTGTTTAAATGTATTCACCCCCCCCCCCTCTACAGTTCATTAAAGGCCTAACAATTGGTATCAGAGTTTGCTGTTGATACAGAAATATTTTAAGATCCATAGAACAATCATTGATGGAAGACGAAGAAGTACAACAGGTTCCCCCACCTCCACTAGCCAAAATTCCAATCAGCCACAACATGAGTAGATATGAGGCTATCAAGGTTCCAATCTTGAAGATACATTAGTATAAATATGGAAAGTGAAGATGGCCATGTTTCTGGAAGCAACAAATCCTGAATATTTGAACAGAATTTATGATGGTCCTCACATGATAATGAAACTAGTTATTGTTGTTGTTGGCCAAGAAGAAAAGATGGTTGATAAAGATAAAGACTATTCTCCTGAGGATTTTTCATCTATAATGAAAGATGAAAAAGTAAGACATATTTTGCATAGCAATCTTAACGGTATCATGTCCAATTGAGAAATTTGGATGCAAAACTGTCAAAGAAATTTGGGATACTTTGGATGTGACCGCCTCAACCCCGGGGTCAGGGGCTGAAGTCACTAAAATATAACAAACCACGAATATAAACTACTAATTAAACATTATTATATAAATATGACCCCAAACCAAGATCTGATTCAGGTTCAAGTATTATTTAGGTTACAACACTACAACTAATTTATTCCACCACCCGACACTCTATCTTATTACAGCAACTCATCAGACCTCATGGTCTGATACAAACTACCTCAGAGGAGCCGGGACCGGAGGGGGCTGACACCCTATTCTGCCATGGTCTGATTGGTCTTCTAGACATCGGAAATATATAAATACAAAACAAGCTGCAAGGGTGAGCAATCAATTTCTCAACAGTACCACTATACGAATAACAAGTAAAACGGTGTATATGAAAACAGTATAGGAACAGAATTCATATCTCGTTTATGAAAACAAGTAAAACACGTATAAACTGGATTTCAACAACTAGCATGCACTATAAAACGTATCATCAGTTGTGTGTTGTATTAATACCAGAGTCCAATTTTAGCATGTTATTCTCATTTATAAATCCTTTGTTCCATTACCGAAAATAATAAAATCATTTGTTCTGTTATGGGAACCACTAAACCAAAATCAGATATATATAATTGGATGAATCCTAGGGACAGCTGATCAGTCTATCCCACCACAACCTGTTCTGGAACTCAGAGACTAGATAGGTCCCTCTCACGCTGGACTAAGTGGTTTAAATAGGGCGCGTAACCAACTTAGCCACTTACGCAAACCCGTTGGGTCTTTATGGGCCTCTTACGCAACCATCCAATATCTGATCCGTTTTATCCAGTTTTCCAAAATCAATTATGCCTATCTCTTTTAAACAATTATATCACAACACATTTTCCAAAACCTTTTCAATTTTAACCACAATCTAGAGATAGGCATTTTCAGAAGTTACTTTTCCCCCAAAATGTAGGTTAACAAAACATATTTAAACACGGTGGATACGCAACTTAAAACATTCTGTTCCAGTACGTAAATTAAATCAACAATTATTCATATCTATTGAACTGTAAAAGATTTGTTCCAGGGTACTTGCCTTGCGAAGCTTTACACTAACATTGGCTCGACTCTAAACCGACTTTAACTACTGGGTCCTTCGACTTGAACCTACAGAATCGAAATAACCTAGGTTAGACGACCAGTTATGCTTGACATATCCTCGCTAGACAAATACCCAACGATAACGATTCCCGACTCGTACATATTCGAATAATATTATACATGTAATAATACACGTAACAATTAGGGTTTGATTTATATTTATTTAGATATATATACTCGATTCGTATTTATAAGTAATTTCAGAAAATTTGGACAGCGACTCCTCTATTTATAGACCTACCCGTCGAAATATCAATCGACGTCAATTCCCAATAAATCAATTTCACAATTTATAATCCACTACGACTCGCTACGCGAAAATTATTTATGTACCACAAATAGTTTATACGAATCATTTTATTTATTTAAAATATTTAGTTATTAAGGTTAGGATTCAGATAACGATCATCACGGTCCACCGTTGACTCACCGCAGTTCATCGTCAACGGCGGTAAAATTTACGGGTACCCAATTTATTCTGGGTTTCCAACGTAAATTCTACCGATACGAAATTAATTTCCATGCAGCAATTTTATTATTTCATGAAATTTAATCAATTTATGCCTGCAAAAATCAAATAAAATCATATCAAAACCAACTGCACACAATCAGCCTCAATACTAGAGGCCCATCTGCCAGGCCCACTAACAGGGCCAACATCACAGCCTAACAGAAAACTGGGGAAGACGGGATCGAAGCACGACCACAAACACGGCCAAAACCACGGCCACGCCGTACACAGCAACACACAGCAACACACGCACACAACACACACTTTACTCACACACACAATTACACACACAACAACTTATATATATATACATACGGAACTGAACTGAGAGAGCACAGAACCAACCGGAGAAAGGCCGGCCGGAAAACAACGGCGAGCAACAGCGAGGAGCAGAAAAATAGCGGAGAAGAGGGAAGAAAACGAGAAATAGGAGATAATCTTAAGAGAAAACAGAGAGAAAGGAGACAAGATTGTTCGAGAGAGAGAGAAAGGGAGAGAGAGAGGAGAGAGAGAGAGAGAGAGAGAGAGAGAGAGAGAGAGAGAGAGAGAGAGAGAGAGAGAGAGAGAGAGAGAAACGGGATCGAGTGAATGGGAAAAGAAAAAGAAATGCCCAAGTTTAGACTGCTTACACATATCCAACCATTATGATACGTGTCATCTTTTAACCGACTGCAATTATGTGCCCTAGTTCCGTTCCGAATTCATAATTTACGAACCAAGTTGCGCATAAAATAACTTCAGAAAATTACCAAAATAACCTTAAAATGGTACAAATATCCCGATCTTAATAAAAACATAAATTTTGAAATTTGAAAATAATTTTTGAAACGCAATTTATACCCGCTTTTAACAATTAAACGAATCAACGAATTGGTGAAATTAATCCCAAAAACTCCTGAAATAATTTTAAAATTCTCAGAATATTATGAACTTAATAAAATATGAATTTCATAATTTTGGAGAAATTCTCGAATTAAATACTGAATTTTCAATTAAATGCAATCAGAAAATCATTTAAAGAGAAATAATTACTGAAATATTGATTTGTAAATTTTATAAAATCCAAAAAATAATTATTAAAATTATAAAATCATAAAGACAATTTTGAGACAATCCAAATAATTTTTGAAAATAAATTTTCCATAAAACTACTTTAAAAAGGAGAACAAAAAATAATATAGTTCCATAGACAATTATACAAATAACCCTCGCAGATCAATAACCACACGTAAATAATAATAACCAAAGCACAGCTATTAGAATCAATATACACCTTTTATTCAACTAATTACGCAATAATTACATACTTAAATAATATAAAAATACACCAGTCGTTATATTGGAGGTCAAGCGTCAAGGTACTAGTCTTATCAAGAAGAATAGAAGAACTATACTAACTCAGGAGTATGAGCACTTTAATTCAAAGTCTGATGAGTCCTTGACTTAAATCTATTGTAGGTTTCAAAAGCTGATCAATGACTTGTCACTGGTTGACAAATAATATGATCTTGAAGATTATAACTTAAAGTTTCTTCTTGCACTCCCTAAAAAGTGGGACTTGAAAGTCACATCAATAAAGGATAATTATGATCATGATGAAATATCTTTAGATAAGATCTATGGCATGTTGAAGAATCAGGAACTGGAGATGGAGCAAAGGAGCAAGAGCAAAGGACCTTGAGCAAGACATGTTGCACTCAAGGTTGAAGAGAAACCAAGAGAGAAAGCTCGGTGAAAAAGCTACTCCAAAGGAAAGGCTATGATTGCAAAGTCTGATACTAAGTCATCAAACTCTGATGATGACTCAAACTCTGAAAGTGAATCAGACATTGAAAGTGGTCATGACAATAATGAAGATATTGTACAAATGGCTGCTCTATCAGTTAAAAGCTTCAAGAAGATGGTCTACAAAGACTTGGAGAAGGGAAAAAGATTTTCTATAAAGGGCTCTCGTTCCTGAAATTCTGATAGGAGTAACTATAGAAGAAACTCTGATGAGAAGGAGTGAAAATCTTGAAAATATGACAAGTCAAAGACAAGGTGCTACAACTGTGATCGAGTTGGACACTTTGCAGCTGACTGTAGAAAGCCAAAGGCTGAGAAAAAATAAGCCTTGATCACCAAGAAAAAAACTGGGATAATACATCAGAATCAGATGATGGTGTTAACTATGCTCTTATGGAAAATGCTGATAGTGAGGCTGATACTATTGAGTTAAAGGTACCTCAAACCACACTTGCTTTTGATACTGATGATATTTGTGAACTAAGGTTATCTCTTGAATCTCTGCATATTAGTTATAGGGTTCAAACACTTGAAAATGTCAGGATTAAGAATGAAAATTCCGACCTTGAGAAAAGGATTGATCACCTAGAATCTTAGTTGGTTTTATGCTAGAAACTTAAAAGGAAAGAGATTATGCTTTGTATTTAAAAGAAAAATTGTTAGAAAATCATGCTTACCTAGAAAAAGAACTAGCTAAAGAAAGAAAAGTAATTAAGCTTTGGACTAGTTCAGGAAAAGCAACTCAGAGTTTAATAGAAAATGGTTATGGAGGATCAGGATTAGGATATGCTGATAAAACTAATTTTGATAAGTTAAATGAAAAAGGAACTGAGAAAATTAAATAAATAAATATTGATAAAAAGGTAAAGTTGAACAAGTCTCAGTTAATACCTATTAAGTTTAACTTAAGTGCTGATGTTATTAAGTCAGTTAATGAAAAAGGGTCAACATCAGCATCTAATTCAAACTTAAAAACTGATAAGTATGAACAAGTTCATTCCAAGTTAGTAAATGTTGGTTTAACGACTCATAAACAGCTTATTAAAATCTAAAGGAAGTCAAAATGAAAAACAAGAAAAAAAAAGCCTAGAAAGAAAAAAGAAATGGAAAATTAGGTGTCAGTAAGGAAAATATATATAAACCCATTCCTAATGCACCTAGAAAGGATTGTTCTAACTGTGGTGGTGCTAATCATCTTCGTTGTTTCTTGCAGGAAAAATAAAGGGATAAACACTGTTCCATCTAAGTCAGAGTTTAGGAATAGAACAGTTAAATATAAATCGCAAAATTCATGCTTTCATTGTGGTATTTTTTGGCATTCAATTTACACATGTAAAGAGTACCATAATTTATATTATGATTATTATGAACCAAAGCCTCTTTATATAAAGCAAAAGTTATTTCTGCATGTGTAAACTCTGATATTAAGAATGTTTGTGAAAACTCTGATTCAATGTCTTCCGCTGCAAATGTTAATAAACTTAAAAAGGCCAAAGGATCCAAGCAAGTCTGGATCTTTAAAAAACACTAATTAATTATTAATCTGATTGCAAGGTAACAAGAAAAATTCTCTAGTCTTGGACAGTGGATGTTTAGGACACATGATTGGAAGTAAATCCCTACTATCAGAGTTTAAGAATGAGGTTGGCCCAAATGTTTCTTCTGGAGATGGCAACTTAGGAAAGATTTTGGGATATGGAAAAATCAAGCTTGGAAATGTTATCATTAAAAATGTAGCTCTAGTTGCAGGACTCGAGCATAATCTGATCAGTGTGAGTCAAATCCGTGACATAGGTTACCATGTGACTTTTCATGAAGAATGTTATGAAATTGTCAGCAAATCAGATGGCAAGGTTACAACGGTTGGTTATAAACATGGTAATTTATATTTAACCAAGGTCTCCATAAATACTGATAATTCTAAAATATGTCTACTTAGTAGAGCATCTGTGGAAGACAGCTGGAACTGGCATAAGAGACTTTCTAATCTATATTTCAACAACATCGATGAACTGGTAAATAAAGATCTTGTGAGAGGATTTCCCAATATAGTATTTACTCCTGATGGATTATGTGACTTATGCCACAAAGCCAAATTAAGGAATTCATCTTTCAAGAGTAAAACCGAATCCTCAATTCTTGAACCGTATAACTTGCTTCATATTGATCTTTGTAGTCCAGTAAATGTAATGTCTATTGCAAAGAAGAGGTATGTACTTGTTATTATTGATGGGTATACAAGGTACTTATGGGTATATTTTCTGCACACCAAGGATGAGTCACCATCCATTCTTCTTGATCATGTGAGAGAACTGGAAAAAGGATCAACTCATAAAGTAAAGATCATTAGAAGTAATAATGGAACTGAATTCAAGAACAACACTATGGAAGAATTTCTGCAAATACAAGGGGATCAAACATGAATTCTCTGCCCCCGGAACTCCACAGTAAAATGGAGTTGTTGAAAGAAAGAACAAAACTCATCCTAACCAGCTTACTAAATTTGATCTAAAAGGTGATGAAGGCATTTTTGTTGGATATCCACTGTCAACAAAACTTTTCAGAGTTTATAATCTGAGAATAAAGGTGGTCATGGAATCTATTCATGTGTCTTTTACTGACAAGAATATTGCAGGTTTAGAAGACGTAGATTGCCGTGAAGAGTTGTGATTTGAAAATGAAGTACCATATGCTAAATAGTTAAATCTTATTGATCTGACAAATCTTGATACTACAAATTCTGATGTCACTCTAAACTCTGATGAGCCACATGTCAGTGACAACTCTGAAAATACTGAGGCACATATTGAGGGGTGGCAATATGAATCATATCAAGAGTCAAGTAATCCAAATCAAGGAACATTAGTAGATACTCCATTAGACTCTGATTCCTCAAATACTGATGAAGCAAATACTGATAGTACTAGAAATACTGATTCAGGGGGAGCTTCAGGAAATAATGATGGTACAAGACAGAGTGGGACTAGAGACTTCATGGATCAAGGGGGAGGTTCTTCTTCAAGAAGTCAACTTTCTTCTCCAAGAAAATGGACTAAGTCACACACACTTGACTTAATCATTGGAAATCCTGATAGCGGTGTAAAGACCAGAAAATCCTCTCAAATGATTGTCTTTATTATTCTTTTCTATATCAAATTGAACCTAAGAAAGTTGAGTTCGAGGTATGATCAGGAGTCGCGTGTTTGTAATTAGTTTTTGGGGGAGATTTCCAGGTAGATTATTTTGGGACGCTTGACTAGTACAAGGGTTTATAATAATCTGTAAAACTAAATAGACTTATAGGTTATAATAACATTTGGTTTGTAGTAATACACATGCTCCATACAATAACATGTGATTAATCCAATTGCATGCAAGGGGTCATATTTATTACTTTATTCCGTTGTGCATATTTTACTATTGTTTATCGGTTAGTATAACGACTCGTATATTTCTGTAACATTTAAATATGTAATTATTGCGTAGATAATTAATAAAGAAGTTATAGTATTTATGGTCTCTGTGTTTAATTATTATTGTTTATATGTGATTGCTGGTTTGCGTGATGTGTTTTTATGATTAGCTGGTGCACAATGTTATTTTTATTTCACTTTTAAAAAGTAATTTTATGACAATTCTATTTCCAAAATTATTTGGGTAGTCTCCAAAATTGTTTTTATGATTTTATAATCTTGCTAATTATTTTAGGGATTTTACAAAATTTACAAATCAATATTTTGTTATTTATTTATTCTTCAATGATTTTCTGAATTCATTTAAATTGTAAAATCCATATTTAATTCTTGGATTCTTCAAAAATTATGAAACTCATATTTTATTATGTTTACAATATTCTGAGAATTTAAAAATTATTCTGGTAATTTTCGAGATTAATTTTACTCACGTGCTCTTTCGTTATTTCATTTAATGCGGGTATAAGTTGTGTGTGTAAAGTGCTTTAAAAATTATGAAAATTTTATTTTTATTAACTTCCGAATATTTCGAGAATTCTGGTATAAATTTTGTAAAGTTTTTGGGATGTTTTAGCCAGTAGCTGGTACGTTATTTTAGTCAGGAACGAACCAACATTTTTGTAAAAGCAGGGCAGAGACACGTGTCAAATGGTGGTTTCTTCTGTTGATACGTGGCTGCAGTTGGGTTAATCTAATAAAAAAAGAAAGAAAGAGGAGGAAACCTCCCCCTTCCCCTGTTCTTGACCCCGTTCGTCTCTCTCTCTCTCTCTCTCTCAGAATCTCTCTGACTCTCTCTCAAATCTCTTCTTCCCTCTCTCTGTAACACTCTCTTCTCACCTCTCTTTCTTCTCTCTTTCTTCCCTTTCCTCGTTTTCTTTTTCTTCCATCGTTGTTCTGCTGATTTCCGGCCGCCGCCTTCGGTTTCCGGTGGGTTCCGTTTGTGTCCGTCCTTCTATATACATACAGTGTTATTTATATGTGCATGTGTGTGTTTATGTGTGTGTGAGTGTGTGTGTGTCGTGCGTGCGGTGGCGCATGCGGTGGTGTGTGTGCCTGTTTATACAGTGTTGTGCTGTGTTGGTTTGGTTGTATCTTTGGCCCTGTTGTTCGGTTACTGATTTGCAAATTTTGATTTTCTGCAGAATTTCGTTGAGTGATTTCGTGATATTAAATACGGTGGGTGCGGAAAATGATTTTTTTTAAAAAGAATCGGTGAAATTATTTGGAAACCCGTATATTTTCGGGCACCAATAATTTTGCCGCCGCGCGCGATTAATTTTTACGAGCGCGCGATGGACGGTGATGACCCTGTTCTGAGTCCTAAATATTTTAATAAATAAAATTTGTATAAATTGTTTTCGGGACTAAAAATTTAGTTATGAGACGATTTGAATTGATTTTGTTGGGATTTGACATCGATTGATGTTTCGACGGGTAGGCCTATAAACAAAGGAGTCGCTGTCCAAATTTTTCTAAAAATTACCTTAAATTATAAATCGAGTATATATATCTCATTTAATACAAATTAACCCCTGATTGTTATATGCACTATTATCGTGTATATGTTATTGTTATTAATATGCATGCGAGTCGGGAATTATGTCGTTGGGTAATTAATTAGTGAGGAAAGTCAAGCATAATCGGTTGTTTAACCTAGGTTGTTTCGATTTCGTAGGTTCGAGTCAAAGGACCCAGTAGTTGAAGTCAATTAGAGTTAAGCCAGAGTTAGTGCAAAGCTTCGCAAGGCAAGTACCCCTGAACTAATCTTTTACAGTTCAGTATATATGAATAGTTGTTGATTTAAATTATGTAATGGAACAGAATATTTTAAGTTATGTATTCCCCGTATTTAAATATGTTTTACTGAATGAGGTTTTGGGGAAAAAGTAACTTCTGAAAATGCCTATCTCTAGATTGTGATTAAAATTAAAAAGGGATTTTTTTTAGAATGTGTGCTGTAATCGTTTAAAAAGAGATAGGTGTAAATGATTTTGGAAACTGGATAAAAATAAATCAGATATTGGATGGTCAGTGGCGTAAGAGGTCCGTTATTAGGTAACGGCCCAACATGGTTGCGTAAGAGGCTAAGTCGGACGCGCGCACTGGTAGGCCGCTTAGTCCAGCATGACAGAGACCTAGCTAGTCTCTGAGTTCCAGAATGAAATTTGTGGTGGGATAGACTGATCAGCTGTCCCCAGAATTCATCCTCTTTTATATTTGATAAAGGTTTAATGGTTCCCGAAACGGAACAAATGGTTTATAGTCCCCATAACGGGACATGTGATTTACGAGTCCAGTAATGGACAGTGGTTTTGGAAAGGAAATAGCATGCTAAAATTGAACTCTGGTATTTTTACACAACATACTACAGATGATGTTATTTTGCAAAGCATGCTAGTTTTGATATTCAGTTTATACCTGTTTTACGGATTTTTCGTATATCAGTTTAATATATGTTCCTATATTGTTTTATACATCCTGTTACTGGTTATTCATATAGAGGTACTGTTGAGCAATGGATTGCTCACCCTTGCAGCTTATTTTGTATTTATTTGTTGCAGATTTCTAGAAGACCAGGTCAGCGTAGAGTGTCAGCCTCCGGTCCCGGCTCCTCTGAGGTAGTTTGTATCAGACCCTGAAGTCTGATGAGTTGCTGTAATAAGTGAGGATGTCTGGTTTTGAATAAGTTAGTGCATGTGTTGTAACCTAAATAATACTTGAACCTGTCTCGGCTCCTGGTTGGGGTCGTGTATTATAATAAAATATATTTAGTAGTTTTTTTGTTATAGTTTAGCATATTTTTGGTGACGTTAGCCCCTGACCCCGGGGTTGAGGCCGTCACAGTTTGTATCAGAGCTACAGGTTCAAGTCCCTAATTTAGGTTAAGAGTTGAGTCAGTAAAGTGTAGGAAGTATGTCCTATAGTGTGAGTCAGCAACTTATGTCGAGGAGCAACCTTAAGTGTCACTCGAGGGTTCCGACGGCGTTACCCTGGCATCTATTAATATTTTAATAGACTTGCCCTAACCTTGTTATGTGTTTCCTGTATATTGTTATGATTGGCAGTGGACTATAGTGATCTCCAGTTCTCCTTCTCGGGGAAACCCGTCAGACTCAGATTATTCAGATTCTGAGCGGACCTTGGATATTGTAGCCGAGGAGACTCCCATGCCTCCTCCACCTATTCCTCCAGTTGTATCAGGAGGTGTGTCAGGACCTAGTATCCATTCTCGCTGGGTACGAAGGTCAGTGTCAGCTATTAGGGATTTCCGTCTAGGATGTGGTCCCAGTTCCTCCACCTCGAGACCACATGTTCTTTCCTCTGTTCCTTCAGGTGCATCCTCCCCAATCCCTTACCATGTTCACTGAGCGGTGAACCAGTCTTTGATCAGAGAGCAGAGCCCAGGGTTAGCAGCTCAGCTTGACCAGATTCCGGTCGGGCCTTTCCAGGGTATTCCTGTCCCTACCCCAGATGTGCAAGAGAGAGTACGATCATTGACTCAGGCTGTAGTAGAGAGAGCTCGGACCATTGACTGTTTCATTAGCTCCGAGTTTAGAGCTGTTCAGTACCAGGATCTCGTGAACTGGTTGGTATTTGAGTTAGGATCCATTGGTGGCAGTGGCAGTGGCTAGATTAGAATTGCTGCAGTGAGATACAGAGCGCGGAGTTAATTATAGGAGTTCTGTAGATGCTTTTCTTATGTATGTTTTCTATGTATTGTAGCTTATATTAGGCGGGGCTGCTATGACAGCCAATTTTGTTGTGTACTTAGTATATTATTAGTGTTGTACTGTAGTTGTTATATCGATTTGTACTGTTGTTGTACTATTATTTTCTGATGTTACGGTTGTAGGTTTTATTTTATTGTACTTTTGTTATTGTTGTTATTGTTATTGTTGTATTTGTTGCTGGATTTGTTGAATTTAGTTATGCATCATGGGTGGACCCCAAATAAACAAGGAAGGGAATATTTAATTGTGACCGCATTCTCCTGATGCATAAAGCTGTTGCTACCCGGGGGCACAATTTTCATATAAAACCTTTTTGTTGTGTTTCAGGAGAATGCCTCCCAACAAAAATTTCCCGTCCAATTCCTCCAGCAGGAACTCTGAAGGGGGCCCAGCCATGGATGGATTACTAGATTTGTTGCGCCAACAGTCTAATCAGATGGCTCAGCAGCAAGAACAATTCCAGCAGCAGCAAAAACAATTCCTACAACAGCAGCAATAACAGCAACAATTTATATAACAACAACATCAACAAATCCAACGACAGTTATAGCTTCAACAACAACCCCAGCCAAGAGAGTCGAACCAGACTGTTAGTTTCAAGTCTTTCCAGTCAGTTAAACCCCCAGAGTTTACGGGCGAGGTAGACCCGATTGCTGCTAGAATTTGGCTTAAAGAAATGGAGAAAGCCTTCACCGTTATTCAGGTGAGTGATGATTCTAAGTCAGATTATGCAAGTTATTCTCTTAAAGGTGAAGCAAGTTTTTGGTGGGAATCTGCGCGTGCCACAGAAGGAGAAGGCCCTGTTTCTTAGGCCAGATTTACGGAGTTGTTTCTAGAAAAGTATTTTCCAGATTGTTTGCAGAGTCAGTTGGAAGTAGAATTTTTGGAATTGAAGCAAGGAGAAAAGAGCGTGGCTGAGTATGAGGCCAAGTTTACGGAGTTGGCTCGACTATCCCCTGGATATGTGAACAATGAGATTCAGAAAGCTAAGAGATTTCAGCAAGGACTAAAGCTGGAAGTTCGTAGTGGAGTGGTGGCCCTATAACTTAAGACATATACCTCTGTAGTTCAAGCCGCCCTGGTGATTGAGAGTGATCAGAAGTTGGCCTCCAAGGAAAGGGGTGATCGGAAGAGAAAGTTTGAAGGTGGTACATGTAATGCAGACCAGGAGGAGTCTAGTCAGAAGTTCCCAAGGAAGTTTGGTCGGAATAAGAATAGGAGATTTAGAAGGCAAGGCATGGCTCAGACAAATTCCGGTGTCACCTCAGTTGCCTCCGCCTAGTCCAGTCAACCAGGCCAGTCGTGGATTGTAAGTTATGTGGTAAAAAGCATAGTGGTCAGTGTTGGAAGGATTTCCAGTGTTTTAAATGCGATAAAAAGGGTCATTATGCGTCAGAATGTAACCCAGGAAACATCAGAGTCACTTGCTTCAAGTGTGGTAAGGTTGGGAACATCTCCAGAAACTGCAACACGGCTACTCAAGGTAGTGTAGGAGGGAATGAATCTTAAGGACTAGCAACTAGCACAGCAAGAGCCAGAACCTTTAAAATGACCAAGAAATCTAATGCTCAAGATTCAGATGTGGTTGCAGGTACGCTTTCTTTAAATTCCGTGCCTGTTAAGGTTTTATTTGATTCGGGAGCATCTAAGTCTTTTATATCTAAAGAATGTGTAAGTAAAATGAATTTGATGTTGGAAAATCTAGATGAGCCCTTATCGATAGAGGTAGCTAATCAGGATAAAGTTTTAGTAAACTAGTTTTGCCCTAGATGTCAAATAGAAATTTGTGGGCATCTCTTTTTGGTGGATTTAATACCTTTTCAGTTAGGAGAGTTTGATGTAATTTTCGGAATGGATTGGTTGTCTCAGCATAAGGAAAATATTGATTGTAAGAAAAAGAAAGTTTTGTTATATTTAGAAGATGATAAAAGAATAGTTTATCAAGGACAGAAGCTTCTTTCTATCTTGGAAGCGAAGAGGTTATTAAGACAAGGATGTGAAGCGTATTTAGCCCATATTGTGGACACTGAGAAGAGAGTACCCAGATTGGAGGAGATTCCAGTAGTTAATGAATTTTCAGATGTGTTTCCAGACGAGTTACCAGGATTACCACCAGATCGGGAGATTGAGTTTTCTATTGATTTGATTCCAAGAGCAGAACCAGTTTCAAAGGCACCTTACCGTATGGCCCCAGTAGAAATGAAGGAACTAGCTAAACAACTCCAGGAACTTTTGGATTAAGGGGTAATTAGACCAAGTGTATCCCCGTGGGGCACGCCAGTGTTGTTTGTGAAAAAGAAGGACGGAAGCATGAGATTGTGTATTGACTACCGAGAATTGAATAAGGTAACCATCAAGAATAAGTATCCTTTACCCAGGATTGATGATTTATTTGATCAACTGAAGGGAGCATGTTGTTTTTCCAAGATCGACTTAAGATCGGGCTATCATCAGTTAAAGATCAAGCCTGAAGATATACCGAAGACTGCTTTTCGAACCAGGTATGGCCATTACGAGTTTCTAGTGATGTCATTTGGGTTGACTAATGCGTTAGCGGCTTTTATGGATTTAATGAACCAGGTGTATAAGGAGTACCTGGATAAGTTTGTTATTGTATTTATTTATGACATCCTCATCTACTCAAAGACCAAAGACGACCATGCCGGACATCTAAGGATTGCATTACAAAGGTTGAGAGAAAAACGATTATATGCTAAGTTCTCAAAGTGTGAATTTTGGTTGGAGGAAGTCCAGTTTTTAGGTCACATAGTTGGTAAGGATGGTATTAAGGTAGACCCTGCAAGGATTGAAGTGGTATCCAGATGGGAACAACCGAAGACCCCAACGGAAATTAGAAGTTTTCTTGGATTAGCAGGCTATAACCGAAGATTTGTGAAGGACTTTGCCAATATTGCAACCCCGTTGACCAAGCTGACCTGGAAGAATGAGAGATTTGTTTGGACGGAAAAATGTGAAGAAAGCTTCCAAGAGCTAAAGAAAAGACTAGTGACAGCACCAGTGTTAGCATTACCAGATGAAACCGGGAATTTCGTAATTTATAGTGATGCTTCTCCTAAAGGATTAGGCTGTGTGCTAATGCAACATGATAAGGTTATTGCGTATGAGTCTAGGCAGTTAAAGCCCCATGAGCAGAAATATCCAGTTCATGATCTTGAGTTGGCGGCTATAGTGTTTGCTTTGAAGTTATGGCGTCATTACTTGTACGGAGAGAAATGTGATATCTACACGGATCATAAAAGCTTAAAGCACATATTCACCCAAAAAGACTTAAATATGAGACAAAAGAGATGGTTGGAGTTGATTAAGGACTATGACTGTTCAATTAATTATCACCCAGGTAAGGCTAATGTGGTAGCTGATGCCCTAAGTAAAAAAAGAGAAATTGAATATGGCCCGTATCGTGAATGAATTAGCCCGGGACTTAGAAAAGATGGAAATCGAAATTCGAGTATCAGGTGAAGATCGGGAAACGCTATACGAGATTACTTTCCAGCCAGCGTTAATGGAAAAGATTAAAAGATGTCAAGAAGGAGTTATGGAACGAAAATTGGAAGATCTAACAGGAGAAGAATTATGTACTCAAAAGGATAACCACGGTCTATATAAGTTTTCCTCTCGCATCTGGATTCCTAATGTAGCAGAACTGAAGAATGAAATATTGCATGAAGCGCACAATTCTAGGTTTTTTATTCACCCTGGTAGCACGACGATGTACCAAGATTTAAAGAAGCACTTCTGGTGGCCAGGAATGAAGAAAGAGATTGTGGAGTGGGTTAGCAAGTGTCACGTGTGTCAGAGGGTAAAAGCAGAGCACCAAAGGCCCAGTGGATTGTTGCAGCCTCTAGAGATTCCACAATAAATAGGGGAAGAAATTGCAATGGATTTTATGGTAGGCTTGCCAACGACAAGATCGAATCACGATGCCATTTGGGTGATCATTGATAGATTGACCAAGTCAGCGCATTTCCTCCCGATTAATGAAAAGTATTCTCTGGAAAAGCTAGTTAAAATATATTTAGATGAGATAGTTGCCAAGCATGGGGTACCTGTGTCTATAGTATCGGATCGAGATCTAAGATTTCATTCAAGGTTTTGGATAAAGTTTCAAGAGTGTTTAGGAACAAAATTAAATATGAGCACCACTTATCATCCTCAAACTGATGGCCAAAGTGAAAGAACGATTCAGATGATCGAAGATATGTTAAGGGTATGCACTTTGGATTTCAAGGGAAGTTGGGATGATCATTTACCGTTAATAAAATTTTCCTATAATAACAGCTACCACGCCAGCATTGGAATGCCACCCTACGAAGATTTATATGGATGAAAGTGTAGATCACCTCTATATTGGGATGAGGTAGGAGAAAAGAAAGTGTTAGGACCTGAATTAGTACAGCAAACCAAGGAAGCAGTGGGGTTAATTCGAAAAAAATTGGAAGCCGCTCAGAATAGACAAAAAAAGAATGCATATTTGCATCGAAAGGACATAAGTTTTGAAATAGGATCATTGGTATTACTAAAAGTTTCGCCATGGAAGGGATTGGTTCGATTCGGTCAGAAAGGTAAAATGAGTCCGAGATATATAGGACCATTCGAAGTTTTGAAGCAAATAGGAAAAGTTGCATACGAAATAGCTTTACCCCCGCAGTGGCAGCATATCCATAACGTATTTCATGTGTCCATGTTGAAGCCTTACATTCCTGCCTCGAATCAAGTAATTGAATATGAACCGATCGAGCTTCAATCGGATTTATCCTATGTGGAGCAGCCAATCCAGATATTAGACTGTAAGGAGCATGTACTTAGGAATAAATCTATCCCTATAGTTAAAGTACTTTGGAGAAACCCTAGGGTAGAAGAGTCTACCTGGGAACTAGAATCATATATGCTTGACAAATATCCTCACTTATTTAATTAGTAGAGATTCTGAGGACATAATCCTTTTTAAGGGGGGGAGGATATAACGACGCGTATATTTCTTTAATATTTAAATATGTCATTATTGCGTAGATAACTAATAAAGAAGTTATAGTATTTATGGTCTCTGTGTTTAATTATTATTGTTTATATGTGATTGCCGGTTTGCGTGATGTGTTTTTATGATTAGCTGGTGCACAATGTTATTTTTGTTTCACTTTAAAAAAGTGATTTTATGACTATTCTATTTCCAAAATTATCTGGGTTGTCTCCAAAATTATTTTTATGATTTTATAATCTTGCTAATTATTTTAGGGATTTTACAAAATTTAAAAATCAATATTTTGTTATTTATTTATTCTTCAATGATTTTCTGAATTCATTTAAATTGTAAAATCCATATTTAATTCTTGGATTCTTCAAAAATTATGAAACTCATATTTTATTATGTTTACAATATTCTGAGAATTTAAAAATTATTCTGGTAATTTTCGAGATTAATTTTACTCACATGCTCTTTCGTTATTTCATTTAATGCGGGTATAAGTTGTGTGTGTAAAGTGCTTTAAAAATTATGAAAATTTTATTTTTATTAACTTCCGAATATTTCGAGAATTCTGGTATAAATTTTGTAAATTTTTCGGGATGTTTTAGCTAGCTGGTACGTTATTTTAGTCAGGAACGAACCAAAATTTTTGTAAAAGCAGGGCAGAGACACGTGTCAAATGGTGGTTTCTTCTGTTGATACGTGGCTGCAGTTGGGTTAGTCTAATAAAAAAAGAAAGAGGAGGAAACCTCCCCCTTCCCCTGTTCTTGACCCCATTCGTCTCTCTCTCTCTCTCGGAATCTCTCCGACTCTCTCTCAAATCTCTTCCTCCCTCTCTCTGTAACACTCTCTTCTCACCTCTCTTTCTTCCCCTTCCTCGTTTTCTTTTTCTTCCGCCGTTGTTCTGCGGATTACCGGCCGCCGCCTTCGGTTTCCGGTGGGTTCCGTTTGTGTTCGTCCTTATATATATACATACAATGTTATTTGTATGTGCATGTGTGTGTTTATGTGTGTGTGAGTGTGTGTGCACAGTGTATGCGTGTGTGTGTGTGTTGTGCTTGTGGTGGCGCGTGTGGTGGTGTGTGCGCGTGTTTGTGCAGTGTTGTGTTGGTTTGGTTATATCTTTGACCCTGTTGTTCGGTTACTGATTTGCAAATTTTGATTTTCTGCAGAATTTCGTTGAGTGATTTCGTGATACTAAATTCGGTGGGTGCGGAAAATGATTTTTTTTAAAAAGAATCGGTGAAATTATTTGGAAACCCGTATATATTTTCTGGCACGAATAATTTTGCCGCCGCGCGCGATGAATTTTTGGGAGCGCGCGGTGGACGGTGATGACCCTGTTCTGAGTCCTAAATATTTTAATAAATAAAATTTGTATAAATTGTTTTCGGGACTAAAAATTTAGTTATGAGACGATTCGAATTGATTTTGTTGGGATTTGACGTCGATTGATGTTTCGACGGGTAGGCCTATAAACAGAGGAGTCGCTGTCCAGATTTTTCTAAAAATTACCTTAAATTATAAATCGAGTATATATATCTCGTTTAATATAAATTAACCCCTGATTGTTATGTGCACTATTATCGTGTATATGTTATTGTTATTAATATGCATGCGAGTCGGGAATTATGTCGTTGGGTAATTAATTAGTGAGGAAAGTCAAGCATAATCGGTTGTTTAACCTACATTGTTTCGATTTCGTAGGTTTGAGTCAAAGGACCCTGTAGTTGAAGTCAATTAGAGTTAAGCCAGAGTTAGTGCAAAGCTTCGCAAGGCAAGTACCTCTGAACTAATCTTTTATAGTTCAGTATATATGAATAGTTGTTGATTTAAATTATATACTGGAACAGAACGTTTTAAGTTACGTATTCCCCATATTTAAATATGTTTTACTGAACGAGGTTTTGGGGAAAAAGTAACTTCTGAAAATGCCTATCTCTAGATTGTGATTAAAATTAAAAAGGGATATTTTTTAGAATGTGTGTTGTAGTCATTTAAAAAGAGATAGGTGTAAATGATTTTTGAAACTGGATAAAAATAAATCAGATATTGGATGGTCAGTGGCGTAAGAGGTCCGTTATTAGGTAACGGCCCAGCATGGTTGCGTAAAAGGCTAAGTCGGATGCGCGCACTGGTAGGCCGCTTAGTCCAGCATGACAGAGACCTAGCTAGTCTCTGAGTTCCGGAACGAAATTTGTGGTGGGATAGACTGATCAGCTGTCCCTAGAATTCATCCTCTTTTATATCTGATAAAGGTTTAATGGTTCCCGAACGGAACAAATGGTTTATAGTCCCCGTAACGGGACAGGTGATTTACGGGTCCAGTAATGGATAGTGGTTTTGAAAAGGAAATAGCATGCTAAAATTGAACTATGGTATTTTTACACAGCACACTACAGATGATGTTATTTTGCAAAGTATGCTAGTTTTGATATTCAGTTTATACCTATTTTACGGATTTTTCGTATATCAGTTTAATTCAGTTCCTATATTGTTTTATACATCCTATTACTAGTTATTCATATAGAGGTACTGTTGAGCAATGGATTGCTCGCCCTTGCAGCTTGTTTTGTATTTATTTGTTGCAGATGTCTAGAAGATCAGGTCAGCGTAGAGTGTCAGCCTCCGGTCCCGGCTCCTCTGAGGTAGTTTGTATCAGACCCTGAGGTCTGATGAGTTGCTGTAATAAGTGAGGATTTCTGGTTTTTAATAAGTTAGTGTGTGTGTTGTAACCTAAATAATACTTGAACCTGTCTTTGCTCCTGGTTGGGGTCGTGTATTATAATAAAATATATTTAGTAGTTTTTGTTATAGTTTAGCGTATTTTTGGTGACGTCAGCCCCTGACCCCGGGGTTGAGGCCGTCACAGTTAGTGACTCCCAAATCTAGACCCCGGATTTGAGAGCGTCATATGTTGACATCAGAGCTCAGGTTATGGTCACTGAAACAGGCTTAGGTGTCTTAAGTAATTTATTGGAAGATCACATAAGATAAGCCCGTGTAGTTTAACTCTTATCGAGTTGAGATTAAGGGGTTGGTCTGGCCTATAGTTAAGTTGTTCTGGTTTCTTATTTTGGCATTCAGCAATAGGCATTTGTGCTATTGTTTTGTTGTTATTGAGTTTCTGAGAATAGTGAGAAGGTATTAAAGAGTTTGGAAGGTTGTGTTGCAACCATATCCACCATTTGTTGGTTTATTTGAGAATTGTTGAGCAAGAGTTGGATGGTTTTGATAATTCTTTGTTAATTTTCTTTATGTTATTATTCTTTGAGATAGTTAGTAGGATTATGTGATAAACATGTCGCATGTGTTAATATGTTAGCAAGTTATAATAATTTGGAAGGGAGTTAATGCATGAGAATTTTGATATGCTAAAGGATTGCTTATTTGACACTATACTTGACGGATTATTATATATATTTTTTGTTTTCTTACCATAATAATGACACCGAAGAAGAAGAGTAAGTCAGCAGAGGATTGTACTGAAAGTCGTACAGATCCAATGATTGTCCAGATGTTGGGACTGATGCAGCAATAGGTGTTGCATCTAACACAGCAACCAGCAGCTCCACCTGCGGTGACTTTAAGAATTTTCAAGATATAAATCCACCGGAGTTTAAGAGAAGTGATGACCCCATGGAAGCCAATGCATGGCTTAAAGAAATTGAGAAAGCTTTTGACTTAGTCAGAGCAGGAGTGAAACAGAAGACTAAATTTTCCAGTTACTTTCTGAAAGTGAGGCAAACTATTGGTGGAAATCCAAGCGAGTGTTGGAAGGAGGTGAGTTTGTGACTTGGGAAAGGTTTACAGAGCTATTTTTGGAGAAGTATTTCCAGAGGTATATGAAGAATCGAATGGAGATCAAGTTCTTGAGTCTGACACAGGGTGATCTTATTGTCGCGGAATATGAGGCCAAGTTTACTTAATTGGCGAGGATTGTTCCAGATCAAGTTGATACAGATGAAAAGAGAGCAAGAAGATTTGAACAAGGGCTAAAATTTTGGATTCAGAATAAAGTGGCCATGTTTGAGTTGACTTCATATATGGCAGTGGTTCAGAAAGCAATGGTGATTGACAGTAGGAATGACACGTCTCGGAGAGAAAAGGAAAATAGAACCCTCAGGAGCAGGTCAGCAGAAAGGTAATTTCCAGGTTCGTTTTAATAGAAGGCCAAAGTTTTAGGGTATCAAATATGTAACGCCCTCCAAACCCGGGGTATAGATCTGGGGGTTACTAGCTAATTACCAAACTTGTACAACATGTATAGTAATTAAACAGATATATCTAACCCCTTTAATTTCTAACTAGGATCTTTTTAGGTTAAAGTATGAAAACAAGAACCACAATCTAACTTTATTACATACCAAATTTAAAATTTAACAAACTCTCTTTATTACAAACCATTATCTAACAAGTTTTAAATTAAATTCATCTTTATTCAAACACACACATTATCTATCTACACTACACCTGCTCAAGTAACTCAAAGCTTTCATCCTGAATTGGGATCATCACTCTTGGTATGAGAAGGTCCTGCGGCTTGACTCATTTCTTTACCACGCGAGTCTTGATAGGTTTCATTTTCCTACTTAACTGAAAAAATGAGGTGAATAGTAACAAAAAGGGGTGAGCCATAAGTTGCTCAACAAGCCCATAATATAACAACAGTTTTATTATAAATTAAATGAACATGTAACTTGGTTACATATGCAAAGATATACCCTCGCAACAAAGAACAAAGGCCATTATCGGCGAGTATCAATAAACTAAACTAGACACAATTTCATACTTATATCTTGCTGATTCGCCAGGATACAGTGCAGATTCATTTCTCAATGTATAGATCCATTCGGGTACCCAAGCTCTACGGCCCAACACAAGGATCTGGTTAATTCCCGATCCTTAGGATCAAGTATAACCTGACCCTAATCGTCACCATCCAGTTCACCGATGAGCAACCGAAACAATTGATATGTTTTGATGTATCCCAACATCGAAATATATCAGGATATATGTATATTTATATATACTATTAGAATATAAATAAAGGATTCAACGGATTAGGAGAAATCAGGAATCGAAATGAAATATGAAATAAGTCTTGATAATTGTGTGTCAGTGATTGTGAAAAAGGATTATTAGTGCGTAATTGCGATAAGAATTAAAAAGTACTTCACTATTATGAAATTAGAATAGGGGAAAAACTTGCCTTTCGTGCAATCTACCACAAGTACTTCACTTTCCTCTATCACCAGCTTGATTCGCCTCGTTGGCTTTGTCTCTATCAAAGAAATAGGCTTATTTAGTCATCTCTTATCTCAATTACGTCTTAAACTGACTTCACATAGCCCTTATCGTCTACCCATACACGTATAATTAGCTTTTATAGTAATTAATAACAATTAGGACTCGATTGACCACATAATTCACATAACATTTAAGTCATATAGTCATTCTAGGTTTAAAATAGTTTTTAGAATCGAAATTGACTCGTTATTCGTTTCACTGAACAATATCTGACTAGTTTCCTATTTTTCGGGATTTACTAGGTTCGTCTCTATACGTAATAAGGCTTATACATAAATAAATATCGAAAGTCAGCTCGCTTCTAAAAGAAATTAGGATATAAAACTATTTTTTTATGAAAACAATTCATTTTTCTGAGTCGAAGGGCTTTCGTTTCGCTCAAATCGGATAAACGGTTCAATTATTACTCAATAAATATAGATAAATTTATTATTCAATATAAATAATTGTTCGCAATTATTGAACCCTAAAAATATTTTTAAATAATTATTTGGGAAAAATCACAATTAAAAATGATTTTTCCATATTTTTTAAAATTGAAATTAATTTATTATGATTTATTGAATATTATTTGATTAATTATCAAAATAAATAATCATTTTTAAATATAAATAAATAATAAATAATTATGATTGTTAGAAAATTTTTCAGAATTATTTATAATATAAATCAATTAATTAAATTATTAATTTATTAATTTATAAAATAAATAAAAACTGATTTTATAATTAATAAAAATATAAATATAAATAATTTTCCAAAAACATTTGTCAGAAATGGAATTTCTGACAAATCAGATCAAGCACGGGTCAATACACGGATCAAACGGGTCAAAATCCGGGTCGTGAAGAACACGACGGATTTTTCCCAAAATCCGGCCACCGGAGCAGATTCTGGCATGCTTGATTCAATTCTAATCACCTACATCAACCTATCTCCGGCCAAAACGAATTACAAACATCCCGTAATCTCCATCTCCGGTGAAATCTATCAAAACTTCGGGTAAACATCAATTTAACGATTCTGTACATGAAACTTCACGTTCTATAGTTCAAATTAAAGCTTATGAACTCTACAATCAAACCCATAACATCTCAGGAACCAAATATTCATCAAACTCAAAAATGTATAATTCAAAAATTGACATAAACCCTAATAATCAAATACACTTATTTAAGAATCGTTTGTAAACTACCATGAATCGATCAGAAATAATCATATGAAGCTATACCAATCATCAAATCATCCTAATAATCCTAGAATTAAAAAGACCCAAATCAAACATAAACCCTAGAAATCGAAAATCAAAAATAAAGAATCAAAACATGAAATTGATAGCAGAAATAAAAAGAACAGATCAAAATCTTTGATTTGAGTACTCGAATCACTCGATTTGGTATAGAAATCAAATCAAGATCAACGTTTGATTGTGCAACCCGAACCCGAATATCCGACCCGAATTTTAGAGAATTTTGATAATTTTTCTGATTTTTAATTATTAAATATAATTTATTAAATAAAAATTAGGCTATTTATAGTAGGTAAAATAATACTCCTACTTAAAATTAAGGCCCTACTTATACATCTACTAAAATTAATGGGCCCCTAATTTTATAATTTTGAGTATTAATTATTAATTTTTAAATATTTAATATATACAATATATATGCCAAAAATTCCCAAAAATTGTGAATAATTCAAAAATACAAAGAAATGATATAAATCAAACTCCTATAATTTTATAAAAATAAAAATATGATTTTTGTGGGGGTTTTAACACCCAATGGGGCCCGAAAAAGTCATTTTTCGCGAAATAAGAAAATTTATAAAATATCTAGATGTTCAGAATAACACGATGGTATAGGCCGTTCTATGGAAAATAAGGTCAATTATTTTATATGAAATATTATCTATTAAAACATAGTTCGGGTCGCATGACTTTTAATACGAAAGCTTTTAATACAAAATAAAATATCCGAAAAATACCCGGAAAATAGTTTGGGTTTTATACTTAATTACACATAAATGACATAATAAAGTACACAATTTATCTTTATTATGATATATTACAAGCGTAATTTCCCAATCGTTACATCATTCCCCCCTTAATAAGATTCTGTCCTCAGAATCTCGCTAAGAAAATAACTGGGGAAAATTTTCTAGCATTTCACTTTCAAGTTCCCAGGTTGATTCTTCAACCATAGGATTTTTCCACAAAACTTGTACTAAAGGTACAGACTTATTCCTCAATACTCTTTCCTGCCGATCTAGAATTCTTAATTGGAGCTCTATGTAAGACAAATCAGGTTGAATATCTATCACCTCATATTCTATTACATGTCTAGAATCAGGATTATATTTTTTAAGCATCGATACGTGAAACACATTGTGAATATGCATATGAGGCGGTAAGGCTAACTCGTAAGCAACTTTCCCGACTTTCTTCAAAATTTCAAATGGACCAACGTATCGTGGTTTCAGTTTACCCTTATTGACAAATCTAGTCAATCCTTTCCATGGGATACTTTGAGTAATACATGCTCCCCTTCCTGGTAGTCCATAACCTTTATGGCTTGATCTTCATATTTACGTTGTCGATTATCCGCTGCTTCGAGTCACTTTTGGATAAGTTCTATCTTTTCCTTGGTTTGCTGAATTAATTCTGGACCTAAAATTTTGCGTTCACCCACTTCATCCCAATACACATGAGATCTATATTTCCTTCCATATAAAGCTTCATAAGGTGGCATTCCAATGCTTGCATGGTAGTTGTTGTTGTAAAAAAATTCTACTAGTGGTAAATGCTCGTCCCAACTGCCTTCAAAATCAATTGCACAAACACATAACATATATTCAATTGTTTGGATAGTTCTTTCACTTTATCCATCCATTTGTGGATGATAAGCGCTAATCGTATTTAGTTTGGTACCAAGGCATTCTTGAAATTGTCTCGAGAATCTTTAATTGAAATATGGATCTCGATCTAATACGATGGATACAGAAACGCCATGTCGCATCACGATTTCTTTAAGAAATAAGTGCACTAACTTTTCAAGCGAAAATCTTTCGTTTATCGGTAGAAAATGTGCTGACTTCGTTAATCTGACGATGATCACCAAAATTGCTTCATGATTTACTTTGGTCCTTGGAAGTCCTACCACGAAAACCATTGCTAAATATTCCCATTTCCATTCTGGAATATCCAGTGGCTGTAGTAATCCACTTGGACGTTGGTGTTCTGCTTTGACTCAGCGGCACGTGTAGCATTTACTTACCCATTCCACTATCTCTGTAATTACTCCAAAATTTTGGACTTTTTGTAACCCTTATGAATAGTGATTTTGTTGATTATGCTGAATAAGAAAACTTTTCATGCCACACCTTGTAGAGGTTCTTTTATTGTTATTCTGAGATCTTATTAGTACTCTATATGGTATATAAGTGTATGTAAAGATCGTCAGAATCCAAATTCGAACACTTTGATTTTTCCCGAAAATCCACCAGATACCGAAAGAATTGAGTATAAGGTAACAGGATAAAAAGGATTTAAATTCAAGGATTTAAATTCAAGGATTATAAGAGAGGATCATAAAAGGAATATAATGTATTGAGAAAGGTTAAGGAAACCCAGGTAATAAGATCCCGGGTATGATCCCTCAAACGATAAACGAGAACGAAAGTTAAGCGAACTGTATAACAGATCAGCGGTCATTAGCCAAGTAATTAGGAGTTAATCAAAGAGGTTAGTGATGATGATGTCATCACACCAACAAGAGAAGGACAAGTGTAACAAGATGACATAGAAGGATGACATAAGCATGACCAAAAAGGGAAGGAAGTGTTGGTTGATTATAAACCACACAAATTTTACCATGGTTAAAAGGTAATCAAACAAAATAAAGGAAACAGCCAAGCAAAACAAATAAAAACACAAAACACAAAGTTGACCTTCATTATCCAACAAGAAAGCTCTCGGCCTTCCTTCATTTTCAAGGAGAAAAAAATCAAAATCCAAGATCCAAGCATTGTTAAATCATGAGGTAATTATCCAAGGTTCCTTGTACATAGATATAGATATCCTATGAATCTAAGCTTCAAATTCCTTCACAATCTCTTCCTATAATTCATGGAAGAAGAGAGTGAATAGTGTTTTTCAAGAACTTGAAATTTTGATCTTGTGTTTTTGTTTAGATAAAGCTTTAGTAAGGATTTTCCAAGGTTGTTTCAAGCTCATTAGTTACTCCTACTCACAAGGAAGGTATAATCTCTTAACCTAGCATTATTATTGAATGTTAAGAGCTTATTATGAGTAGTATAGTTCATGAGAGGCATGATTATTGAATATTTAGAGATTGGTTGGTTTTGTAATATTTTTGGAGTGGTAAATCTTGATGATTAGTTAATGAACTCAAGTAAGCTCTTAGTTCATGATTGAGAAGTAGTATAAATTGGAAATATTGAGTTTTTGGGGCTGTTGTAGTAAAGAATGGATGAAGTTTGGTTGTAGTGGTGATTGTGGGTTGAATTGTGAATTGATTGGAATGGTTTAAATTTGGTAATCGCGTAAACATAGTTGTCGTAATGTCCGATTTACTTTAGACTGTTTTGGTTCTTAACATCAGGACCCGAGAACTCGCTGTTAGGTTTTGACCATTACCATGATTAGATAGTTCATGTTACGAGCTTCGTTTTGATATGTGGTTCGCTTGAATCCGATGTACGGTTTAGGAGAAACGACCGTTTTAAGTAACAGCATTTCACGACCGAACCATTACCCCTCGCCTTACTTTAAAACCTTGGTTAAGGACCTTAAATGACTAATTGGAGTATGAAAGAATTATGTAAAGTGGGCTAGGCAGTTGGTAGAGTACTCGCGAAAGAATCGCCTTAAAATTCTTAATGGTTAATTTATTAAAAATGGTGGAGTCGAGGGTACTCGAATGACTTATGTGATTCGTTAAGCGTAGAAGTGGCCATAAGCGAACGTTAGGGTTCAATTGGTTAAAGTCTAGTTTCTTAAGCGATCGGGGTTTAATTCCGACTTATGTTGTTGTTCATAGGTTATCGGACCCACTCTAAGCTTAAGTCTATCCGGGAACACTCAGGCAAGTTTTCTACCCATTATACTGTTATTGTGATGTATATATGTATATGCATTATCTTGTGATAGATGCATGATGGTTAATTAGCAAATCTTGCAATATATTAGAGCATGCTGATATGGGATATATGCATGTCTATTTCGTAATCTTGATATCTATCTGTTGATTCCAATGCTTATAGTTGCATAATACCTATGCTAGAGATAAGCAATAGTTGCGTATACCCTTAGTATATATAATAACTCGAATTTTTGAGACCCTGTAAAACGTTTAATGAATAGTAACCCTGACAGACGGGAAAAACTTTTGACCCCACACTATATAGTGCATAAGAAAATGAGTTTCGGAATCGATATTACAACTATACGTACCAAATGAGTGTATGTAAACGCTATTAGTTTTCAAAGAAAACGAACTTTGAAAAACGACCGTAATTACGACTTATCAAGGACTACGGGAATCACAATATAATTACGACTTATTTAAGGTTCATGTTTAAGATCCATTTAGTGGGTGTTAGTAAACCTAGCTTACTAAGTGTTGTTGATGAAATCTTGATGATTAAGCTAAGTAGATTTAAGGTTGGTTGTTGTTGCCTCAAGAACATGATGTTCTTGAGAGGAGTTTGTGTGTTGATGATGATATGATGATTGTTGGCGGTTGTGTTGATAGTTAAGACGTAAACGAAACCCCGATTGTAAACGTAACTTCGTTAAAACCAACAAACCGTAACTTTAAGTTTCTGCAGAAAGTCTCGAAGTTGTAAACTGTAGATTCTTGCTAAATAACCTTGATTTAAGATAGAAAATGTTATAAGGATCGTTTAGGCGCTTGAATCGCTTAATTCCGATTTACGGATCAAAAGTTATGATCGTTTTAGTAAAAGTGTTTTACGCGACAAAAACTGCTACGAATCACAAACTTTGAAAATAAAAAGGATAGACTTAAAAGTATTCATAAATCATGAAATTTTTACAGAGAGTAACATATGGAGTTTCCTAACTGTCATAAAAATTTCAAGTGAAAATAATTATCTCTCAATTTTATAAAAATATCGGAGCCGAGACCGCGCGAGTAGAAACCGTAAGAATCCTTAAACGGAGCCGACATCGATATTGAGAATGAACTAAGATACTTAGGAAAATGAAGTGACCATAAAGTATTTATGACTTAAAAGAAATGTTAAGGGTAGTATGAATTGAGAGGGTGTATAATGACTAGCACATGAGTGCGAGTTACCATAAGTTAGGACGGAACCTAACGAAATGAAATATGTTTATGGTTATAGATTTCCGAGCGGAACCTAGAGCATCCTCCACCTCGAGATACCCAGGCAAGTTTACAAACCCAACTCCATTTTTACTATTGTGTTGTGAAAGGATTATTTTACTATCGTCGCTTAAATACCATGTTTGCCATGATACGTAGTTTTTGAATTTTCGCATAATATAGCGATGTTGTACGCTAAGTATATATCGTGAAATGTTATTTCGCTTTAAGCGTAATGTATTATATAAGACCGAGGGTCGGTCGAGATTTAAGATAAAACCCGGGAATCGTTCCGGAGATATTATAGGGCGGATATAAGTCCATAATAGTATATTTTAAAGGGACTCATCGTCCACTTACGAAACATTAAAACACCTCGAACTTTTAAAACGACTTCCCAACGAGCATATTCCCTCAACTATATTTTATTGATTCAGATATTAAATATTATATACGTATTCCTTTATTATAGGAGTAGTATACTTCAACGTTTATTTATTTCAAACCCAATTAATCATGATAGATTATTAATTATGTAAACACAAACTAGTTGAGGAATACTATTTAAATAAATCTTTTAGAGAATAACTCATTTGAGGTATGATTAATATCAATTATCATTTAAATTATTTATAGACTACTATTTAAGTAATGATTATTTATTAAGGATTGTTATTGGTTGAAAGAACATAGATCCTGATATACCTTCTGATTTAGAAGTATTATTCGAATAATTTCAGATCGTCGGTGAATATTATTCCGACTTATTGTTATATTAAATATAGTTTCAAGAAGAAGCTTTTCCCCTTATTAATTATCTGTTGACAACGGTCAACTCACATCCCTAGTACTTCCTTTGAAATTCTCGGAAGTACGTATATACATATATGTACACTTATATTTAAAAAGATAAACTATCTCTATCAACAACCAAAACGCTTGGGGAACTTCGATGTGGTTCAAGTTCCCGAGATTGATAGAATTCTGTTGAAGGACAATGGAGGGGTAGACTCTGGTACTACGTGTGCTGGATGGGCTACCAAAGGTATCGCAGGCGAAGGTACTTTGTGTACTCAGGAACTTGTGAAGTATGTGCATACCCGAAAATGGGACACGTAGCCCGAATGCGGCCAGGGTGATACCCGAGAGATGACGGTGTTCATCCTTTTACTAGTAAAGATGGTTACTTCCGTAGGACGACTGATCATCGTATGCGGTGGCTCCTGTGAGATGTCCAAACTCTTCCAATTGGAATTGATATGCAATACTGTAACCCAAGCCTAGGTGATGGGATTACTATTAAGGTATTCGCAGGTTATAAAACCCCCTTAAAAGAATTGTTTTCATAAGAAGGTGTGGGACACCAAGAAATCTACTTTTAAATAAAACATATATATAATATATGATGTTATTATACAGTCATTTTCATACTGTACATTATTATGCTGAGCATCTTAGCTCACACTTGTTTTCTTAAATTGACACGACACAACAGTGAATCAAGATGCCTTCCATGAGAACCATAGCCAGGAAACGGGTAGGAAATGGCCAACTGTTCCGTAGATTGTTTGGTGCAGTACCCCAGGTAGTCGGAATAAGCTGGATTAGTTTTCAGTTGTTTATAGTTCGGCTTATTTATAAGTATGGTTTATGTAAGATAAGAAATAAGAAACGTATATTCGGCCGGCGGATTAAGCTTACTTAATGGTCACCCCCGCTAAGACTAATTATATTTGGGTTGTAATAAAATTTCTCTAGTAATGATGGTTCGTTTCCAAGACAATAACCTGTAGTGTGTGTGTGTGTTAAGTGTGGGGTCGTGAAGCGTGAGTATTTACATATCGTAGTGTGAGTTGTGTAAGTTTAGATAGCGTGGCTTCCGAGACTCCTGACCCCGGGTTTTGGGGCGCCACAGTATAGGGGACCCAAAGGTGGATATTTTCTAAAACCGGGAGTCGATGTTCCCGAGTATATTATATATATTTATATATATATAGATATAGTTTTCAAAACTATTAATCGAATAAGGTTTATTCGATAACTTTATTTTATTTAATGAATATTATTTTGAATATTCATTTGAGGACTTATGACTCCGTTTATTTTATTTAATCAATATTATTTTGAATATTCATTTGAGGACTTACGACTCTGTTTACTCTATTTAATGAATATTATTTTGAATATTCATTCGAGGACTTATGACTCCACTTATTTACTAAATAATATTCTTTATTTTATTAAAGAATAATGTTTCGATAATCAAACTTATTTTCGATTATTAAAATAAAGATCATACTTTCGTATAAGTATATCTTTGGTTATTAATATTCATTTCAAGTATGAGTTTTAAAACTTCTACTTCAATTATTTTTATAAAGATTATTCTTTATGGGAATATTATTTAAATAATAATATTCAGATATTTTCTAAATATATTGGGACTGATTTATTTTATTAAATCAGCATTACTCCAAACATTCTTAAAAATGTTTTCGAGTCTTCAAAATGATTTTTAAAAGTTATGGTGGATCCCAAAACTCATTTTTATATTGGGTTTTATATCAAATCGGCCACCCTATTCGTCAAAATATCTCACTTAGACCACCATTTCCCACGGCGACTCATTGAAACCATTAAAAAACCAATATATATCACGCTGTTATCCTTTTCTAAATAAATTAACAGAAAATGTTAAATTTTTTAAAATTTCTGTTAGTTCAAGTAGAAACAACCAGAAGTGGTGAGCTGGTAGTCACGTATGTTCCACGTTGGACTAACTATCAAGTGACACAACACAAGTGAAAGAAACCCTAATAAATTAAACAAATAACCCGAACAAACAAATAAACTGAAATATTGGCGGGCTAATTTGAGGCTAAAAAAACTCTAAACAACGGGTTCATTCAATCGTCACTATCAACCATCATTCAATCGTCAATCATATCTATCTTCAACAAAATCTGGACACCAATTATCACTCTTTAAGATCATTCGACAAGGTAATCATCAATCCTCTCTGTATTATTTATTTGTGTTTTATATAATAGTACTGTTTCATTCGATTATATTGTGCGACTTGTTTATTTTATTGTTATTTGTTAGTAATAAGTGAATATACGAATGTAATTACTTATACGTTGCTTTTACCACAACTCCAGAATCCTCTTCCTAGATTTTTGGAAGTCCATGACATAAGTACTCGAGCATTCATACCACAAAAATAAAAAATCAAGTTATTATCAGACTTAACAACTGACGAGTTTGACAAAGCAGACATGGGGGTTTACGATTATGAGCGAAGATGATGATAATGTGAGAAGTAATTACAAAGTTATGCAAAAATTCAAGAGAAAATTATTTTTTTTATCAAGAACCCTAATAATACACTGTATTTGTATGTCTGCTATATTTACAGGGGTCAAGGTGAAGTCAGTCAAGCTAGCCGTTGCTTATTCAACGCCATGTCAGCTGAAACATCAGCATCACCATTAACTTTTTTTATTAATATAACAGTGTGATATATATTAGTTTTTTAATGGTTTAAATGAGTCGTTGTGGGAAATAGTGGTCTAAGTGAGATATTTTGACGAATCGGGTGGCCGACTTGATATAAAACCCTTTTTATATTTAAGATCCTCCTTTCGAAGGGGATTTAAATACTCGCTCAAAACCTGAGGGATCCGGCTCTGTGGTGTATTTTATATTCGCAACAAGGTTGTTGTTTTGATAAATGAATTGATTACTTACCCAACGTTCGGGAAGTAAGTCCATCTAATTGAGTCGGCATAAGCGACAGCTGGGGTACGGTCTATCAAAGTGTAACTGGCTGGGTGGCAGTCCATCAACGCGTAAGAGGCCGGGTGGCGGTCCAGCACAGGGTCCTAATACGACCAGGGTGATGACCGGTGGGGGATTCATCCATCTACTAGTAGAAAAGGTTACTTATTTGTATCTTTGCCTGATCAGCAAGATATCAGGTTTATGCCAAGGTTTTCTCCTTTCCAAATTCATTAGATATTGCAACTTTGTTTATAATTTTCATAACAGAGGTTTTCAAGGAGTGTATGAAATGTATATATATAGGTGTATATATATATCGGGACTTAATGAAGTATCTCGTAACTTCATTATTTATAATGATATTTCAAAGATTGAATCTATCCAAGTCTTTTCTTGTAGTCTCATCTATGCGATGAACTTTTGAAACTGATTATACCTTGAACGGTGGTAGTTCAAGTAGTATTCAGAAAAGATATAAGTATATTATAGTATCTTATAACTTCATCTTTTCAACTTATATCTAGTTAATGATTATCTTATGCATGACAAAGATTTTCAGAAAAATGTTGAGACAAGGTTAGATATATGAGATCACCTTGCAACGATATTTTTATACAGTTATAAACTGGAACTCTGTGTATATTATGCATGGAAGAGGACTTCCAAGATTTTGAAAAGTATATATACATATATACTGAATATTTTGCGACTTGGTCGCGGTAAGGTATCAAATTTGGTTTATTTTTACTTGACCAAGACTTTATTGAGTACTATGAGGATGCTCACATATTATAAATCATTATACATATTATTTTGGTTGGCTTGTTGCTCACCCTTGCTTTCTTCTTTCATCACACAACATCAGATAGACAAGATGAACAGGACCAAGCTCCTAATTCGCGAGCGGATAGGAAATGTTCTGCAGTTTCCTATAGGCGTTGATGTCGCTGTAGCTGAGGCAGGAACTACCAATAGGCTAGGCTTTTAACTTTTGATGTACCAAACTTATGCATCTTTATGAATTGTAATAATGGCAAAGAAATGTAAATTTATTCAGAAACCCTTTTAAGGTGTAATGGCATATAATTGTGGAATAAAATGACTCGTGTTATTTTTGGATATTCATCTCTGAGACTATAACTTGTGGTGTGTGTGTTTATTGTGGGGTCACAGTACAGAGTAGTTGATTGTTTATTAAGATTGGGTGTTATTTAGGGAAATGGAACTCGTGACAACTCGGATCCCCGACCCCGGATTTAGGGGTGTTATAGAAATGGTATCAGAGCTAAGCGTTATAAACCTCAGAGATGATGTGACGTTAAGATAATAAGTTCACTAAGATAATAAGAACTTTTGCCAAGTTCATAGTCGGGCTACCTAACGTAGTACTGACAGTTAAAACCCTTATGGGAACCCTTATAAATATCGTGATAGAAGCGTAGTTCGTTATCGTATATGGTAGCGGGACTCCGAACCCTAAGGTTGAGGAGCAACAACGCGATGATGTTTTATTACTAATTGGGGATCAGATTGTGGATCTGATAGAGCGTCCTAACGCAGGACCGGATGATGTTCATATTGAGGATGTAGCGGTTGAGGATGTTATCCTAGAAGGGATTGTGGCTGAGGAGAATCCCGTGGAGGATCCTGACAAGAATGAATAAAGGACCACTGAGGAATTGATGACCATGGTTAGGGAAACTACCAGAGGTAGGATTGGCCGGTCACTACCGGAGGTTCGTTCAAGTTTGTAAAGATAGTAGCCCCTTTAATGCGGCTTACTCGTAAGACTAAGAAGTTTGAATGGACAGAGAAATATGAGAAAAGCTTTTAACAACTAAAGCAAAGGTTGGTGGCGGCCCCTATGTTGGCGTTGCCGGATGAAAAAGGAGATTTTGTGAATTGTAGTAACGCTTCGCATAAGGAATTAGGGTGCTTCTTATACAGCACAGCAAGGTAATCGCGTACGCGTCAAGACAATTAAGGGAATATAAAATTCGATATCGCCACCCATGAGCTTGGGCTCGTGGCAATAGTTTTGCCCTAAAGGTTGGAGGCACTACTTGTATGGAGAAAAGTGCGAGATTTACATAAACCATATGTTCTCTAGTACATTTTCACGCAGAAAGAGCTCAACATGCGCCAGAGGAGGTGGTTAGAGCTAATCAAGGATTACGATTATGAGATTCTTTATCATCCAGGGAAAGCCAAAATGGTAGCTAATGCCCTTAGTATAAAAGAGAGACTCAAGATGAAAATGTCTTTGGGAGAGTTGACAAGAGATTTTGAGAAAATGGAAATAAAAGTGAAGGTATTCGGAGCCGGTACCGAAAAGTTGTTTGAGATTGCAATACAGCCCGAATTATTGGAGAAGATCATATTGTGCCAAGAAAAAGTGATGAATAGAGGCAGAGAACCAATGACCGGAGAAGAGATTAATACCTAGAAAGATGATGAGGGAATAATGAGGTATCCCTACAGAATTTGGGTTCCAAATGTTCAAGAGCTTAAGGACTGGATCTTAGATGAAAGTCATAGTTCGAGGAATAAGATTTAGGGCAAACCCTGAATGTGATAGTCTGGGAGGACGCCATCAAGATAGAAGGAACCCATAACATAATGAAGTGGAAAATGAGGATTTAAAACATGTAGGATGACCCCGATTATGGGGAGGATGAGAAAACATTTCATACTGAAAAAAAAAGTCGAGCAAGATAGGGAGAACCAGAACGATACTCCTATGGGGCAATTGATGGACCTGCCTAAACAAAACTTATACTTTTATTCCTAACCACCACCTTGAGGAAACGATGCGGTAGGAAATTCTTTCATGACCTTTAAGTCACTAAGAGTTCCAAGAAACAGGTTGACCCAGTCGAGGCAAGAGCCTGGCTAAAGGAAATATAGGAATCATTTGAGATTCTAAATGATTGACGAATCACAAAAGACTATTTTTGTCACTTACCCTCCTAAGAGAGAGGCCACCCGTTGGTGAAAGGCCAAAAAAGGCAAGGAGCCAGAGGTTATAATAAATTGATTAAAGTTCAGACAATTATTTTCGGGAAAGTACTTCCCAAGGTTATGAAGGTAGTATAAAAGCTTTAGAGCCAGAACAAAAGCGGACAAGTATGATGAATTATGAATCTAAGTTGTAAAAGTTGTCAAAATTCGTTCTGAGGACACGAATCTAGAATGACGGGATGTTTGAAATCAATGCTTATGTTGTGTTGGTTCATGTAATGGTTGTAATGGAAACGAAAATAAAAGACTGAAAAGGGCAGGAGTATAAAGGGATATAAAGGAAATAGAGTTGAGAAGTGATAAGGGAGTTAGGTATGGGAAATCCTAAGAAACCCTTGCAATAAATATAGAGAAGTATGTCATCATCAGTGCGATGGTGACTGATTATGAGATAAATTCAAGGTTTGAAGGCGTAAGCGATACGTATAGTTAATTCCCTTCAAGTTGACAGTATTCGATGAAACTTTGAGATAGATCGATTGATTAATAAGGAAACGCGGATGGACTGAGGAGTCAAGAAAGTAAGAAATTAGGAAAAATTGGATGAAGGAAGTGACCTTCAAGAATGTGAAGTGTAAGACCGGTGGCAGGATACCCAGAAAGGGAGACGCTGGGTATGAAAGATATCCCAACATTGAGATGACTGTTGAGATAAACAACAAAAATAAATGAGGAATTATTAAGAAGAAGTTCATGTTGAACACGACTAATATCTTCCAGAACACCCCTGTTATCATTACCGAATTAGGCAAGAAAAATGGATAACCGTTATTATCTTTTGGAGGCCATATGGATTGACCTCATTTTGGATAAGGATACTATGATGAAATTTGGTATAGCATATCGAGATGGAAATGAATGAATAAGATACCCTTATCAGGGATATGTGACTTGATTTATCCATGAAAGAATGCAAGTACCTTTTTAAAGGTGGGATTAAGGACATAACCTCAATAGCTTGACATGAACCATGGGGGATGCATAAAGGATGGCATTTCACCCTTAATAAGGACATTATGAGTTTGGGTAGTATGGAATGAAGGACTAAGGTAACAACAACCTTTAAAGATCAGTAGAGAAATTTTTCAGAAGTACATAGACAATGGTTCTAGTATTAGTAAATGGTATTTTGATATGCCCTGTATCTAGGGAATACAGGAGGAACGATTCGAGGATAACCTGAATTGATTACTCCTTTTAAATACTCACTCAAAGCCTGAGGGACCCGGCTCTGTGGTGTATTTTATATTCGCAACAAGGTTGTTGTTTTGATAAATGAATTGATTACTTACCCAACGTTCGGGAAGTAAGTCCATCTAATTGAGTCGGCATAAGCGACAGGCCGGGGTACGGTCTATCAAAGTGTAAGTGGTTGGGTGGCAGTCCATCAACGCGTAAAAGGCCGGGTGGCGGTCCAGCACAAGATCCTAATACGACCAGTATGATAACCGGTGGGGGATTCATCCATCTACTCGTAGAAAAGGGGTTACTTATTGGTATCTTTGCCTGATCAGCAAGATATCAGGTTTATGCGAAGGTTTTCTCCTTTCCAAATACATTGGATATTGCAACTCTGTTTATAATTTTCATAACAGAGGTTTTCAAGGAGTGTATAAAATGTATATATATAGGTGTATATATATATCGGGACTTAATGAAGTATCTCGTAACTTCATTATTTATAATGATATTTCAAAGATTGAATCTATCCAAGTCTTTTCTTGTAGTCTCATCTATGCGATGAACTTTTGAAACTGATTATACCTTGAACGGTGGTAGTTCAAGTAGTATTCGGAAAAGATATAAGTATATTAGAGTATCTTGTAACTTCATCTTTTCAACTTATATCTAGTTAATGATTATCTTATGCATGACAAAGATTTTCAGAAAAACGTTGAAACAAGGTTAGATATATGAAATCACCTTGCAACAATATTTTTATACAGCTATAAACTGGAACTCTGTGTATATTATGCATGGAAGAGGACTTCCAAGATTTTGAAAAGTATATATACATATATACTGAATATTTTGCGACTTGGTCGCGGTAAGGTATCAAACTTGGTTCATTTTTACTTGACCAAGACTTTCTTGAGTACTATGAGGATGCTCACATATTGTAAATCATAATACATATTATTTTGGTGGGCTTGTTGCTTACCCTTGCTTTCTTCTTTCATCACACAACATCAGATAGATAAGATAAACAGGACCAAGCTCCCAATTCGCAAGTGGATAGGAAACGTTCTGCAGTTTCCTATAGGCGTTGATGTCGCTGTAGCTGAGGTAGGAACTACCAATAGGCTAGGCTTTCAACTTTTGATGTACCAAACTTATGTATCTTTATGAATTGTAATAATGGCAAAGAAATGTAAATTTATTCAGAAACCCTTTTAAGGTGTAATGGCATATAATTGTGGAATAAAATGACTCGTGTTATTTTTGGATATTCATCTCTGAGACTATAACTTATGGTGTGTGTGTTTATTGTGGGGTCACAGTACATAGTAGTTGATTGTTTATTAAGGGAAATGGAACTCGTGACAACCCGGATCCCCGACCCCGGATTTGGGGGTGTTACAGAAATGGTATCAGAGCTAAGCGTTATAAACCTCAGAGATGATGTGACGTTAAGATAATAAGTTCACTAAGATAATAAGAACTCTTGCCAAGTTCATAGTCGGGCTACCTAACGTAGTACTGACAGTTAAAACCCTTATGGGAACCCTTATAAATATCGTGATAGAAGCGTAGTTCGTTATCGTATATGGTAGCGGGACTCCGAACCCTAAGGTTGAGGAGCAACAGCGCGATGATGTTTTATTACTAATTGGGGATCAGATTGTGGATCTGATAGAGCGTCCTAACGCAGGACCGGATGATGTTCATATTGAGGATGTAGCGGTTGAGGATGTTATCCTAGAAGGGATTGTGGCTGAGGAGAATCCCGTGGAGGATCCTGACAAGAATGAATAAAGGACCACTGAGGAATTGATGACCATGGTTAGGGAAACTACCAGAGGTAGGATTTGCCGGTCACTACAGGAGGTTCGTTCAAGTTTGTAAAGATAGTAGCCCCTTTAATGCGGCTTACTCGTAAGACTAAGAAGTTTGAATGGACAGAGAAATATGAGAAAAGCTTTTAACAACTAAAGAAAAGGTTGGTGGCGGCCCCTATGTTGGCATTGCCGGATGAAAAAGGAGATTTTGTGAATTGTAGTGACGCTTCGCATAAGGAATTAGGGTGCTTCTTATACAGCACAGCAAGGTAATCGCGTACGCGTCAAGACAATTAAGGGAATATAAAATTCGATATCGCCACCCATGAGCTTGGGCTCGTGGCAATAGTTTTGCCCTAAAGGTTGGAGGCACTACTTGTATGGAGAAAAGTGTGAGATTTACATAAACCATATGTTATCTAGTACATTTTCACGCAGAAAGAGCTCAACATGCGCCAGAGGAGGTGGTTAGAGCTAATCAAGGATTACGATTATGAGATTCTTTATCTTCCGGGGAAAGCCAAAATGGTAGTTAATGCCCTTAGTATAAAAGAGAGACTCGAGATGAAAATGTCATTGGGAGAGTTGACAAGAGATTTTGAGAAAATGGGAATAAAAGTGAAGGAATTCGGAGCCGGTACCAAAAAGCTGTTTGAGATTGCAATACAGCCTGAATTATTGGAGAAGATCATATTGTGCCAAGAAAAAGTGATGAATAGAGGCAGAGAACCAATGACCGGAGAAGAGATTAATACCTAGAAAGATGATGAGGGAATAATGAGGTATCCCTACAGAATTTGGGTTCCAAATGTTCAAGAGCTTAAGGACTGGATCTTAGATGAAAGTCATAGTTCGAGGAATAAGATTAAGGGCAAACCCTGAATGTGATAGTCTGGGAGGACGCCATCAAGATAGAAGGAACCCATAACATAATGAAGTGGAAAATGAGGATTCAAAACATGTAGGATGACCCCGATTATGGGGAGGATGAGAAAACATTTCATACTGAAAAAAAAAAGTCGAGCAAGATAGGGAGAACCAGAACGATACTCCTATGGGGCAATTGATGGACCTGCCTAAACAAAACTTATACTTTTATTCCTAACCACCACCTTGAGGAAACGATGCGGTAGGAAATTCTTTCATGACCTTTAAGTCACTAAGAGTTCCAAGGAACAGGTTGACCCAGTCGAGGCAAGAGCCTGGCTAAAGGAAATATAGGAATCATTTGAGATTCTAAATGATTGACGAATCACAAAAGACTGTTTTTGTCACTTACCCTCCTAAGAGAGAGGCCACCCGTTGGTGAAAGGCCAAAAAAGGCAAGGAGCCAGAGGCTATAATAAATTGATTAAAGTTCAGACAATTGTTTTCTGGAAAGTACTTCCCAAGGTTATGAAGGTAGTATAAAAGCTTTAGAGCCAGAACAAAAGCGGACAAGTATGATGAATTATGAATCTAAGTTGTAAAAGTTGTCAAAATTCGTTCTGAGGACACGAATCTAGAATGACGGGATGTTTGAAATCAATGCTTATGTTGTGGTGGTTCATGTAATGGTTGTAATGGAAACGAAAATAAAAGACTGAAAAGGGCAGGAGTATAAAGGGATATAAAGGAAATAGAGTTGAGAAGTGATAAGGGAGTTAGGTATGGGAAACCCTAAGAAACCCTTGCAATAAATATAGAGAAGTATGTCATCATCAGCGCGATGGTGACTGATCATGAGATAAATTCAAGGTTTGAAGGCGTAAGCGATACGTATAGTTAATTCCCTTCAAGTTGACAATATTCGATGAAACTTTGAGATAGATCGATTGATTAATAAGGAAACGCGGATGGACTGAGGAGTCAAGAAAGTAAGAAATTAGGAAAAATTGGATGAAGGAAGTGACCTTCAAGAATGTGAAGTGTAAGACCGGTGGCAGGATACCCAGAAAGGGAGACGCCGGGTATGAAAGATATCCCAACATTGAGATGACTGTTGAGATAAACAAAAAAAATAAATGAGGAATTATTAAGAAGAAGTTCATGTTGAACACGACTAATATCTTCCAGAACACCCCTGTTATCATTACCGAATCAGGCAAGAAAAACGGATAACCGTTATTATCTTTTGGAGGCCATATGGATTGACCTCATTTTGGATAAGGATACTATGATGAAATTTGGTATAGCATATCGAGGTGGAAATGATTGAATAAGATACCCTTATCAGGGATATATGACTTGATTTATCCATGAAAGAATGCAAGTACCTTTTTAAAGGTGGGATTAAGGACATAACCTCAATAGCTTGAGATGAACCATGGGGGATGCATAAAGGATGGCATTTCACCCTTAATAAGGATATTATGAGTTTGGGTAGTATGAAACGAAGGACTAAGGTAACAACAAGCTTTAAAGATCAGTAGAGAAATTTTTCAGAAGTACAGAGACAATGGTTCTAGTATTAGTAAATGGTATTTTGATATGCCCTGTATCTAGGGAATACAGGAGGAATGATTCGAGGATAACCTGAATTGATTACTCCTTTTAAATACTCACTCAAAACCTGAGGGACCCGGCTCTGTGGTGTATTTTATATTCGCAACAAGGTTGTTGTTTTGATAACTGAATTGATTACTTACCCAACATTCAGGAAGTAAGTCCATCTAATTGAGTCGGCATAAGCGACAGGCCGGGGTACGGTCAATCAAAGTGTAAGTGGTTGGGTGGCAGTCCATCAACGCGTAAAAGGCCGGGTGGCGGTCCAGCACAAGATCCTAATACGACCAGGGTGATGACCGGTGGGGGATTCATCCATCTACTAGTAGAAAAGGTTACTTATTGGTATCTTTGCCTGATCAGCAAGATATCAGGTTTATGCCAAGGTTTTCTCCTTTCCAAATTCATTGGATATTGCAACTCTGTTTATAATTTTCATAACAGAGGTTTTCAAGGAGTGTATAAAATGTATATATATAGGTGTATATATATATCGGGACTTAATGAAGTATCTCGTAACTTCATTATTTATAATGATATTTCAAAGATTGAATCTATCCAAGTCTTTTCTTGTAGTCTCATCTATGCGATGAACTTTTGAAACTGATTATACCTTGAACGGTGGTAGTTCAAGTAGTATTCGGAAAAGATATAAGTATATTAGAGTATCTTGTAACTTCATCTTTTCAACTTATATCTAGTTAATGATTATCTTATGCATGACAAAGATTTTCAGAAAAACGTTGAAACAAGGTTAGATATATGAAATCACCTTGCAACGATATTTTTATACAGCTATAAACTGGAACTTTGTGTATATTATGCATGGAAGAGGACTTCCAAGATTTTGAAAAGTATATATACATATATACTGAATATTTTGCGACTTGGTCGCGGTAAGGTATCAAACTTGGTTCATTTTTACTTGACCAAGACTTTCTTGAGTACTATGAGGATGCTCACATATTGTAAATCATTATACATATTATTTTGGTGGGCTTGTTGCTTACCCTTGCTTTCTTCTTTCATCACACAACATTAGATAGATAAGATGAACAGGACCAAGCTCCCAATTCGCAAGCGGATAGGAAACGTTCCGCAGTTTCCTATAGGCGTTGATGTCGCTGTAGCTGAGGTAGGAAGTACCAATAGGCTAGGCTTTCAACTTTTGATGTACCAAACTTATGTATCTTTATGAATTTTAATAATGGCAAAGAAATGTAAATTTATTCAGAAACCTTTTTAAGGTGTAATGGCATATAATTGTGGAATAAAATGACTCGTGTTATTTTTGGATATTCATCTCTGAGACTATATGTAATAACCCCCAAAATTTTCAACTTATTGTAACCCTTATGAATAGTGTTTTAGCTGAATGAGAAAACTTTTCATGCCACACTATATAGGGGTTCTGTTATGGATATTCTGAGATTTTATTAGTACTCTATATGGTATATAAGTGTATGTAAAGATCGTCATAATCCAATTCCGAACACTTTGATTTTCCCGGAAATCCACTAGATACGGAAAGAATTGAGTATAAGGTAACAGGATAAAAAGGATTTAAATTAAAGGATTATAAGAGAGGATCATAAAAGGAATATAATATATTGAGAAAGGTTAAGGGAACCTAAGTAATAAGATCCCGGGTATGATCCCTCAAATGATAAACAAAAACGAAAGTTAAGCGAACCGTATAACAGATCAGCGGTCATTAGGCAAACAATTAGGAAGTTAATCAAAGGGATAAGAGAAGATGATGTCACCCAACCAATGAGAAGAGGACAAAGAGGGGAAGATGACATCATAACATGACATAAGCATGACATGGGAAGGAAGGAGGTGTGGTTGAATGAGAACCACACAAAGTCCAAGGTTAAATAGGTAATTAACTAAAACAAAAACAAAACCAAATCAACCAAGCCAAACAAATCATTTTCATCAAAACACAAAATCATTTCTTTCTTGTAACACCCCCAGATCCGGGGTCGGGGATCCGGGTCGTCACGGTCTTTCTTTCCACAATATCACTTCACTTAATTAATAATAATAACCTTATGCTGTGACCCCACACTAACACACACCACAACTCGTTATAGTCTTAGAGATGAAATTGAAATAAGTACAAGTCTTTGAATCCACAATTTAAAATTTTTACAACCCAAAATGATTACTTGATAAATTTACAGTTAATTGCCATTATCTGCCACAAGTTATAATTATACATAATTGATTCTCAAAAATAGAATGCCTGATCTACCAATAGATCTACCTCTGCAGCTATAGCAGCCACAACATCATCGGGAAGACGCGGGACGCTTCCCAAGCGCTTGCGCTGGGTCTGCTGGAGTCTGGCCATCTTTCCTAACTGTTGTTGTGTGATGAAGAAATAAAGCAAGAGTGAGCCTTACAGCTCGCAAGATAATATATAGTGATAACAATAATATAAGTATCTAAATGGATACTTACTAGAATCTTTTATCGTTTGTAAGATAATTACTAGTATATACTTACTAGTATATGAGCCTTCTCATAGTACTCATGAAAGTCTTGGTCAAAAGAAATGAACCAAGTTTGATATCTTAATGCGATGAAGTCGCAAAATATTCAGTATATATATATACATATATATACTTTTCAAAATATTGGAAGTCCTCTTCCATGCATAATATACACAAAGTCCCAGTGTATAACTGTATATAAAAAAATATCGTTACAAGGTGATCTCATATATCTAACCTTGTCTCAACGTTTTTCTGAAAATCTTTGTCATTCATAACACAATTATTAATTAGATATAAGTTTAAAAGATGAAGTTACAAGATACCCCAATATACTTATATCTTTCCCAAATACTACTTGAACTACCACCGTTCAAGTTATAATTAGCTTCAAAAGTTCATCACATAGATGAGACTATAAGACAAGATTTGAATAGATTAAATCTTTAGAATATTATCAAAATAAAATGAAGTTACGAGATACTTCATTTGATGTAAACATCATTTTGAAAACTTGACCCTGCCAACACTCAACAATCGCCCAACCGTAGCCTTTCTATCGAAGTGCTCTGGGTAGTGTTGCAGAAATTATCCAATTGGATGATGAACTCATTACGGGAGTTTGCCGCGCCAGGAAGACCACTTACGATGATCAGTCGTAGTAGTACAACCCCACCATTTTCTACATATAGAGGAGAACTTGTCGGATTTACTTGTCAACCGAACACTGAACTCCTAAGGAATGGACCGCCTTAGCGGAACTTCCAGGCCATTTGGGCCAATATAATAAGGCTGGGCCGGCGCTACTCGGCCACTTACGCCACTCCTAGTTCAGATGAAATCCATGACTCTGAAACGTAAAGCTCGTCCCCACTTTCCCCAAGTAGAAACTTGTTGATACGGCTCCACCAAGAAGTCGTATCTATTTGGAAAGGAGAACTCACCGATATTTCCCAGGCGATGCCTGTTAATGGATTAACTTGTTCCAAGAATTTTACTTCCCGAGTGTTGGGTAAGTAATCAATTAATTTATAAAAACAGCAACCTCGTTGCGAATATAAAACACACCACAGAGCCGGATTCCCCAGGTTTTGAGCGAGTATTTAAATCCCCTTAAAATGGAAGATCTTAAATATAAAAATGAGTTTTGGGATCCGCTCTAACTTTTAAAAATCATTTTGAAGACTCGAAAACACTTTAAAGAGTGTTTGGAGTAAAGCTGATTTAATGAAGTAAATCAGTCCCCAGAATATTTAGAAAATGACTGAATATTATTATTTAAATAATATTCCCATATAGAATAATCTTTATAAAATAATTGAAGTAGAAGTATTAAAACTTATACTTGAAATGAATAGCAAATAACCAAAGATATACTTATATGAAAGTATTATCTTTATTTGAATAATCGAAAATAAGTTTGATTATTGACACCTTATTCTTTAATAAAATAAAGAATATATCTCAGCAAATAATCGGAGTCATAGATCCTCAAATGAATATTCAAATAATATTCATTAAATAATATAAACTGAGTCATAAGCCCTCGAATGAATATTCAAATAATATTCAATAAATAATATAAAAGGAGTCATACGCCTTCGAATAATATTCGAAATAATATTCCATAATAAAATAAAGTTAAAGTTATCGAATAAACCTTATTCGATTAATAGTTTGGAAAACTATAACCATATATATATATATAAATATATATATATATCCATATCCATATATACAAAATCTACTCGGGATCCTCGACTCCCGGTTTTAGAAAATATTTTCACCTTTGGGTCCCTATACTAAGGGTATATGCAAGTTACCGCTATCCTCTAGCATAGGTATTATCAACTGAATCAACAGATATATATGGAAAGAATGCGAAACAGGCATGCATATATATATACCATAGCAGCATGCTTCAATATATTGCAACATTTGCTAATTAACCAACATGCATCTATCGCAAGATAATGCAAATACATATATTCATCACAACAACAGTTATAACGGGTAGAAAACTTGCCTGAGCGACTTGGGGTGATAAAAGGCTCGGGACGAGTCTGGTAACCTATAAACAACAAGTAAGGTTGAATTAAACCAAAGTCACTTGTAAATCTATACTTTAACTAACTTAGACTCTAACGCTTGTTTTGCGCTCACTGATTCGCTTAAGTCACTCGGATACCCTCGGCTCCACCATTTTTAATAATTTAACCTTTACGAGTTTTAAAGCGATTCCTTCGCGAGTGTCTTACCAACTGCATAACACACTTACCATAAATGTTTCATACATTAATTAACCCTTTTTGGTCTTTAACCTATGTTTCAAAGTAAGGCGAGGGGAAAAGTTTCGTTCGCGAAACGCTGTTACTTGAAATGGTCGTTTCTCCTAAACCGTGCATCGGAATCGAACGAACTACATATCAAAACGAAGCTCGTAACATGAGCTATCTAAACATGGCAGTGTTCATAATCTAGCAGGGGGTTCTCGGGTCCTAATGTTATTCACAAAAACAGTCCAAAGAAAATCGGACGTTACGACGGCTATGTTTACGCGATTTCCAATATTTTAAACCATTCAAAACCATCCCAAATCAACCTCAAAACCAACATACAACCAACATCCATCCTTATTACATCATAACAACCCCAACCAATTCAATTTAATCATTCATACTTATGCCTAAGCTTAACTTTAATCATACTTAAGTTCTTTTCATCAAAACCTCAACATTTACCATTCCATTTCACTACCATTTCAAATCCCAAACTCTAATCACAACAACAAGCTACAATATCATCCTACTAATCAAAGTCATCTTATAATACATAGGAATCTAGGGTTTGGAGATGGTATACCTTCCTTGAAGTGGTGGGAGGAGCTAGGAAGCCTTAAGAAGCTTTGAGAAGTCTTAGGAATGCTTGGATCTTCAAGGAAAACAAGAAAAACTTCAAGTTAAAAACTTGAAAACACTATTCATAGTCTTCTTCTTTGATTAAATGAAGAAGATGGAGAAGGAATTGATGGCTTAAACTCATGATATAGCCCTAACTAAGCATGAAGATGATTAGGGAATTAACTCACCAATTTAGGAAGCTTGGATCTTTGATTTTGAATTTCTCCTCCATTTGCAATAGTAAAAGCCGAGAGCAAGCTTTCTTGGATGAGAGAATGGTTTTTGTGTTTTGATGAAAATGATTTGCTTGGCTTGGTTGGCTTGTTTTTGTGTTTGATTTAGTAAATTACCTAGTTGCCCTTGATTTTGTGTGGTTAAAAAGTCACCACATCTCTTTCCTTTCTTGTCATGCCTATGTCATCCTCATGATGTCATCCTCCCCTCCTTGTCCTCTTTCTATTGGTTGGATGACATCATTCCCACTAATCCCTTTGATTAACTTCCTAATCGTTTGCCTAATGACCGCTGATCTGTTATACGGTTCGCTTAACTTTCGTTCTCGTTTATCGTTTGAAGGATCATACCCGGGATCTTATTACTTAGGTTCCCTTAACCTTTCTCAATACATTGTATTCCTTTAATGATCCTCTCTTATAATCCTTTAATTTAAATCCTTTTTATCCTGTTACCTTATACTCAATTCTTTCCGTATCTATTGGATTTCCGGGAAAATCAAAGTGTTCGGAAGTGGATTCTGTCGATCTTTACATACACTTATATACCACATAGAGTACTAATAATATCCCATAAGATCAATGACAGAACCCCTACATAGCGTGGCATGAAAAGTTTTCTCGTTCAGCAAAAACACTATTCATAAGGGTTTCAAAATTTCTCAAAAATTAGGGTTATTACAGTCTCCCCTCCTTAAAAGGATTCCGTCCCGGAATCAGATAGGAATGAATAGGGATACCTTCTTAATATTGCACTTTCTAACTCTCGAGTAAATTTTCCCACATTGTGGTTCTTCCATCAAACTCTGACTAGTTTGATAATCCTTCTCCTAAGCACTTGTTCCTTTTCACTCTATAACCCTTCCTGGTTGCTCCATATAGGTTACGTCGGGTTGCATATCTATGCGCTCATATGCCTCTATTTATCTGGCATCTGAATTACACTTCCTTAACATTGATACGTGAAACACGTTACGACCTGCTACATGTTCGGGGTTAGGGCTAGCTCATATGCTAACTTCCCAAACGTCTTAATATACCCAAGGGTCCAACAAATTATAGACTTAGCTTTCTTTCTTTCCGAACCTCATCAATCCTTTCCAAGGGATACCTATAACATTACTAGGTCCCCTATTTCATACTCTTTGTCCTTTCGTGTCATGTCCATCTTGGGCTACTACCAGCCGTCCTCTGATTAGATCTATCATATCCTTGGTCCTTTAGACCACTGCTGGTCCGAGCATCTTGCGCTCTACAACTTCATCCTAACATAAGGGAGATCGACATTGTCTTCCCTCAAGGATCTCATAAGGCGACATCTCGATAATGACATATGATCTATTGTCGTAAGATAACTTAATCCGCGTTAAGTGATCATTCCAAATTCTTTCAAGTCTATTACACAGACTCTCATCATAGCTTCTAATCATTATAGCTTTTGCTTCTCAATACCCATTCTTTTCCAGTTCGTAATCGCTACTACCTTCCGTTCCTAATATTATACTGGTTATACTTTTGCTCGTTAGCATTCTATAACCTTTTAATAACCACGTTAACCTTAGTATCACAAATGTGTTCCCATTCCGCATACTACCACCACTTTATTACTCCTTTTTCAGTTGTTTCTATTTTCCAAAATTTGATCAATCAAATAGAAGTAAAGGAATTTGTTGAGAGATCACTATGATCATGAACACTTGTTATATCGCTTAGTTAGTACAGAAGGTGGCCAGCCTTTAGTACTTGACAAGCAATTAAACAATAGCTGGTATCCTACTAGGCTTCTATCACACAGATAGATAGTCATTCGGCAATACCTCCCCTTTCTGGAAGGGTTGTTCTTCTCAGCTTACATGAAATGAAAAGAAGAGAAAAGAACGAATTGAAGAGAATTGTATATATGAAAAAAATATACTGCCACAAAATATCTGGCTTGGAACCTACCTCTGAGCTATAGAGGTTTGTCATAGGAGAACAAAACATATACGTATTTATATCAGCCTCAAGTATTATAGCATCGTATTTCCCATGCCTAAATATTTTCGCTATCCCGTCCATCATTCTATGGACCCATGCTCTTCCTCGAGCTTATACACAATCACCTTTGGAACTCCCTCGACATCGAAAATCGAATTTGGGATCTCATTCTATATATCACCGTTACTAGGATTCTATGCTCGCACCGCTAAGAAAGAATAAATATACAATAGGTAGATACTCTACTTAATTAGTCTATCAATGATAACTTATACACTACCACGACCCGATTAGTGGTACTCAACCTCAACATCCATTCTAATACGACTCTCACGGTTGTAACCAGCTCATTACTCGCAAAATCATTGCTGCATTACAATGGTCCACCACTGACCTACTGTCGTCATTCACTTTCCATGAAATCTTAATATCTAACCATACGGAGTCCATATATGTCGTATCAAATCCTTCTAAGGAGGTAACATAATCACCATTCATGATTCATGGAGTACACTCCTGATTCTGACATACATACATGACATGAAGCAGATAAAATTTGCAGAAGAGTTTCGCTCAAAGCAACGATAGCAGGTTAATACCATTCTTAATCATATACCTTCAATAGAAGACTTAACTCAAAGGTTTGTTTAGTCCTTTTGGAAACATGGTCCTGGCTTATCCCAAGATAGGACCTCCTAAGATAGATAGCCCGTTCATGGCGATTACACGAATTAAACTTTACCAACTACTATTACGGTTGGGTATTGCACAGTCATCAGAAGGAATGCCAATCTTCCAAACCATAATACAACCTTCACAGTTTTAACCATCATTACTGTATTATTTTGGCACAAGCGCCTATAATTATCCTCTTACCTTTAAAGTGTCGGCCACCTCTTTGGCCTTTCCTGATAGTAAAATTTCCTTATAGTCAATTTCATTTTAACCACTTTCACAAATTTTCTACCCTATTTCCGATCACTGCTTGAGTGAAGATGTTTTCCATAAGTTATTGCCTCAGTCTTTAGAGGCTAATCACTGTCAAGACTGATTCTCAATCATACTTAGAACATCTTTTATCCTGGGCCCTAATTGTCCTGAACAATTTCGACCTTTACTGGTACGATTCATACTTTCTCGTGGTTCAACACGTGCCACACTTGGCATCATTATAATTACGTCATATTTCCTTTATCAACATTTCTATTCTTGAGAATTTTTGAATATTACCTTTCTCCTTGTAAAACCTCTAAGGTTATCCTTCAATCGTTCCTCCTGTATTCCCTAGATACAGGGCATATCACAATACCATTTACTATTACTAGAACCATTGTCTATATACCTCTGAAAATTTCTCCACTGATTCTTAAAGGTTGTTATTACCTTAATCCTTTCCAATTCATACTGTCAAAACTCATATTATCGCTATTAAGGATGAAATGCCAACCTGTATGCATTCCCCTAGGATTCATTTTAAGTTACCAATGTTCTATCCTTAATTCCACCTTTAAAAGGTACCTGCATCCTTCCATGGATAAATCAAGTCATATATCCTTGATAGATTATCTTATTCATCATTCCCACCTCGATAGTCTATACCTAACTTCATAATAGCATCCTTATTCAAATTAAGGTCAATCCATATGGCCTCCAAAAGATAACAATGGTCATCCGCTTTTCTTTCCTGATTTGGTAATGATAACATGGATGTTCTGGAAGATATTGGTCATGTTCAACGTGAACTTCTTCTTAATAATTCCTTATTTACTTTTGTTGTTTATCTCAACAGTCACCTCAATGTTGGGATATCTTTCATACCTGGCGTCTCCCTTTCTGGGTATCAAGCCACCGGTCTTACACTTCACATTCTTGAAGGTCACTTCCTTCATCCAATTTTCCTACTTTCTTATTTTCTTGTCTCTTTAGTCTATCTGCGTCTTACTATTTATCCTTCGAACTATCTAAAGGTTTCCTTGAATCCTCCCAACTTAAAGGGGATAAAATGTACATAACTCGTATGCCTTCAACCCTCAACTTTAACTCATGGTGAATCACCCTCATCCTGACGAATGCATACTTTTCTATTTCTATTGCTACGAGTCGTTAGGGTTTCCTCATACCCAACTCCCTTATCATACCTCAAACTCTATTGCCGTTATATTCCTTTCCACTTCAATTTCTTTTTATTTTCCCTTCTCTTATCATTATTTCATGAACCAACACAACATAAGCATTGATTTCAAACATCCCGTCATTCTGGATTCGTGCCCTTAGAACGAATCTTGACAACTTTTACAACTTAAATTCACAATTCATCATACTCGTCTGCCTTTGTTCTGGCTCTAAAGCTTTTACACTATCTCCTTATCTTTGGGAATTACTTTCCCGAAAACAATTGACTGGACTTAAATCAGTTTATTATAATCTCTTGCTCCGTGCCTTTCTTGGTCTTTCACCAGCGGGTGGTCTCTCTCTTAGGAGGGTAAGTGACAAAAACAGTCCTTTTGAGATTCGTCAATCATTTAGAATCTCAAATGATTCCTATATTTCCTTTAGCCAGGCTCTTGCCTCGGCTGGGTCAGCTTGTTCCATGGAACTCTGAGAGCTTAGCGACTTGAAGGTCCTGAAAGAATTTCTCACCGCACTGTCTCCTCAGGGTGGTGGTTGGGGATAATAGTCTAAGTTCTTTTTAGACGGGTCCATGAATTGCCGTATAGGAGTACCGTCTCGGGTCTCCTTTCCTTACTCGACTTTCTGTTTCCTTAGTATGAAATGTTTCATCCTACTCCCCATAATTGGGGTCATCTTTTAATTTAAAATCCTCATTTTCCACTCCATTATGTCATGGGTTCCTTCTATCTTGATGGCGACCTCCCTGACTATCACGTTCAGGGTTTGCTCTAAATCTTATTCCTCAAACTATGGCTCTCATCTAAGTTCTCATCCTTACGCTCTTGAACTTTCGGAACCCAAATTCTATAGGAATACCTCATTATTCCCTTATCATCTTTCTCGATATTAATCTTTTATCTAATTGTTGGCTCTCTTCCTTCATTCATAACTTTTTCTAGCACAATATGATCTTTTCCAATAATTCGGGCTGTATTGCAATCTCAAACAGCTTTTCGGTACCGGCTCCGGTTACCTTCACTACTATTTCCAAAATCTCTTATAAACTCTCCCAAAGACATTATCATCTTGAGTCTCTCCTTTTTACTAAGGGCATCAGCCACCACATTGGCTTTCCCTCGAATGATAAAGAATCTCCCAATCATTATTCTTGATTAGCTCTAACTGCCTCCTCTGGCATATGTTGAGCTCTTTCTACGCGAAAATGTACTAGAGCACTTATGGCTTAGGTAATTCTCGCACTTCTCTCCATACAAGTAGTGCCTCCAATCTTTAGGGTAAAACTATTGCCACGAGCCTAAGATCATGAGCGGGGATATCGAATTTCATATTACCTTAATTGTCTTGACATGTACGCGATTACCTTACCGTGCTGCATAAGCACGCACCCTAAACCCTTGTGCGAAGCGTCACTACACTTCACAAAATCTCCTTTTTCATCCGGCAACGCCAGCATAGGGGCCATCACCAACCTCTGCTTCAGTTCTTGAAAGCTGTTCTCGCATTTCTCTGTCCATTCGAACTTCTCAGTCTTACGAGTAAGCCGCGTTAAAGGGGCTACTATCTTTACAACTTGAACGAACCTCCGGTAGTGACCGGCCAATCCTACCTCTGGTAGTCGACCTAACCATGGTCATCAATTCATCAGTGGTCCTTTATCCAATCTTGTCAGGATCCTCCATGGGATCCTCCTCAACAACTATCCCTCTAGGACAACATCCTCAACCGCTACATCCTCAATATCAACATCATCCGGTCCTGCATTAGGACACTCTATCGGATCCACAATCCGATCTCCAATTAGCAATAAAACATCATCGCGCTGTTGCTCCTCAACCTCAGGGTTCGGAGTCCCGCTACCATATACGATAACGAACTACGCTCCTATCACGATATTTATAAGGGTTCCCATAAGGGTTTTAACTGTCAGTACTACGTTAGGTAGCCCGACTATGAACTTGGCAAGAGTTCTTATTATATTTGTGAACTTATTATCTTAATGTCACATCATCTCTGAGGTTTATAACGCTTAGCTCTGATACCACTTCTGTAACACCCCCAGATCCGGGGTCGGGGATCCGGGTCGTCACGGTCTTTCTTTCCACAATATCACTTCACTTAATTAATAATAATAACCTTATGCTGTGACCCCACACTAACACACACCACAACCCGTTATAGTCTCAGAGATGAAATTGAAATAAGTACAAGTCTTTGAATCCACAATTTAAAATTTTTACAACCCAAAATGATTACTTGATAAATTTACAGTTAATTGCCATTATCTGCCACAAGTTATAATTATACATAATTGATTCTCAAAAATAGAATGCCTGATCTACCAATAGATCTACCTCTGCAGCTATAGCAGCCACAACATCATCGGGAAGACGCGGGACGCTTCCCACGCGCTTGCGCTGGGTCTGCTGGAGTCCGGCCATCTTTCCTAACTGTTGTTGTGTGATGAAGAAATAAAGCAAGAGTGAGCCTTACAGCTCGCAAGATAATATATAGTGATAACAATAATATAGGTATCTAAATGGATACTTACTAGAATCTTTTATCGTTTGTAAGATAA